>NC_138196.1:83593922-83983922 GCF_964194105.1 Spermophilus citellus | reverse complement strand
CAGTGTAATGTATTTTGGCATATTATACATACATGGACTATTGCACTTTTCTTCAAGGTCAACAAAAATAAATAAATAAATAAGCCATTTCAGAAATTCAACTAGAAGTTTTCCAAAATCAAATAGTAAGTCTTTGCACCCTTACCTTGGTAGTCGGAACCCAATGTAGTAGCTCTCCAGTACTGCGGCTTTCTTGTAAACTTCAATAGGTTATCAACTAATCGCATCTCAGTCAGTCAGTTTTGGGTTAACATTTTTTCCCCAATACAATTTAATCTCTAGACGGACATATATTGCATTCCCACTGCTAACCTTACACTAGACTCCAGACACACCTGGAAAATGATCTGCCTTCTGGAGTCTTCTTGGGATGATGGCTTGCCTCATGTTTGAACAACAGCTCCTTCCCAAATTTACCTGGACCATGGAATCCTGTTCATCTCCATCCTCCCAAGATTGTCTAGTCTTCCTCTTAAGCCAGGAAGGATGATGCTGGTTCCTACTTTCAAATAAAATACAGATTTGTATTCAAAAGGCATTGTTACAGTTAGGATATGTGGTATCCCCCAAAAGCTCACGTGGCAATGTGGGAGTGGCAGAGGTGACGTCATCAGATTAGAAGAGCTGTACCCTCATCAGTGGATTGACCCATTTGATGGATTCATAATTTGAGAAGATTACTGCATGATAACTATAGGCAGGTGGGGCTTGTTGGAAGAAGCAGGTCACTGGGTGTGTGGACTTGGACTGTCATCCTGCCTCCGACTCCTTCCTTTCTCTCTCCCTCCTGTTCCCGTGAGCTGAGAAGCTATCCTCCACCACGTCTTCCCACCATGATGTTCTGTCTCATCTCAGCCTAAAAGCACTGGATCCAGCCACCTATCAACTGAACCCCTGAAACCTTGAGCAACAACTCCATCTCTTGTCAGGTATTTTGGTCACAGTGACAAAAAGCTGACTAACACAGCCATTTAAAATGACTTTTCTTAAATAAAGTCTCAACATTGGCTTTTCTATGTTCAATCTATGTTCAGTCACACCGTGTTCAAAGCAATTGTGTTCTTACCTCAAGTACTTTCAATTCTTTTTTTCAAGAATTTACTATTTGTTTCTTTATTCTAGAAGATTCCCCTTATAATATTGTTATGTCCAAGATTAGACAAATTTCATAAGTCACTCTCTGATACTGGAAAGAACAAGCTAGAGTTGCTTCTTACACTTAGTCCTGCACTCCAAAAAGCTATGATTCATGCATGCACATGTGAGTACCATTATAAATGCTAAGACCTTCGCATGTATTATTTTAAAGGATTGATGTATTTACTTATTGCAGAGTTCCTTGAACAAATTCAGCCTGTTTAAAATCTTGCGGAAATTCAGATTTCTCTTTTAAACTGCACCAGGTCTGGGTTTGCTAATCAGCCATGTGATACCCCAGGCAGCATCTCCTGTTCCTGGATGGAGGAGAAGCAATGTTAGTTCATGGCCTCTCACTATTTTTGGTTTCTCAAGCTTAAAGACCTCCCCAGCTCTTGGACATGGACGGGAGCCCTTCTTCCCCCAGGAAAAGATCATCTAGGAGCCTGAGGTGATGAGGTGGATTCTGGCCCCTTAAGGTTGGTCCAAGCCTCTTTGCTGAGTTCTTGGGTGTTAAAGTCAGATGACTTTGTGGAGCTTTGGTCATGGCATCTGTCCACGGGCAGCTGTTGCTGGATGACCCATGAGCCAGAGGAAGGTCTCTGAGGGCCTCAAGGGAAGGTAAGGGACCTACTCTCACACCCTGCTGCAGAGTCGATACTCTTTATAGGACCTGCAGCGTGTTCCCCCTATGTGCACGGAGGGCCTTCTGCTGCCGTTCTGTCTCACTGTTTTGCAAAGCATCCTGAGGGACTTCTGGAAAATGTCAGTTCATATCATCCAGAAATTCTTACTTCTGTCATTAAATACTAGTGTTTTCTGAACTTACTGACAGACTGACAGAGTTTTGGGGGGAACTAATGCTAAAACTTTATAGCTTTATTTAAAAAAAGAGAGAGAGAAGACTTAATGTGTCTTTGAGGATTTTTTTCCCCAATCTCCTTTTATTCTCAGGGATAATTTCCAAACATAGAATTAAATGGATCAGTGGAGACACAGAATAAGCTTCTATGGAGATCAGTTATGAAACTCGTGGAGAGTCTAATCATTCTTTCTAATACTCATTTTTCCACCCACTAAATCATCACCTTCATTAACAGTGATTAAAACTAAGCCTCAAAGCTGGCAGAGCTGGACGGAGGTTCACATTTTTCTAATGACTGGACTCCAAAGCTCCCTTCTGGGAAAATTAACTCTTCCCAGAGCCTGTGGAGACAGGGGAGCAGGTGGACACGGACTGGAGGTGTGTTAGGACATAAAGCAGACAGGGCACAGGGCAGGGAGAGGTCTCCCGAGGTCAGTTTAAGAACATGTAATGCCCAACAAGCGTTCACTTCCAGAGGCTGATTTTGTGTATAAAAATCAGTTGATATAATTGGGATCCTCATAAATCCTGAGGGAGCAGATGCAAAGGTCAACAACTGCTCATTTCTTTGGGCTGCATTATGATCCCATATGTAGCTGCAAAACTCATCACTGCTTTATTTTAAAGGCTACAGGCACGTCTTGGTTACAGGGACAAGAGTGGCTTCTAGCAGGTTTGGGGAGATGGTGGGGAGTCTCCGCCTGCCCTGTGGTTTGGCATGACACATGGTTTCTATCAGGTGTGAAGGCTGACACAGACTTCCTGTGTGAGCCACAGACACAGGCTCTGCTCAGAAATGCGGTTCCTAGCAATGGGGTGCAGGATGGTGCCTGAGCGAGAAGGTTCATAAACTGACTTTTCATCCTTTAAAATTTCACCCATTTTACAAAGGCATCATAGAAGAATGTGTTACCCCAGAACTTCTTTAAAAACTCGAGCTATTCCACATTGTCTTTGTGCTTGGGACAGATGGTTTAATGCAGTGATCATCTGATAGTGATCAGTGAACTTAGAATTGGCAATGATAATTAGGGGAAAGAGAAGTCTTTAAAACAAACACACCAAAGGGACAGAAAAAAGCAAGTTTAGAGGCATAAGAATACAGTAAGCAAAGGAGAGTTTAGAAAATTTGTCTAACTGGATTTGTGCAGGCTTTAACTTGGTATTTTTATTTGAACGTCTATAAAGGCTTGAGTAACATGGCTATTAGGAAACAAATTGGCATGATATTTAAAAGTGAACTCCTTTTTTTCTTGTCCTTTGCATCTTGCCCCCAAAAGCTAATTTTTAGAGTTCTATCTCTCTAAGTGCAAACAGCTTCCCTGAGCTATTATCCTATGATGGTCCCTCATCATATCCCAGTCTGCTGAATTATCAGGCTGGGAAAACAGATGTGAGAGAAAATTCTAGCATGTGTTTTCTCTTTTAAATGAAATGCTAATTTGGCAATAGTACTGCTTGACCCAATTGATGCCATCGCTGTAGGGATTAAAGAGAAGTTTGTCAAGGGATGTAGAATTTACTGCTAAATCTGCTCATTTACCAATTCCATTATACTAATTTAAAGAAGTGAAGAAATCTGTACCATCCGGGAATTTGTATTCAAGCAAATTTCAAAGAAAATGGTTTCTTATGTTCCTGCTAGTGGGGACATTCATTTAGTTTTTAATTGTTTTCCTGCAGACCAAACAGCAGAATGCCCAGTACAGGGCCGGCCTGGGAGTCTCTAGAATGGCGTGATGCCCCCTGCCCCACGTGCCCGGAGGGTGGACTGAGGGCCTGGGACACTGAGCAGAGATTTTAGAAGGAAGGTTTGAGGGGCAATGGCTGATAGGGTGGGGGCTTTGCAGCCAAAGTAAACATTAAAAATGAAATTGGGAAGATGAGTTTGGGTGTGAAGGGGCAGAGAGCAGCAGGATGTGGCAGGAAGGACCTCATGAGAGGTGAAGCAGGAGAATCCTGGAGGGATTGAATGTGTGAAGTCAAGGGCTTTTCCGGCTTTGGTTTCTGCCTGAAAATGGGGGTCTTTGAACAGGAAGAAATAAGACAAGCTGAAAAGAGAGGGAGACAGAAGTAGGAGTGGGAAAGTGAACGGAGCACATTGGTGACGAATCTGGGTCTTCAGTCTACGGAAAGCAAGGGGCTTACGGAAAAAGGGAGCATGCGGGTCCTCTAAGCTGGGAGGGCCGTCTTTAAGCCATGGCTTTTGTAAGCATCACACGGTGGAGAGGGTGGGGAGCTGCGGAGCCGACGTGTGGGGAACTGAAGGTGAGGCGGTGGATATCAAGTGGTGGGAGCGGAGTGGGCCGAGGAAGATCCCTGGTGGAGAAGGAAGAGGGGAACAGTAGGTCCACATGGACAACGAACGAGTGGGAAACAGAAAACATGGACGAGCCAGGGGATCACTGAGAAGGCTGCCTGTCCTGGGGCAGGATCTAGAATTCAGCTAAAAAGGCCCAGATGTTTAGGAGCCAAGCTATCCGATGGGAGAAAGATACACGGTTGCAGGATGACTTCAGGCCAAACCAGAGGCTGGAAGAGATCAGGTCTGAGCCCACGGTGCCTTGGTGCCAGGCAGCTGGGAGGATGCGGCCTCGCTTGCTGGTGCAGAGGGGTGGGAGGGACTAGGTGTCGCTCGGAGCCTCTGTTTGTCACAGGGCATGGGCTGTCTAAGGAAGACCTCGGGTGGTCCAAGACAGAAGGATGGAGCTCGGGAGAGGGACAAATAGACCCCACTGTCACCAGAAAAACAGACCAACCAGGGACACTCAAGACTGAGCACAGGCTTAGAAAATCTAGGGAAGCAACAGGAGTGTAGGACGGAGATGTGCAACAGGGGGGCAAGGTTGGGGGGGAGGCGGCCTCCTGTGAGGTGACACAGGGACACACAGACATTTACCATGTCAGAGTAGCTCTCAGGAATCTTGGGCAGCTGAGGGTGGTCCCCTCCAGGACAGAGATTAAGTAGCACCCTTTCTTTCATTACAAATGCTCTGAATGTACAAAGAGTTGGATTAGCAAAAGGGCCATGGGAAATGGATGGGAGAAGCCCACTTATTTTAAAGAGCAAAGTACCCATTACAATGTATAGATTCAAATACTGAACTCTCAGAAGGCAAAGAAGTGAATATGGAAAAGAAAGAAAGGAAGGAAGGAAGGAAGGAAGGAAGGAAGGAAGGAAGGAAGGAACGAACGAACGAACGAACGAACGAACGAACTAATTCAAGGAGAGCTCCTGCTGGGAGTAGAGAGCAAGTCAAAGTGAGGTGAGCACTGGGCACAGGCTGGGCCAGCTTGATGGTCACAGCTCCTGTGGTAGGAGAGGGGCCGGCTGTGCACGGGAGGCAGTGGGAGGCAGATGTCACCCTGGAGGAGAGTGAAGGATGTCACTTGGAGGCAGGTGAGCAGCATGATCCGGAGCTGAGGGAGGAGATGGCTTTGACCAGCAACAGTGAGGCTTTGGGGCAAAGTTCTGTTCCTGCTGCAATTCAAGGTGAAGGGGATTTCAGAACAGAAAGATTTAGGCTCGAACTCTAAGTTTTGCTCATTAGTGGTTTGAAATTGAGCAAAGCCTCATGCTCCTGGCCCATGGCAGCCCGTTGTCTGTGTGCTGAGGATTGTTGCTGAAGAGCCTTAATGTTGGCAAGGGCTCCATCGAGAATACACCTGCAGACCCCACTCCCTGGGAGCCAGGCACTGGCCTGTGTGTGCAGGATGTGGAGATGAATGGGGAGAAATCTGTGCCTTTGTAGAACTAAACTCAGGTCCGGGAGGCAGGCTGAGAAGGGTAGGATAGGGAAGTATAGGGTGTTCAGGAAAAAAAAATAAATGAAAGCAGAAGTGATTCAGGATGCTGTGGTGAGGAACTGGCCCCGAGTGAGGCCAGGGAAGACACGGTAACTGCATGTGCCTATGTGAATTCTCAGACGCAAACTAAATAAAGTAGATATGATGCAGACACAAGATATGACATTTAATGAGATGGGAGAGAAAACAGTAGCCTGAGCTGAAGAGAAGTTTTAAGACAGACCGAGTGGAATAAGAATGATATTACTTTCAGAAAAAGTAATTTTATCACATCAATCATGATGGTTATTTGAAAAGCCATTCCAGTGTCACGGTGGGTGAAATGCACTCACGTATCTCATGATACCCTGGTAAGGTCATGAGAGTGTGTGGTGACTGAGCAAGGGAACCCTGGTAGCCAGGGGAGTGCGGGCTGGGCCTTATACAAGCACATCACACTGACTGCCTGCTGGTATGAGCAGCTCAGGACACACCTGTCGGATATGCGCACTCAGTTACAGTGAAGTGAGGGTCAAGAGGAGACTGGTATCCCTGCCTGCAAGGCTGCATCACATGAAATGGATTAAAATGGCATGTCAGAAAATGGAGTGCAGATGTAAAACACCTGATGAACCTTGAACTCTGAGTTTCTGAGACAGACCCGTGCTTCTGCCCTCAGAGACCTTAGTAAACACAGTGAACTCCTGGAGAGTCAGTTTGCTCCCCAGTGGTGCATGGAAAGATCACTTCAAGGAATTCTGACAAAACACATGGACTGCTCCACCCCAGAGTTCTACGGCAGTCCTGGGAATAAAGCGGGGACAGGAGATGAGCATGGTGTGCGGGCAGAGTTGCTGGTGACAGCTGTGGTCTCCTGAGGACAGAGGACTGGGAGCACGAGATGGAGACCCACCTGTGAGAGTGCAGTTGCTGGGAGTCTGCTGGCCTCGTCAGACACAGAAACTCCGGCCCCAGTTCACGTTTCATTTATTAATTTTTCTACTGATTCAATATGGACAGGTGATGAAGTCCAGGGAGACACATGCTCCCAGTTTTGTAATGCCACTTTTACTGTCGAATTTCTATCCTCAATCTGAGATCACAGAGGAAGGAGAGGAGACAAGATGTCTTGTCAGTTAGTTTTCTGCCTGAAATATCTTCCCCCAAAATCCCACTCATCTGCTTCTGACCATCCACAGATGCAAGGGAAGTTAAGACGTGCAGTCAGCTCAGTATCCAGGGGCTTCTGAAACCAAGGGTTCAACCAAAGGCAGATCAGAAGGATCCAAGAAGAGTGTGCATCTGTCCTGAGCACGCATAGACTCTCTTCCTGGCCCTTATTCCTAGCCAGTGCCACAGGACAGCTGTTTGCATAGCATTACACCCTGTGAGGTGCTGTAAGTCATCCAGAGGAGACTACAAGTGGGCAAGAGGACGTGCGTGGGCTAAATGAGAATGCTACACCTTCTCATGTAAGGGATTTGAGCATCGGCAGATTTTGATGTCCTTGGGAGTCCTGGAACCAGTCATGCTCAAATAGGAGGGGACAGTAGCCTTCTATGGGATGCTGTGTTCCCACCAGCAATGAGGCCATGTTGTGGTCTGGGAGAAGAATGAATGAGCAGGTAGTGAGGGCCACAGAGGGCCCAGCTGCAGTCAGCACACTGTGCAGCACAGTGGCAGAAAAGATTAGGAACCATTTCTGGCACACTTTGACAAATGATGACTACCCCTAAAGGCAGGGATTGACAGAAAGGTTCAGAAATGCCTGAGGGACGAAGCTTGGACATTATAGTGCTGGTCACGCGCACGTTCTTCTGATTCTTCTGACGGTTGCCTGGAGTCCTCCCGGGGGAGGGGGGGCGGGGGGGGGTCTCAACTTCCCCAGCGGTTATTTGGACCATGAGGAAACAAGAAAAAGTTAGGACCTTTCCACAAAATAGGGCAGAGATGATTGATGGATCTATTTTTAGTCTGTCATATTTTTTTATTCTAAGAAAACAGGATAAAAGCAATGGACCAGGAAGCTTCATTTTATATCTTCCTGAGTTTGGGAGAAACTTCTAGACCAGTGAGGTTCTAGAAGGTTGGCCTTCAGTTTGGGGTGTGAGAGAAGGAAACGCGTTCAGACATTCGTTTTACAAGGCCATGTCTGTCTGAGAGCCATGAACGTGAGGACAACTGTGCACTCAGAAGACCTCGGGGAGGAGTGAGCTGTCTGGAAATTGAAAGGGCTATAAGTGCAGAAATTCTGGTGGGAAACCCTGGGCATGTGAGCAGGCCTAGGAACATGGCCAGTACTGGGGTCTCATGGACAAGCCCACAAAGGATTTCAAAACCAAAATTGAAATTAAGTAAATGAAATAGTGCTTTTACCTTAAAATGAGGAGAGTATGATTAAATTTCATAAAGATTATGAAAATTACTTTAGGAGACCAAGGCCTGAAGACACCCCGAAAAAGAATCTTCAAAGAGCTCAATAGGGAATGGATCCAGGAGCACATGTCCACAGGGGGTCTGGGCTGCCACAGGGAGGCACAGGAAGGAGCTGCAGGGAGCAGCCAGTGCCTGCCCACACCCTGGAGAGGCAAAAGCAGGAGAGGGGGGCTCTGTGCTGCCTTCTGTCACACCCTGAGGTCCAATTTCAAATCTGGTTCTGTTTCTTCTGATTCTGTGATTCTATGATCTACAAATGGCCTTCTGATTCTGTTTTCTGACGTTGTTTCTCTAGACGGAGAGACTTGAATTTAAAGGTCTCCTGCTGACGGATGCTCTCATCGTGAGTTAGCATAGTCTTACTATTGATGATGTGCAAGTGATTAATTATTTTTATTTTTTATTTGTTCTTTTTAGACATACATGACAGTAGAGTGTATTTTGACATATCGTGCCTACATGGAGTATCACTTCCCATTCTTGTGGTTGTACATGGTGTGGAGTTGCACTGGTCGGTGTTCATGTATGAACGGAGGACAGTGAGCTTGCCATCCTTCCACTGTCTTTCCTATTCCCATCCCCTCCTTCCCCTTCATTCCCTTTTGTCTAATCCACTGAACCTCTCTCTTTGCCCCCCTCCCCCACCTTGTCTGTTAGCATCTGCATATCAGAGAGAACATTGGGCCTCTGGTTTTTGGGGATTGGCTTATTTCTGTTAGCATAATATTCTCCATTTCCACCCATTTACTGGCAAATACCATAATTTCATTCTTCTTTATGGCTGAGTAATTGAATTTGGTTAATTTTAATCCTGCACAGAGACTCAAGTTTTTAAATCTCTCATTAAAAGAAAACAGACAGAATATGTGAAATGACAGTTTTCACACTATAACCCAAGAAACAAAGGGCTGTATTTCCTGCAAGGATAAGAGATCACCATGGTGGTCTCTGTCTGTTCTAGTTGGTTGTCCTGGAAGTGACAGGCCAGAGCACACAGGAGGGATACCCAGGAGCTGCCTGCCAAGTCCCTGAGCTCATTGGGAGGTCTCAGAACAGGTTTGAAATTGGATGAAGACAGATTTTTGAATATATCAACATTTTTGGTTTACCAGATTCATGGTCACCTTCTGCATGGAACCCATTTCTATAAACCTACCTCAAAATTCTGGTGTTTACGTACAAGTATATATATATATTTTTTATTTTATTGGAACTTATGCAAAATAGTAGGAAGAAATTCCAAAGTAATCTACAGCTGAGAGGTGGTGTTAGTTAGACAGAGTTTGGTAGGTATTGGTATCTTGGAAGACCATCACTCTTGACTGGATGCTTAGGAAAAAGCCATTGAATCTAACATATTCCATTTCTTTTTTAAAAAATTTATGTATAACAGCAGAATGCATTACAATTCTTATTGCACATATAGAGCACAATTTTTCATATCTCTGGGTGTATACACAGTATATTCACACCAATTTGTGTCTTCATATCTGTACTTTGGATAAAAATGATCATCACATTCAACTATCATTTATGATCCCATGCCTCTACCTTCCTCTCCCACCCTTCTGCCCTATCCAGAGTTCATCTATTCCTCCCATGCTCCGCTCCCCATCCCACAATGAGTCACCCCCCATTATATCAAAGAAAATATTTGGCATTTGGTTCTTTGGGATTGGTTAACTTCACTTAGCATTATCTTTTCTAACTCCATCCATTTATCTGCAAATGCCATGATTGTATTCTCTTTTATTGCTGAGTAACATTCCATTGTGTATATATGCCACATTTTTTAATCCATTCATGTGTTGAAGGGTATCTAGGTTGGTTCCACAGTTTAGTATTGTGAATTGTGCTGCTATAAACTTTCAGCAAAGTAGTAGGATATAAAATCAACACCCATAAATCAAAAGCATTTCTGTATATCAGTGACAAATTCTCAGAAAGGGAAATGAGGAAAACTACTGCATTTTCAATAGCCTCAAACAAACAAACAAAAAACAAGACGACAACAACAACAACAAAACAACAACAATAACAAAACTTGGGAATTAACGAAAGAGGTGAAAGTTCTATATAATGAAAATTACAGAACCCTAAAGAAAGAAATCAAAGAAGACCTTAGAAAATGGAAAGACCTACCTTGCTCTTGGATAGGCGAATTAATATTACCAAAATGACCATACTTCCAAAAGCACTATACAGGGTTGCTGAGGGCAACCAAGTAGAAATGCCAAGTAGAAATGACGCATCGAAATTTCCTTGCCAGCGTACCCCATGTTAAATGGACTTGCCTTGGAATTTCGCTGTTGACATTGCATGTAAGGTGACCTTGCTCAAGGAAGGCGGATCCGGGTTTAGAGCTGATCAGGTTTGAGGAAGTATCCCGGTCCTTGGGTTTAGGGCGTTCCCAGTTTAAGACTATGGGTTTTAGGGAAGTTCGATGTTGAGGATTATTGCTGCTGGAAATAGGGCGTTCCTGCTACCTGAGCTCCCTTTGAGTTCTCGTGAGATTCAGAGAGTATTCTGGGAAAAGCCTCATGGAGTAGGTGAATTGGGTGGCAGGAGAACTGGGATTGCCCCAGAGCATGTGTTTAGGCCGGGGTGAGTTCGGGAATAAAGAATTGCTGTTTGAATCTACAAAGCTGTGGTGGCTCCTGATTCTGTGCCCAGCCAAGACATTGGCCCAGGGTTAATGCAATTCCAATCAAAATCCCAATGACATTCCTCATAGAAATAGAAAAAGCAATCATGAAATTCTTCTGGAAAAATAAGAAACCCAGAACAACTAAAGCAATCCTTATCAGGAAGAGCAAAGCAGGTGTCTCACTATACCAGACCTTAAAGTATACTACAGAGCAATAGTAATAAAAACAGCATGGTATTGGCACCACAACAGACTGGTAGACAAACCCACAAAATTACAATAATCTTATATTAGATGAAGGTGCCAAAAGCATGCATTGGAGAAAAGATAGCCTCTTCAACAAATGGTGCTGGGAAAACTGGAAAATCATAGGCAACAAAATGAAATTAAATCCCTATCTCTCATCATGCACAAAACTTATCTCAAAATGGACAAGGACCTAGGAATTAAACCTGAGACCCTGTATCTAATAGAAGAAAAAGTAGGCCCTAATCTCCATCATGTGGGATTAGGCCCCAACTTCCTTAATAAGATTCCTATAGCCCAAGAATTAAAATCAAGAGTCAATAAATGGGATGGAATCAAACTAAAAAGTTTCTTCTCAGCAAAGCAAACAATCTGTGAGGTGAACAGAGAGCCTACATCCTGGGAGCAAATTTTTACCCCTCACACATCAGATAGAGCACTAATCTCTAGGGTATGTAAAGAACTCAAAAAATTAAGCATCCCAACAAAATATAAATAAATACAAATAAAAACAACCCAATCAATAAATGGGCCAAGGACCTGAACAGACACTTCTCAGAAGAGGTCATACAATCAATCAAAAAATACATGAAAAAATGTTCATCATCTCTAGCAGTTAGAGAAATGCAAATCAAAACCACTCTAAGGTTTCATCTCCCCCCAGTAAGAATGGCAGCTTTTATGAAGACAAACAACAAATAACACATTCCATTTTCCTTGGGTGTCATTGTCTTTAAACTGTTGTCACCTCACCCACTCTGTATCAGTGATAGAGTCAGGGTGATGTATTGGGTTAAATATTTGTCTAATATTATGTCACTCATTGCATACTAGGTACACCTTATAAATATCTAGAACCCCAAAGGCAGAGCTGCCATAAAATCATTTTATGATTCCTTTTTGGAACTATATCATGGAGTCTGAAAACTACAACAGCTAAATGGTACTTCTCAGAATTCTACAAAGCCTGATTTCTGATTCTGCTAGACTTTTAAGTCAAGTCTCCACTCTAATCCTTATAGTTTTCTTCCTTCTGCTGGATTTGTGTTTAGATTTGTCTTCTATCTCTTGTCTCCTAAGATACAAAGATAAATGGGTCCTTTGATATAGATATTTTTGAATATATATGTTCACAGATTTAGGCTTCCTGTTAGCATAGTTTCTCCACATCCCACAAATTTTGGTATATTATATTTTCATTTTAATGTCTTTCAAAGTATTACATAATTTCTTTTGTGATTCTTTTTTAAGTACACATTGGTTAAATTGGACGTGCTATTCCAATTCCACATGTGGATATTCCAACTTCCCTTTTTTCTTTAGTTTCATCCCTATGCTGTTATGATTGAAAAAGACATTTTGTATTGTTCAATTTCTTTCTTATCAGTTTAGATTTATTAAGACCTATCTTCTGACCTCACATGTGGAGGATGTCCATGGTCACTGGAGAAACACGGGTATTGGGCTGAGCTGGGCAGTGCTCACGTTGTCAGTCAGTCCATTTGGGCTATGGTTCTGTGGAAGTTCCCCATTTCCTTATTTAGCCTGTGTGTGGTTGTCCTACTCATTGTTGAAATCAATATATTAAAATGTCAAATTATTATTGTAAGATTGTTCAGTTCTTCCTTTATATTTGCTATTTTTTTTCACATATTTGGGGGCTCTAATTTTTTGCACGTATATTCACAACAGCTCTATATTTTTAATGAGTTGACCCTTATCACTATGCTTTGTCCTTATTTATCTTTTGTAATGGTTGCTGCCTTAAAGTCTATTTTCATGTTGGTCATTTGGTAGTCATTTACTGGAACATTCCTACCCTTCCACTGATGTCTGCCCTTGGACTGTGTGTCTTTGGCTACACTGTCAATCAATAAAAAGTTCACACATTTAATTTAAAGTAACAATAAGAACTCATGTGACCTTATATACTTGCATTCTCTATGCCTTACAGTCCTTCATTTCCTACCTTCCTACCTTCCTTTGTGTTTAGCTGATTAGTACAGCTATGTAGTTTCCTTCCCCTCCCATTTTGTTTTGTGAACATTCCATATGTGTTTACCTTATGATTATTGTAGGTCATAACATTCTAAAATTTGATATTTGACTCACTACCAACTTGAATTAATGCCAACTGAATTTTAATTACTTACAAAACTCTACTCCTACAACAGTCCATCTTACCCTTTTTATGTCATTCAAATAACACAGATTTATACATTGGATGCCCAATCTCATTTTAAAATTACTTTTGAATACTCATTTAAGTCTCATAGATAATAAAAAGTAACCTTAAAAACCAAGATTATAACAATACGAGTTTTCACATTTGCCTACATAGTTATCTTTAACTGAGATTTCCACATATTCAATCACTTTGAGTTAACTCCCGTGGCTTTTCCTCCAGTTTGGAGGGGTTTGCTCTGTGGCCTTGCTTCTCTGCAGGTCCAAGAAGGGTTGATGACCTTCCATCACTCATTTCTGGTGTGGGTGGGGATGATGGCTTCTAAGCTCCATGCATGCTGGGGAGAAAACCCAGATATCTGTACTCCGTACATAAAACCTTTGGCTATAATCAGGACATCCTGTGTTAGAGGTTCTCCTAAAGAATCCTAAACTGAAGTCAGGTGTGAGGCAGTTTAAATAGCTTTAAATAATGACTCTCTTTAGCTTTTTTGTTAGGGTAGGTCTATTTACCAATAGATATCCAGTGCTTTAGTTTTTCTTGGAGGTTTTAATTTTTCCTTCACTTTGAAAAATAATTGTTTTGACAGAATTCTCAGTTGATAGTTTCTCTTTCTTTCTTTCTTTCTTTCATCTTTTTTTCCCCTGCACCTTGTGTATATCAGTTTACTGGGTTCTGGCCTCCCAGGTTTTTGCTAAGAAATCCACTGATGATCTTACTGAGATTCCCTTGTCATGGTGAATCACTTTGTTGCTCTCTGATTTTTTTTCTCTGTCTTTCTACTGCATGGTTGCACTTGGTGTGATTTCCTTATATCTAAACTGCTTATTGGGTTTGTAGATTCATGCCTTTCATCATAACATGTATGTTGGGCTTCTAGATGATCTCCTTTAGACTATCATTAGTTTTCTTTTTTCTTTTGCCTTTGCTCCTCAGTTCCAATAATTTTAATAATCCTATCATCATAAGTATTGATGCTTTCATCTGCCTACTCAAATCTTCTTTTGAATATATTTAATTAATTTTTCATTTTACTATTTGTAACTTTCAGATCCAGAATTAGTATGTTTTATGTTATGATTTCTATTTGCTTATGTTTTTATTCATATCTATATACATTTCCCAATTTTCTTTATTTTTTGTCTCTATTTTTAGTTATTCCTGTAAACACATTAAAACAAATATTTCATAGTCTTTTTATAGAATGTTTGATATATGAACTGTCTGGGGATGGTATGTAGCAATTTATTTTGTTTCTTTAAAGGAGCTATATTTTCCTTTATCTTTTTTCAACTAGTTTGTGTGGTTTTTTTAATCAGAATTATTATAATGTTGAAACTCTGCAAGTCAGGGTTTTCTCCTTTCCTATATTTGTGAAGACTTCAATCCAGTTGTTTTGATATTTTACCAAAAATTTTTTATGAGGAAAATTTCTTGTTTTATGTGCTTAGTACAATCTGTCCTTTTAGCTAACATTTGGCTAAAGACTGATAGAGATTTCCTTGAGTCCTAGAGCTAAAACAGACAAAGGACTCAAACAAACACACACACACACACACAACAACAACAACAACAAAACCAGAACCAAAATATAAGAAGGGGGATCTTGGAGGTAGGAGGCAGTGACAACTACCTGTCTAGTCTGCAGTTTTTATCAGATCAATAGTCACATATCAAGTAGAAGGATTCACTGTGCATTCGTAAACTTTTTGAGTACTGTTAAAAACATTTAAGTATGTGTCATGCGTAGGCGGGCACATGAATTTCTAAATATTTCTGAATGGATTGTCCTCAAGTGTCTTAATTTCTCAAGAAGCTCACCCTTCAAGTCTCGGGTGGTATATTGTGTGTCTCTACCTAGGGACTCTTGTTCCAGACACTGGCGTATTGGTAGTACTGTGAATTTATTGTGTCTGATAGTAATACAGCTGCTGCAGCACTTAAATTAGTGTTGGAATAATGCATCTTTCTCATGCATTCTATTTGTGCCTTTGTATTTAAAATGCTGGTATCTGCACAACTCTATCCGGGGGCAGCATTTCTGCTCCTGGCATTCAGTTCCACTGAACTCTGGTTCTCTGAATGTACCCTGCCCTCCGGTTTGGAGGGGCTTGCTCTGCGGCCTTGCTTCTCTGCAGGTCTAAGAAGGGTTGATGACCTTCCACTACTCACTTCTGGTTTGGGTGGGGATGATGACTTCTAAGCTCCATGCATGCTGGGGAGAAAACCCAGACATCTGTACTCTGCACATAAAAACTCTGGCTGTGATCTGGACACCCTGTGTCAGGGGTTCTCCTAGAAGAATCCTAAACTGAAGTCAGGTGTGAGGCAGTTTAAATAGCTCTAAGTACTTTATATACACACTTGTTAACATTCCTGTCTCTGTGATGTGTTCAATGACCAGTGGGATTTTAGATGAATATGACAGTGGACCAGTCACTGGTTCAGGAGCTATTTTCCTGGTTAATGGATGCATTTCTTTCTGAGTGTCACAGTCCGCTGCATGTTCTGCTGGAATGGAGTTATTGGTTCAGGTTTCTCAGCCCAGTGGCCATGTGAGATGTTACTGAGCCTGCTGCAGCGGGAACATCAAGTCAACTTTCTGACAGAGGAGAGTTTGGTTGGGGACAACACCCTTGCAGGAACATGTGTCACAATTCACATTCCACACAGCACACCCTCGTTTCATTTCCTCTCACACCATCTTGACGCACTCTGACAGATACGTGCCTCAAAGGCCTCCATTGGAAGCAAAGTTTTAAGTGAGATATTAAAATGCCCTGCAGGGGAAGGTCAATGTACTCTTTGGAAACCTATTGGAAGAAGTCACAATAATATTTGACAATATCCCTTTAGGAGCCAAACTGCATTGATAAAACCCCCGTGTCTGATAACACTGATAAAACACCATGTCTGATAACACTCCTTAAAAGAAATGGTTGTTATCACATGGCACTGTGTGCATGTCACCCTGAAGCTGATATTATGACTAACAAGATGCACACCCTGAGAGCCATGCCTGGCATAAAGAAGTACAGATCACCTCAGTCATGGAGCCTTCTCCCAAGGCCCATTAATGTCATTAGAATAAAGAAAGGGAGCTTGCAACTTGGGCCCCTTGCCTTCCCTCCTTCCTGCCATGGGATGCTCCAGCTGTGCTGTGGCCAACTCAAAAAACAGACACAAACACACGCTGTGAAAAACTCAACACGCAAATGTTTAAACATACTCCTCTTGGAGTATGTTTAGATTCTTTTAAACCTATGGCACATAAACTCTCAGCTCAATAACTGATGAAATTAGTTTGCATCTTTATTTCTATGTGAGTGGTCAGCGTTCATATGTTGAGGATGAGTAAGCTGAGGGTTAAAAGCAAGTCAGAATATATGACATATTGCTTTGTGTGCACTGGATTTTTTGGTTGTTATTCTAATCTTATTTTCTTCTGGATTTATACACATAGAACAGGAGGTCTTGAGACCATGTCCATGTGAGGTAATCAGCTGCCCTTCAATTACAAAACCACAACCCACAGCTTCACTTAAAAATCCTAGATTCTCAAACAACACGATTCCAATTTAGGAAAATAATTTTAGATGCTTTAGGAGTTAATAATTCAGCAAGCTGTTCCGTATGCACGTTGTGGGATTGCCCAATGCTGGAGTCATCACAGGAGAGCAGCTTCCATTATTTTTCACCCTCTAAGTTGGGATCACTCATCGCCCTTGCGGTGGTCCTCTGCGTCTGTTGAGTTAGGAAGTGTAAAACTCTGTGGGATTCGTTAAGTGTGATGACAGCTGAGCTTGCTCTCAGAGAAGACATCTAAGGAGAAAAAACTGCCTTCAGAAGATGAATTTTTCAGTGCCTAAGATGTTGCTTTCAATAGTTCCAATAAACATATTCTCCACTGCTACAGAACTTCAGAAACTTAGAGTTGGTGAGTCCACACTAAGCACTTGCTGGAAAAACCACATCTTCAAATTCATGCACCAAAAATTTAAGTATCTGAATCTATTTTTAGTAAAAATATCTTGAAATTTTCAAGCCAAAGTAAATATAAACATGATGTTTTACCTCTCTGGACCAAGACAGTTTACTAGCCAATCCCTTCCCTCTGCTGCCCATACCTGCCTCCTTCCTGGGCCAGGCCAAGCCCTGCGATGCTGAGAGGAAGTTGGGAAGGCAGTGGAGGACCCTGAGGGAGGCTCACAGAGGCTGTGCTGAAGGCAGGAGCCTGAGTCTCTCTGGTTGCCCACCCTCACGCCACCTTCACCTGCTCTGGCAAGCCTAGGTTCAGAGGCTGCCTCCGCCAGCCTTGGTCTCAGCACAGGTAAAAGTGAACCAGCAATGAACTTGTCTTTGTTAGCTCCTGAGATGGGGGGTTGTTTTCACCTGGTTCACTCCTTTTTTAGTTATAGATGGAATCATACCTTTAATTAATTTATTCATTTTTATGTGGTGATGAGGATTGAACCCAGTGCTTCACTCAAGCCAGGCAAGTGCTCTACCACTGAGCCCCAGCCCCAGCCCTTCTTATTTTGTTTTGAGATGACATCTTGCTAAGTCGCCCAGGCTGGCCTTGAAGTTGTGATCCTTCCACCTCAGCCTGCCCAGTAGCTGGAACTACAGGTGAGTGTCACCACGCCCAGCTCACCTGGTTCACTCTGACCCACACAAGGGCTTTGTCAAAGGTGTGCTCTGCCATCAGACAAGACGTGCCACTTTCCATGTCAGGGTTAGAAACGACCCGCTACGTCCTCAGTGAGCGACTTCACCAACAGAACTGGCACCACCCACAAGCCACATGGCGAGTGGGGCCCACGCCCATGTCATCTCCCTTCAGAACCCACGGCACTTTCCCAACAGGTTCAGTGGAGCCTGCCCCGTGGGGTTTTCTCCTTCACTGCTTCCTTAACGGTCTCTTGGGGAGAGCGCCTGCCTCTGGCCAGGCTTCCTGCGGCTTCCTTCTAACTCACCCACAGTCCACCTGACCAGGGCAACCACACCCCGCTGCCTCCCCTAAGGCCTGTGGCAGTGGGTCTGTGGGGTGCATTCACCCGCAAGGTGCTCACCCTGGGGGAAAATGCCCCCCAATTTGAGACTTGCCTTCTGAAAAGGCAGCTTACTAGATCCCTGGGGGCGCCCGGGGCTGGAGGGGAAGGACGGGAGTCACAGTGAGAGTGAGAGTGCCGTCTTTCTTTCCTGCGACCCCCAGTTTCCACCGACTTTCCCCGTTCAGACACTTTGTCCCCCTGGCTATCTGGTTGGCGCCGAGTGGCCTAGTGATCTAACTCGGCCTCATCAGCTTGCAGCCCTGGAGCTCAGAGCTCAGTTGGATTTGAGGTTTACACGTCCAGACCTTCCAGAGGCAAATCCCCTGATAAATTGTCTGTGGTTGAGAGCGTGAAGCAGAGACAAGCCCAGGGAGCAGCAGGTCATGTGACTGCATCCTACAAGAGTCCCCAGACTTGTCCTCTGCAGAGCTGAAGCTGCTCTGTGCTAACCATGGCGTTTATGGATCTTTGTTTCCTTGCTATATTTTTTAATGACTTTCTCTCAGCTTTTTTCCTTGTGTTACTTTTTATTTCAAATTGGTCTCTTGTCTTTAAACTAAGTTTTCTTATTAATGTGGGCCACATGCGACAGTGTTTGGAAGGGGAGATGGACCACCTTAAGTACGCTTCCAGGCATGGGGTGCAGTTCTGAAACCGTCCTCCCCACCATCAGCAAGTCTGAAATTAACCACTTGGGCTGAAGTTGCAGATGACGTAACTCAGGGAGGCCCCATAATCGGACTCCGTGCCCTCCACACAGAGTCACTCAGGAAGGAGGCCGGGCCTTCTGCAGGAGCGGCAGCCGGAGGTTCCCTCACTCTGTCCCCATCTGACCTCCAGAATGACACCTCGGGTCTGGCTTCCCCTGCTCAGAACCGGCCCCTCCCTTACATGAAGGGTTCTGCGGTTTGGATTCTCCATTCACACTCATGAAGCAGTGACTTTGAAATTTCGAGTACTTTCAGGGACATCTTTTTTAAGTGATTTAAAATGTGACTTCCTTTTAACTACCAGTGACTTGTGTGGGCAGGCGTGCAAAGCTGACCATGGATATCACCTGGTCAGAGACGCTTCAGCATTACAGCAGACCCATGATCCCTGGGTCACAGTCGAAGACCAGGGTGGACACCAGAAGACAAGGTGGCACAGGACCCAGTGCATGTCATGTTCCTCCTGTAAACACCCCTGTCATCACTGATAAAGTAGGCACATTAAGGGACTGCTAATTACGAAGAGTAAACTAGAGCAACATACAAAATGACCAAAGTGTGAACGTGGCCCTTCTCTGTTGAAGAGTCAGGAGGGCGAGGTGACTACTGCGGCCGAATGGGGCACCTGCTCCCCCTTCTGCTCCTGTAGCTCTGGTTACATGGCTGAGGTGGCCAGGCCCTGCTGGCCCATATTTCCTGTGCTGTAAAATGTTGGTTTCCCAGTGAAATCCACACCTCAGGTCTTATTTCACTCTGCTGTGCAGGCTGCAGGTCGAGGGGTGAGGGGAGAAGGGCGGCTGGTGAGGGGCGGGGCAGCCCGTGCTCCAGACTCAACAGCGGCCAGGAGAAAACGGTCAGCTTGGTCACCTGCTTTAGCACAGGACGGGAGGCCTGAGATGCCCCTCCCCCAAAGGTCACTGAGACCCACTGACGTAGGTAAGTTGAACTCGTGAGCCGTGGGGAGATTGTCCTGAACAGGCGTTTGCTCAGGCTGGAGCCCGCAGTTTGGACATGTTCATCATTTGCAGGGAATGTAATGAAGTAGGAAGTGATCAGAGTCGGGGAGAGCTGCCACGTCGGGGTCCAGAGGTGTTCTAGGACGCCATATTCCCAAATAACAGGTCTTCTCCATTCCCAACGCCGCTCATGCCCTGTAGAAAGAAGGGCTGACTTTCCCTCCCATGTGCCTGGTGCAGCCAACAGTGTGTGTGTGTGTGTGTGTGTCTCTGTGTGTTATGTATTGTGTGTGCATGTGTGTATGTGTGTGTATGTGTATGTGTGAATGTGTGTATGTGTGTGTATGTATATCTGTGTATGTATGTGTGTGTGCATGTGTGCATGTGTGTATGTGTGTGTATGTGTATGTGTGCATGTGTGTGTGTATATCTGTGTATGTATGTGTGTGTGCATGTGTGTATGTGTGTATGTGTGTGTGTGTGGGTGTGTGTGTGATTTGCTTCTTGCATTCACAACACATCATTATCAGGTACAGCTGCGACTTTCTTTCTTGCACACACACCTGGATACGAGTTGCTTTTCCCCTGTGTTTGTCGACTTTTCGTGACTGGGAAATGCCTGGCAGAAACACATAGAGGAGGAGATCCACCTTGGTCATCACGTGAAGGGCTTTGAGACCATGGTCCGCTGACTCCATCCCTCTGGGGCTGAGGAGAGGCAGAGCATCGTGGCAGCAGGGGTGGCAGAGGGGGCTTCTGGGCTCCTGACAGCCAGAAGAGTCAGGGCCAGGGGCCATCCAAGGCCTGGCTCCTACATCCTCCTATGACATGCCTCCTGCTCACAGTTCCTACCACCTCTGAGCGTTGCCACACTGGGGACCAAGCCCTAACGAGTGAGACTCAAGGTCCAGACCACAACACCCCCAGAGAATATATCAGGAGAAAACAGAGGCACTAAGGCTGGGTAGCCTGTTACCTCTCACCAGCAAGGCTGCAGGCCTCCAGCACTCACACCGACCTGCCTTCCTCACCATCCCCTGGGTGTTAAGTGATGGGCTCATACTGAGAACTAATAAATATAACCGCATGAAACTCACTGTTGTGTTTCATAAGAATGCTCCTGAGGACGGCGCTCAACACCATCCACAGAGCCTTTTCTCTAAAGACCCAGGGCTGTACCTCCTTCTTCTAAGTATTAAATAAGAGTCTGAGTGTTTTTTTTCCCCTTATGAACAACGTCTTTGATTCTGAACCCTCTTTTCCTTTGGCTTCACAAGATTCTTTGTACTCACTACCTAATCAGCTTTAGTCTCTAGAACACAAAGATTGCCTGTCACTCTTTAGTAATGACTGCCAGAAGCAACCAGTGGCTTCCCCTGAGCCTGAGTCCCGGAGCATATGGGGCAGGGTGACTCTCTAAGACAAGGAAGCTAAAGACAGACACATTGGGTTGGAATTTACCAAGAGCATGAGGAACGTGGTGTGCAACCTGGCCCTGTCGTTATGGGACCAAGAAGTTGGCCATCTCTAAGGCCCTCATTTCATACCTCTAGTTATCATCCTACCTTTACTTGCTGTCTCCACGTTTAAGTGAGATGGAACTTCATAAATCAAAGGTATGGGAGGGAGAAAAGATGGTGGCAGGAAGGGAGTGAGCCGCTCCATGCCCCTCACCGCCGGGCCCGCAGCGTGTGTTGCCACGTCTTAAAAGAAAAAGTAAAGATTGTTAAAGGAGATTTGTCAACAAAGACTAAGCACCATGTCAAGAAAGGGGCCTAGGTGGAGTGAGTCCGTCACGACTCTAGCGCGAGCAGTAAGGCTGCAGCCCCCGAGCTGCCCGGCTCTCTCTGCCCCTTTTCCCTCTCCTCTCCGGCTTTCCGCCTTGCTTCTCTCCCGCCGTCTCTCCTCCCACGCTCACTCCCTGAATCGGGATCTCAATTTCTTTCCCCGGCCCTGCCCGCTCTTTCACATGCCCAGTCACCCGGCCCGCGTGGGCCCCGGCACTGCCTCCCCTCCCCCAGCCCGCACACCCTCCCCAGGTGTCCCAAGGGCCGCAGCCGGGCCGCTTCCGCCCCTGCGGCTTCCTGCGGAGCGTGTTAGAGCAGACTCTTCACCGCCCGAGTGAGCCACCGAGCAAAATGGAACAGCTGATAAGGTCCACTAGGCAATGTTGAGCTGACGTGGATCCGGGGCCAATAGTCTGGGCTTCTCAGAACACAACGAGCCCAGATCGGCTGCACTCAAGCTCCGGTTCGACTGCTTCTCATGACTCAGCACTAACGATCCCGCTGAAATAACTAGTCGGCCCACCTGAACTCAGGTAAAAGCCAACCGAGCACGGTAGCCAGACCAAGGGAATCAGGAGTGACACGGGACTAGCGGCACAGAACTCCCGGCTACCGCTCCCACCAGTGCTGACAACTGAGGTCCCTTGCACCAGCTACCAAGGGAATTGCTACCAGAGGGCAAACAAATGTGCTGGGGGTTCTCAGCCCCAAGCTCTACAAACTTAGGGTCTGAGGGAGGCAAACAGGGAGAGTGTGCCCAGGCTTTCATGAAAACAGGGCTCCTGGGAGCAGCAGACCTGGCATGTAGCCAGTATTGTGGTGAGTGTCACAGGTGAGCGGGGCCTGGCTTGAGGAAACACAAGAGAAGGCCCCAGACACTCAGGATTGGAGACCCGCACAGTCTGGGAGGAAGAGCTGCTGCACAGTGATTGGATCCCACCTATTGAGAAGAGAAGCTTGGCCCAGTGGGCACAGCTCCACCTACTGGAAGAGAAGTTAATCAAGCTCTATGACTGCATTTATTATTATTATTATTATTATTATATTATTATTTTATTATTATTATTTTTTCTTTTCTTTTCTTTTCTTTTAATTTTTTGTTATTGTTGTTGTTCTTTAACTTTTTTATTAATGTTTTCAAATTTTTTAAAATTCTTTTTATTTTATTAAAATTACTATTATTTTTTAAACTTTAATTTCCATTTATTTATTATCATTATACTTTTTTAATTTTTGTTTTTTCTCTTTTTCTTTCTTTCTTTATTTTCAATTTTTTTCTTTTGTCTTTCATTTCTTTTCAATTTCCTTATTCCCCCTTCCTTGAATTCTACGTGCCTACACTCATTCTCTTTAGTGACTTCTTCCCTTCCCTTCTAATATCTTTCCTCCCAAGCATCAAATAAACTTATGAGAGTAAACAGTAACTCAGCAGTCAAACAGAACAAGAAGTAATATGAGCAGCATAAAAAAGCAAGGAAGAAAAGGAGTACAAACAATGAAGGACAGCCTAAATATTCAGGAGGACCTAGAGTCATCAGAATAATGGCCATATAAAGAACTCAAGGAATACCTTAGACAGATGGAAAGGAACCTTAAAGAGGATACGAGACAGCAAATCCAAACAGCAAAAGATCACATTGAAAATGAATTACATAAACAGATAAAAGAAGAAGTTAGGCATCTTTATCAGGAGATAGAGATTATAAAAAAAATCAAACAATAATTCTAGAAATGAAGGAAACGATAAACCAAATTAAAAACTCAATTGAGAGTATCACTAACAGAGTGGAGCAAGTAGAAGCCAGAATGTCAGATAATGAAGACAAAATATATCATCTTGAAAAGAGTCTAGCCAACTCAGATAGGCTGGTAAAAAATCACGAGAAAAACATCCAAGAGATTTGGGATAACATAAAAAAACAAACTTACGAGTCATCGGGATAGAAGAAGGTACAGAGATTCAAACCAAGGGAATGAGTAACCTGCTGAATGAAATAATTACAGAAAACTTTCCAGAAATAAAAAAGGAAACAGATATACAAATTGAAGATGCATACAGGACACCGAGCACACAAAATCACAGTAGACCAACGCCAAGACACATTGTTATGAAGATATCCAATATACAGAACAAAGAGAAATTATTAAAAGCTACAAGAGAAAGGAGGCACTTTACATTTAGGGGTAAACCAATAAGTTTAACAATGGATTTTTTTATCACAGATGCTGAAAGGGAGAAGATCCTGGAACAACGTATTTCAAACACTGAATGACAATGAATGCCAACCAAGAATTCTGTATCCAGCAAAATTAAGCTTCAGGTATGACAATGAAATAAAAATCTTTCATGATAAACAAAAGTTAAAAGAATTTGTAGCCAGAAAACCATCATTGCAAAGCGTCTTGAGCAAAACACTACACGAGGAAGAAATGAAAAACAATAACCAAAACCATCAGTGGGAAGTGCCTCGGTAAAGACAGAGGATGGGGGGGAAGGTAATCATGGAGAAACAAACTAAATTAGAAAAAAAAAGATAAATAATCAAACATGGCAGGAAGTACAAACCATATATCAATAGTAACTCTAAATGTTAATGGCTTAAACTCTCCAATAAAGTGACATAGGCTGGTAACATGGATTAAAAAAAAACAAATCCAACAATATGCTGCCTCCAGGAGACACATCTGATTGGAAAAGACATACACAGGCTCAAGGTGAAAGGTTGGGAAAAAATATACCACACACACGGTCCTCGTAAGCAAGCAGGGGTGGCCATCCTCATATCGAATAAAATCGACTTCAAGACTAAGTTAATCAAAAGGGATAAGGAAGGACATTATATACTGTTAAAAGGCACCATTCACCAACAAGACATAACAATTATCAATATTTATGCACCAAATAATTGTGCTGCGACGTTCATAAAACAAACTCTCCTCAAGTTCAAGAATCAAATAGACCACAACACAATAATTATGGGTGACTTCAACACACCTCTCTCACCATTGGACAGATCCTCCAAACAAAAGTTGAATAAAGAAACTATTGACCTCAATATCACAATCAATAACCTAGACTTAACTGACATATATAGAATATATCAACCATCATCAAGTGGATATACTTTTTTCTCAGCAGCACATGGATCCTTCTCAAAAATAGACCATATATTATGCAATAGGGCAACCCTCAGTAAATATAAAGGGGTGGAGATAATACCATGCATTTTATCTGATCATAATGGAATGAAACTGGAAATCAATGATAAAAGAAGGAAGGAAAAATCCTATATCACATGGAAAATAAACAATATGTTACTGAACGATCAATGGGTTACAGAAGACATAAAGGAGGAAATAAAAAAAATTCTTAGAGATGAAAATACAGACACAACATATCGGAATCTATGGGACACAATGAAAGCAGTTTTAAGAGGGAAATTCATCGCCTGGAGATCATTCCTCAAAAAAAGGAAAAACCAACAAATAAATGAGCTCACACTTCATCTCAAAGCCCTAGAAAAGGAAGAGCAAAACAACAGCAAATGTAGCAGAAGGCAAGAAATAATTAAAATCAGAGCAGAAATCAACGAAATTGAAACAAAAGAAACTATTGAAAAAATTAACAAATCTAAAAGTTGGTTCTTCAAAAAAATAAATAAGATCAACAGACCCTTAGCCATGCTAACGAAGAGAAGAAGAGAGAGAACTCAAATTACTAACATATGGGATGAAAAAGGCAATATCACAACAGATGCTACAGAAATACAGAAGACAATTAGAAATTATTTTGAAAACCTATACTCCAATAAAATAGAAGATAGTGAAGACATTGATAAATTTCTTAGGTCATATGATTTGCCCAGACTGAGTCAGGAGGATACACACAATTTAAACAGACCAATATCAATGGATGAAATAGAAGAAGCCATCAAAAGACTACCAACCAAGAAAAGCCCAGGACCGGATGGGTACACAGCGGAGTTTACAAAACCTTTAAGGAAGAATTAATACCAATACTTTTCAAGTTATTTCAGGAAATAGAAAAAGAGGGAGCTCTGCCAAATTCATTCTATGAGGCCAACATCACCCTGATTCCGAAACCAGACAAAGACACCTCAAAGAAAGAAAACTACAGACCAATATCTCTGATGAACCTAGATGCAAAAATCCTCAATAAAATTCTGACGAATCGGATACAAAGGCACATCAAAAAATTGTGCACCATATCAAGTAGGATTCATCCCTGGGATGCAAGGATGGTTCAATATACGAAAATCAATAAATGTTATTCACCACATCAATAGACTTAAAGAACCATATGATCATCTCGATAGACGCAGAAAAAGCATTTGACAAAGTACAGCATCCCTTTATGTTCAAAACATTAGAAAAACTAGGGATAACAGGAACTTACCTTGACATTGTAAAAGCTATCTATGCTAAGCCTCAGGCTAGCATCATTCTGAATGGAGAAAAATTGAAAGCATTCCCTCTAAAATCTGGAACAAGACAGGGATGCCCCCTATCACCACTTCTATTCAATATAGTTCTCGAAACTCTGGCCAGAGCAATTAGACAGATGAAAGAAATTAAAGGCATAAAAATAGGAAAAGAAGAACTTAAATTATCACTATTTGCGGATGACATGATTCTATACCTAGAAGACCCAAAAGGGTCTACAAAAAAACTACTAGAACTAATAAATGAATTCAGCAAAGTGGCAGGATATAAAATCAACACCTATAAATCAAAGGCATTTCTGTATATCAGCGACAAAACTTCTGAAACGGAAATGAGGAAAAACACTCCATTCACAATATCCTCAAAAAAAAAAAATACTTGGGAATCAACCTAACAAAAGAGGTGAAAACTACAGAACCCTAAAGAGAGAGATAGAAGAAGATCTTAGAAGATGGAAAAATAGACCCTGTTCATGGATAGGCAGAACTAACATTATCAAAATGGCGATATTACCAAAAGTTCTCTATAGGTTTAATGCAATGCCAATCAAAATCCCAACGGCATTTCTTGTAGAAATAGATAAAGCAATCATGAAATTCATATGGAAAAATAAAAGACCCAGAATAGCAAAAGCAATTCTAACCAGGAAGTGTGAATCAGGCGGTATAGCGATACCAGACTTCAAACTATACTACAGAACAATAGTAACAAAAACAGCATGGTACTGGTACCAAAACAGGTGGGTGGACCAATGGTACAGAATAGAGGACACAGAGACTAATCCACAAAGTTACAACTATCTTATATTTGATAAAGGAGCTAAAAGCATGCAATGGAGGAAGGATAGCATCTTCAACAAATGGTGTTGAGAAAACTGGAAATCCATTTGCATCAAAATGAAACTGAATCTCTTTCTCTCGCCATGCACAAAAGTTAACTCAAAATGGATCAAGGAGCTTGATATCAAATCAGAGACTCTGCGTCTGATAGAAGATAAAGTTGGCTCCGATCTACAGATTGTGGGGTCGGGCTCCAAATTCCTTAATAGGACACCCATAGCACAAGAGTTAATAACAAGAATCAACAAATGGGACTTACTTAAACTGAAAAGTTTTTTCTCAGCAAGAGAAACAATAAGAGAGGTAAATAGGGAGCCTACATCCTGGGAACAAATTTTTACTCCTCACACTTCAGATAGAGCCCTAATATCCAGAGTATACAAAGAACTCAAAAAATTAGACAATAAGAAAACAAATAACCCAATCAACAAATGGGCCAAGGACATGAACAAACACTTCACAGAAGAGGACATACAATCAATCAACAAGTACATGAAAAAATGCTCACCATCGCTAGCAGTCAGAGAAATGCAAATCAAAACCACCCTAAGATACCATCTCACTCCAGTAAGATTGGCAGCCACTATGAAGTCAAACAACAACAAGTGCTGGCGAGGATGTGGGGAAAAGGGTACTCTTGTACATTGCTGGTGGGACTGCAAATGGGTGCGTCCAATTTGGAAAGCAGTATGGAGATTCCTGGGAAAGCTGGGAATGGAACCACCATTTGACCCAGCTATTGCCCTTCTTGAACTATTCCCTGAAGACCTTAAAAGAGCACACTACAGGGATACTGCCACATCGATGTTCATAGCAGCACAATTCACAATTGCTAGACTGTGGAACCAACCCAGATGCCCTTCAATAGATGAATGGATTTAAAAAATGTGGCATTTATGCACCATGGAGTATTACGCAGCACTAAAAAATGACAAAACCATGGAATTTGCAGGGAAATGGATGGCACTAGAGCAGATTATGCTTAGTGAAGCTAGCCAATCCCTAAAAAACAAATACCAAATGTCTTCTTTGATATAATGAGAGCAACTAAGAACAGAGCAGGGAGGAAGAGCAGGAAGAAAAGATTAACATTAAACAGAGACATGAGGTGGGAGGGAAAGGGAGAAAAAAGGGAAATCACATGGAAATGGAGGGAGACCCTCATTGTTATACAAAATTACATATAAGAGGTTGTGAGGGGAATGGGATAACAAACATGGAGGGAAATGAATTACAGTAGATGAGGTAGAGAGAGAAGATGGGAGGGGAGGGGGGATAGTAGAGGATAGGAAAGGTAGCAGAATACAACAGTCACTAATATGGCAGTATGTAAAAATGTGGATGTGTAACTGATGCGATTCTGCAATCTGTATTTGGGGTAAAAATGGGAGTTCATAACCCACTTGATTCTAATGTATGAAGTATGATATGTCAAGAGCTTTGTAATGTTGTGAACAACCAATAAAAAAAAGAAAAAAAAGGAAAGATATAAAAAAGAATAAAACACTCGAGTTACAAATCTAAAAAAAAAAAAATTAAATTAAAAAAATAAATAAATAAATAAATCAAAGGTATGACTCAGGGTAAGTCATCTCTTTAACCCCAGCTTCATACTGCACTAAGTTATGTTCTCACTTGAATTGATCTTACTTGAATTGATCTCTCAGAGTTAATTTGAGAAATCCCACCATTAGGTCTATTCAGTGATGTGCTAGAACCAGGTTTTATAGGCTCTACCTGCTGATTGCCGCAGCATGACCCTAACATAAAGAGTCATAGGTTTTTTGTTTTTAACACATTGAGTTTCTGTTCCTCTCTTAACCTGTGCCTGATGCCAGCACCAGCTTTGGTTCATTTGAAGCTGCCTTGAAGAAGGAATAGAGCAGGGCTTGCTGAGCCCCAGTAACAGTGCTGAAATTCGTTCCCAGGTCTGGATGACTCTGCACAGTCTCTTCTGTGAATTCACTCAGTGTCACTAATTTTCATCCCCAAGGAAATTCTGATGATTGTCTATTTCAGAAATGAGTATGGTGTTCTGTGCCATGAGTTCCTTGAGTTTGAGCATATTTAAAACAAACAGAAATGAGGAGGTGGTGTTGCTCCAATAACTGGAAGGACAAAGCCAGGTAGTGCCTGTACACTTTGTCCCTGTCTTTAAGTGATCATTTTCCCACGGGTATTTATGGGTTGGATGTGGTTGGAGCGTCAGGAGGGGAATGTATTGGTAAGAACGTGGATTCGATTCTTCCTAAAAGGAAGTGAGGATTGTGTGTGGTGGTCATGTCCCCGAACACCAACAAGACTCTTGGTTCAAGACTCTGGGTTCCAGGTGGTCAGGTTGCTTCCGAATTCTTCCCTGTCATGTTGAGGTCGTAGAAACTTCAACAGAGGAACAAATCAGGCAAGAACCAACTGAGAGATCCACTGTGCAGACTTCCCTGGACACAGTGCCTCCACACTGAGGGACAGACCTCCTACCTGAGGTTGACCCGCCCAGAGGAGGTGGGCAGATCCACCCAGGTCTGCCCTGGGACTGGGCCCAGACTTAGCGGCAGTCACTAGGTCCCTGGCAGGGACATCTCTTTCCATTTCTGGCTCATTTCATCCTCGGATGATCCATCAGCATCTCGGTGTGTCCAGCCCTCACATTCCCTTTTGGTCCCTCAAATGGTAGTTTCAACATGAATTTATTTAGACCCAACAACAATGAATACACCCTACATTTGGTGGCACTTAGTCAAACAGTGGATACAAGGTTGCAGTACTCAGACGCCAGAGGATTGATTTTTTAGGTGACCTTTCATTAAGCCATATGTATGCCCTCACTGCTGCGTGGGTTGCTCACAGTGAGCTGGGCTGGCGTGGGAAAAACTAAGACCTGTCAGTGCCACCCCTCAAGGGTGTTGCTTGCTCAAATGCACAATCCATGAAGCAGAGTTCAGTGGACTTACGATAGAAGGTCACCATTTCTCCATCCCACATGGTGAACTCAATCTCATCAGAAGACAAGGTAGGTAGTTTCATGCCTTCAAAAATTTGTCTCATACCTCAAATGCATCACTCCCCTGGGATGCAATTCTAATAGTGAAAACATTAGGAGGTTTGTGCATGATAGGATAACATGTGAAGGGGATTATTTTAGAATTAATTTGTTTTCAGAGAATTGAATACTGTAAATCTATGCAAATATTCATACTTTAACAAAACAGTAAACATGTCACTTAGACACTAAGCAAATAATCTTATTAAAAGTTGGTAATACTATGTTTAAGTGGAGACAACCACAAACATTTAAAAAATTTTAGATTATACTAACTAAAGAAATTCAATTAGATGTAATTTTTTACTTTATGTCAAGTTTATAATTTCAAAATACAATATTCTCAGTCAAAATCTTTGTTTGCAAACACACTGTTAGAAAATGCACCACAATTTACTTACTGTTTGAAACATCTTCCACATAAATAATCTCAATTTTCTGTAGATGAGTCTGTGATAATTTTAAAGATAGTCCAATAGGCATATAAATGACATGTGATGCTTCCTGCAAACACAGATAAGACACAGAAGTTTATTTTCCAGATTTATAAAATAATTATAACATGTTTAAAAATCAATGGTTGAAAATTTTCTCATGTTTTATCTTATTAGAAAATGTTCAGTTTCCATGGCTGACACGTATTAATGCTCTATTAAAGAAATGTGAGGAACACACACACAAAACACACACACACACAACACACACACACACACACACACAAAGAAGCAAGTCTGCTGAATCCTTGTTCAGACGTTTTTGTTGATGATTTAGTGCTTCCATCCCTATTCCCTGAGTCAAGGTTCATGTTTGTACTAGCATGCGTGTGTGCATGCACATAACAGAACCCTCAGCTCTTCTCACTTCCTCTTGTCTGCTAAGTGCCTCTGGTTGCTTTCCACATTGGCTTGTTGAAATGATATGGACACACAAGCATATTGGAGTGGCATAGTGGCAAACGGCTATGTTTAAAATTTCTTCAATCACTTAGACATGGGATAACATTGGGGGATGGGAGAGGAAATGTACCCAGTGATGAGCTGGTGGATGGCCAGACACTTGTAAAAGAACTTGCAAATTCTTGCTAAATATATGATCAGAGATAGGTATTAATTTTCAAATCTTTCTGTGAAGTTTCTGACATGACCCACACACTGTGGCTAAATTCTAAATGCAATATAAGCTTCAAAATAAGAATTGATTTGCACAGTAAGATCAGGTATATCTGAGGTAAAGGTCTTTATTGGAAGATATTGAAGTTATTTTTGTCATTTATCCTAAGCCATTTCAAAATATCTACTAGAATTAAGAAATGAATTTATAAAGGTCCAAAGATTAAACCAGAAAACTAGTAACAGCAAATGATCGAAAAACAAAATTAATGAATAATTCCTTTTACACTAGCATCAAAAAAGATAACACATTCTAAAGGAATACATTTAATAGAAGAAGTGCAAGACATCTCCATTGAGATGGACAGAATATGTAGAAATGCGGAGAGGTTTTGCACACAAATGGAAACTATAACATTAACAAGATGTTATCAGTCTGCAAACTCATCACCAGACCTAAGGCAGTCACGACATGCAAGCAGGCTTCTGTGGAAATTGTTATGCTGACTCTGAAGTTGGCATGGGGATGCAAATGACCTCAAATAGCCAAGCATTTCGTACAAAACAAAAGCCAAATGTAAAGGACTTGAGTTCCCTGAGTTCAAGATTTCTAGAGTTTCTGCAAGCCAGAAAGTGGTGTATGGAGGTAGATAGACACAGACCAGCAGAGCAAATGACTGAGTAAACAAATGATCCACAAAGTTGGACAACTGGTTTTTGGTCAGGTAGCCTGGTGAGTTGTTGGGGAAGGGAACATATTCTCAATGAAATGCTGAGAGAACAAATTAACGCAAAGGACTCTGGACTTAAATGGAAAAGTTAAAATTATAACCACCCTAGCAGAAAAATGGGACAAAAAGTTTGCAACTTTGACTTTGATAATAATTATTTTTAGACGTGATTTTTTTGAAAGTCTGTTTATAGGAAAAATAAATAATTTCTACTTCATCAAAATTAGACACATTTGTTCCTCAACAGTGTTAGCACAGGTAACTAGGTAGAAATGAGCAGCAATGGGTCAGGAAGGGGTCAAGGAGAAGGGACAGCTGCAAAAGGGCTCCTGAAGAGGAGCTGACCCACAGGAAAGACCCATCATACTTTGCCAGAAGGACCCAGATTCCTCCTAGCCCTGTACGGGTGGGGTTGTGGAAGAAGTCCATCTTGGGGAGCTGGGCAGAGCCACCTGGAGGCCCCACTCACATTCTACAAGGGAGATCCAGCTCCCTTTCCTATGTTAAGGGCACACACTAGGTTCCCGTGTACTCACAAGTACATGTACACACATGAACTCACAAGCTGCTCCAAGGGTCAGGTGACCAGTGCATGACCTTCCTTCCATGGCACAAAGCCATAAAGGACGAAGCAACCCAAGCACACAGGCACATGCCTCAGTTGTCACAGTGAAGGCTTTTGACTTCCCTAGATGGATGGTAGCTTTGCAAGTGCTGGTGGAAGAACATGGCCACCCATCACTCTCACTCCACGGTTTCCCACCACTGCGAATCCCCACCCTCATCCTAACACAAGCCCTAGGCCCAACCATTTAGGGGCGATATAGTCCCTAGCTGACACTGTCTGGGGCTCATCTTCCCTTTGCCTTGGCTCACAGTACACCTGCTCTAGTTATGACTCTGCCTGGCTGCTCTTCCTCTCCCTCTGCACCAGAGTAACTGCCGTGATCTTAGGCATGGGACCCAAGGATCGAGGATCATGCTGGTCAGCTCTCAACCTTGATTTCGAAAAAAGTACCATCAAGAAAGTGAAATTCAAACCACAGAAAAGGACACATTGTCCTAATAAGTATATCTGAAAAAGGGATATATGTAAAATTCTTACAACTCGATATTTTGAAAGCAACTAGTTCAAATAACTGAACAAACATTTGAGCTGACAGACATATAAAAAAGACATATGAATGGCTAACTGGCACGGCAAATATGCTTACAACGTCAGTAAGAAATGCAGAGTAAAACCACCAAAAGAAACCCCCACACATCCACCACAGCAGCAGGCACTAAGGAGACCAGCAATATCGGCTCCTGATGGGGACGCGGAATGAGGAACTCTTCTGTGCTACAGAAGAGAGTCTACCCCACTCCCAGGGCTCCAGAATGTAGCTTGATGGCTATTTAAAACATTGACAGTGCACTTGCCATTTGTCCCAGCAAATCATTTCTGTGTATTTACCTAAGAAACTAAAAACTTACATTTCTATAATATTTGTATACAAATGTTTATTCACAAGTGTCCAAAACTTGGAACAAATGCACTGTGCATCAACCAGTGAATGGGTATTAGCATGTGGTATGTCCACATGACCGACTCTTCTTCATTGTCATAGAAAGAAGGCAAGCAAGTGCATGTCACAACCCATAGGAATCTCAAGATCCATTTGCTTGGTAAACGGAAAGAATGCGTAAAGATTTCATTTACATGAAATATTAGAAGACACAAACTGATAGTGACGTACAGGGGATCTTTGGCAGCCCGGGGTTGGGAAGAGACAGGCCTGGGTTACAAAAGGGCCAGGGAATGTCTCAGGGAATGGTGTTGTCTTCTATCTTGTCTGTGGTGGTGGTTTCCTGGGTGTGCATCACACTTAGATTCACCAAATTCCACACTCTGAATTGATGCCCATTATTATACCTCAATGATATTTCTATGAAGTTGAATGTTAAAAGGTAATGTCAAAAGAAAAAGTCGAGAGAGGCAAAATTGACTATGATAACAGCAATGGGAAAGGCCTCAGTTACTGAGTGGGTAGATTAAGAATTAATCAAAATGAAGACAAGACAGTAATTCTGGAATGTTAATGGTGACGGTTTTCTGTGTTCCAACATTTAAAAACGTTTTATACTTTTCAATCAACATCAATAGTGGTAGGATTGAGAGCACCACAGCAGAACACTCTGTCCCTGGTGTCCTTGTGGGGCCATGTTTGTTCCTGTGTGGAGACGGGATGATGTGCAGAAGGAAGCGTTGAGATTTCTTTTGATACTAGGACTCGAGGGTTCTGCCACCTTTCCCATGGGGAAGAGAGCTGATGTGACCTTGTCTCACTTCCATGCATCTGTAAGCTGAAGCTGTCTCTCTGCTGGTTTTCTTGGGTTTCCAGAGCCATGGCTGGTATGGGGTGTGCCTGGTTCCTTGTTCTGTGTAGAAGACGGCCATCCCACAGCCTGGACAGCGCCGGTGGCCGAAGCCTCACAGCTGGTCTCACAGGGAAATTGTCAAGCCTTTCACCTGCAACCTCCCTCATCCAAAGAGTGCATTTTACCCCTGAGGTTATGGTTGCTCCTGCAGAAAACCTGCAGCCATGGCACTATCCAGGGTGGAGAAGGTGCCTCTGTTCTGGGACAGTGTCAGGAGCCATGTAAACCCTCGAATCCCTGGAGGTTGACCGGGTCTTTAATGCCAGGCTCCCTTCTCGACAATCTTGCTCGTTAACCCCTGACCTGCATCACAGTGCATCCTGGCTCTAAGGCTGATTTCCCAGGAATCACCTCTCAGACAGTGTGTGCTAGGCAACATCTGACAAAGGGGACCTTATAATGAGCTTTGAGAGGTTTGTCCTATCTCTTGCTGTTTTTCTGGTCCCCATGGGTACCAGAAAAACTGCTCCTGGCACTGGGTAGTCAGGTAGTGTCAAAATTGGCCCTGGTGGGTGAGCATGAGCGGGGGTGCCATATCCCCATGCCTGAGAGCTTCCTGGGGATTGTAATCAAAGGAATAAGGTGATGAGGTGATTTTTGCTAAATTCTTTGGATGCAATGTAGAAGGGAAAGAGTGATTAATAACCAATTAAGGAAGAGTGACAGTCATTTGGACATAAACAGAACCAGTTTCCTGCAACTGGAAGGCTCAGGCCCAGGACTGAGGTGCAAGGCCCTACACCTCTGGTGCGTGATGACTTATCAGATGAAGGAATAGGGTCCTGAGGGACAGGGTGGGGTGGTTGGGATTGAAGCTGAGAGCCCTGACGGTCCCCAGCCTTGAACTTGTGAGGCTGCAGAAGGGTACACTCCCACCTGGTAAGGGCTGGTGCTCAACACCCCCCCCCCCCCCCCCGTGTGTGGAGACAGCACAGAGGCCTCTGCCTTGCAGGAACTGTGACCCTCAGAGTCTGCCCCATTACTCCCATCTCCAGAGACTATGGAGGATGGCATCATAAAACCTCCCGACAGGGAACACACTGTCCCCTGGCAGACGAGAGAGGCTGCCTTGCAGAAGTCACTGTAGCACCCAGTTCCAAAGCCTGCACTGGTTTTGGCCAGAGGGAAGAGCTGGTGCCTGAGGTGGTCAGCGTGGGCTTCCGTACCAAATGAGGCACCGGCTACACGAGCGACAGGGAGTTACTTCTCACCGTGCTGCGTCAGGAAACGTCTCCTGGGTTGGCTCTGAGGTCCTCCGTCCTGGGCTTGCAGGCAGCTGTCTTCGCATGTTCATGTCACATCTCCTCTTCCTACAAGGACATGAGTAAGATGGGAGTGCATCCGCTCGAAGCCTGCATTATAACTTAGTCACGTCTTTGAAAATCCTCCATGGGTAGAGGCACCCTCTGAGGTCCTGGGGACTGAGACACTGCCCAACCCTTATCTGTGTCAAGGGCAGTAAGGCCACGTGATACAGAGAATCAGGCTCTCTTGAAATCTCCACCTCAGTGTCCACATTGGAACCCAAACAATTAACCCAAATCACAGTTGACTGCATGAGTTGCCAAGAAACAGAATGCTTGTCGTATGACCTGCAGAGAACTACACTAGCATCAGAAGGTACCCCTGAGCTCGGTGCTGTGGCCCATACCTGTAATCCCAGAGACTTAGGAGGCTGAGACAGGAGGGTCTCAAGTTCAAGGCCAGCCTCAGCAACTTAGCAAGGCCCTAAGCCACTTAGTCACACCCTTTTTCAAAATAAAAAATAAAAATGGATGGAGGCTATAGCTCAGTGGTAAAGCTCCCCTGGGTTAAATCCCCAGTACCAAATAAATAAATAAATAAATGGACCCCTGAGAAAGACACAGTAAAAGTGGATACAAGATCTCTGGCCCAGAACAAAGTGCCCCCCCCCACCGAGGTGGGTCATCATCTGAGCCATGCAGGACCTGGGACAGTGCCTTCAAGGGCAGAGAGTTCGGTTTCCAAAGCTGGGAGTGGGTCTGAAGTTAGACGCAGAGAATCCTAAGTTCCCTCAGTGCTGGGGAAATGGGAGCAAGCTAAGGCCTGTTCCAGTGAGCACCGGGAGCTAGAATCACCAAGTTTAACAAAGTCCAAACACGTGTCAGTGATTCACCTGGCAGCATTCACGCGCACTAGCTGGTGTTGGATTCCTGGACACAAGCTGGGGAGAGGGAGGAGACATGATCATCTAGGACGGCTCCTCTCTCTGTTGGCAGAGGTTTGGAGGAAGCTGACCTTTCTTCTTACTGAACCACACATGTCCCTCACTGTCAGTTCCGACGTTTCTCCTGTGAGCGCCCTGCCTGGTAAACTACAGATGAGAAGGTTTAGAGATTCATAAGTTCACAGAGACAGGAAAAATGTCTCAATGCTGCCTTTCCCCCTTGGAAAGATAACAAGAAAGCTTACTCAACTGGAATGATTTTCTATAGCCATCCTCAAGATGTAAAACCCCCCGCCAGGAAGTTCACCCTCCTGGGGGGATTAATGGAGCTAACTTGGGGGGCATTGGGCAAGAAAGAACATGATTTCAGGAGTGACTTTGCCAATTTCCAGTTCTGATACCTGGGCTAAGTTGTCTAATTTCTCAAGCCTCACTTTCCTCTTTTAAAAATGGGCTTGTGTCCTAGGGTTACTTTAAACATTGAGTGAGGATATCGGAATGAAGCGTCTTTAGGAACATACCTATTGAATGGCAATTGGTTTCATTAGGAAAATATACTAAGTTAATGGGACTTCCAATTTTCTTATGTATGGTTTAAAATAAATGTATACTAGCTTAAAACTGATGTTCTTAGTGTCTTTTGAAGTTAGCAAGTTTCTGTCTTTTTAAATGTGATTTTCAACATAGGAATGAGAAAAATCCTAATTCCTCACTAAAGAAGATAAAAGTCAAGAACACAGGCTAAGAATCTCTGATGTTTGACATATTGTGCTAATGAGATGAAGGCTTTCTATACACTTCTATCTGATCTTATCCTTCAAAGGAGAACTTAACCCTTAATACAGGAAGAAATACAGGTTGCTATTAGTTACCAACAGGAGTCAGGAAAGACGTGGGCACATTAACTTAAATGCTTTCTTACCACATTTTAAAATTCTTTTTCTTGGAGGAAACATTGAAGCCATTGGTCACAAGGATAGAATTAAATAAGGAAACAGACATTCGCTCACAGTAATGTTCATCAAAGATTCTTATTATGCATAGAGAAATATTGAAAATAATGAACACTGTTATATATTAAAAAATTGTTTATTAAGAAATCTACTAAAGCTATTATACAAGTAACTGATGTTTTGTAAAATTATATATACTATGTAATACCATAAAAACAATCGTGTAACTACACGTTTGAAGATTCCTAGAAAGTATCTATCAATGTGTTATGAGAGGAAAGATGGAATGAAATTAACCAAATCATGCTATGGATACATATATACAATGAATTCCACCGCTATGTATAATTAAAATGCACCAATTAAAAAGCAATAAGTAAATAGAGGGAAGACCAGGGAAGTACAGAAATGGGATCTGGGGAAATAGCGAGGATTAAAATAGAGCAAATTAGGTTATATACATTCATGAATATGTCAGAATGTATTCCACTATCATGTATAAATACAATGAACAAATAAAACCCAAAATGTATTCATTTTTTCTTTCCTTCACAGAGTCTGATGACTCTTTACAAACTTGTTCACAAAAGATATAAGCACTGGGTACAGACATCACACAATGGTCATCATTCAGTGAATTTCTTTCTGGTGAGAGGGCTTTGAACATGGGCTGTCACCTCACCTCAAACTACACCTCCCCGCCCCCACTACCTTCATGAGCTTTTTCCTCCATGAGATTATAGATCCTCAACTCGTCTGGGTCTTTACTTTTTTCTGTTCATGAAGCTCTCTTGGGGCATGTTTCTCTAGATTCCTTCCATCTCCTTTTCCATTGTAAGCTGTAGGATGGTTCTGGCTACCCAGGGCTGCTGTCCTGCCGTGTCCTGCCATGTGGCTCCACTATTTACTCTGACTACCATGGCCACCTTTGTATCCTGGGGTGTTTGTTCCACGTGTGAAGACAAGAGGCAGACCCAAGACTCCTTCTGGGCGTTCCTTCTCTTCAACCTTTCCTAATTGACAAAATGGGTCTCTCCTTATTTTCCTTAACAGCCCTTGAGTGGTGACTTACAAAACATCCTTGAGATCTCCAATTCCCAGGCTCTCCTCTGTGAAGGTATATTCCATTTCTGTAGTTTCTGGAGACAAGGAGATGATAACCTTTTTCTGGAGGCCTGGGAAACCCTTATCTGTATTGATGGTGAGAAAATTCCCGTTGAAGTGACAAAACGCAGTCTGAGTCTCAGACACCTTTGACATTTGGTGGTCATTTCTAGGTAGACTTGATGACAGTGAGCGCTTAGCAAGCCACTGAATCCTGGTCCTAGTGGACAGGGAGGAGAGTCAGACAGTGAGCCGCAGGCCGGCACTCAGGGCCATGGGCCCCAGATGGATGCTCTGTAGAAACATTCCAAACCCACCCAAACCCTTGGGAAGTTGAAAAAGGGAAGGAAGGTTGGACTGAATCAGAGCTACAGAGAATTTCAAACTCAACAGCTAAAAGAGCAAAACCAATCAGCATTTTTCCCTACCAAGTCATTTTCCAGATGCCTACTTATCATAAAATCATAGGAGTCAGGACCAGTATCCTTCGAGTTTTCTGATGCCTGATTAGCATGGATATTGAGGGATGCCTCTTTCAGCAGCCACGTAGCTAGACTAGGACACTTCCTTGTGACCTGCTATCAGGACCGCCCCCCCCCTTGCTCTGAGATAACCCTGTTTCTTTTCTTTTTACCTGAATTAATCTCATGCCATCACACACAGTGCCCATTGTCCATGGATTTCATTCTTCAGTTTCGTGAAACAAGAACCTGGGAAGGAGCTGCTGGCCCAGCTGTTGCTGAGCGGTACCACCAGCTGGCACAGCTGTCCGGAGCTCAGAGAGCTGGAACACACCACCCTGCCTGTCGCCAAGGTAAAGGCAGAAAACCCAGGTCCACCAGTGCCTTGACCTTCAAGGCAGTCCTTCCTAGTGGACAAACATGGCCATCATCCTCTTGGTAAGCCTGCTGTGCTCTTGTTCCTGAGAACTCAAACTCTCCCCATCCTCTTGAGCAAAATGGATGGTCTGATCTACAAGTTTCACTAATCTTGGGGTTAAAGTCACAACCCCTAGGAGTATAAATTTTGGGGAAAAACATCCCAATGGGAAAAATAGGTATTTTTTTCAGATGATACTAATAGCACTTATTTTCTTTTCAGAATTTGATACTATTCAAAATCCAAGAAAAAAGGAAATGAGCAAACACAATGCTTCTCCTTGATTTGTATTCTAAAGTATATTGACACTATTAACTCCTTTGTAATTAGTCAACATAATGACAAATGAAGGCACAGTGTGTACATGGTATACACAGGAGTTGATGCTACTTTTAGGACATGTTTTATATAATAAAGAGCAGACATAAAACGTGGCTTATAATTTCCACATACCTTGTATCTAATCATAATAAAGTTTACTACATGGAGCTCAAAATAAATTCAAAAGGCTTTTGACTCTTCATCAGTGTTGGAATGCATCATTTATAAGGAGATTTTAATAAAAATTTAAAATGCATAAATATGTTTTATTTTATAAGCATACTGTAAATTTGACTAAGTGGAAAGGAGAGATAAGAAGAAATTCCCAATGAACACCCAGTTAATATTGTATGGCACTCCACTGTTTTCCAAATTTATGTTGTCAAAAGCAGTAGTCCTTACCCAATTGAGAAGCATATGTATGATTGGTAAAGTTTTCAAATAAGCAATTTACACCACACTGTTTTAATGTCAGCTAAAACTTTACCTAATAAAAACCTATCATCAAATGGCTCACATTAAAACAAAGCCAATAGCCGCATTTTCATGGCAGGGAGATCTGTTTTGACATAGCGCTCCAGGTAGCCAATAGGAATGGATTTGCCTCAGGAGCCACTAACTCCTCAAAGAGAAAGCACAAATTAGATGCGAGGGCCTCCCGGTTTGGTCTTTTCTCAGTGACTATTCACCAGGGATATTGCTCAAGTCTCTATGTCATGAGGTCTCAACTTCCTTCCCTGTAGGAGGAGTTCCTTGAAATGACGTAGTTCTAGTCTCGTTTCAGTCATTTTAAAAATTCTGTTTGAACCAGGACAGTATCTTCAATGTCTAGAACAATGCCTAATTTAAATTTAATTCAATTTTTTTTTTTTTTTTTTGCAGAATTGAGAAAAAGGCATACGGGGCTAAAGCAGATAGATATCTTCGAGGAGCTTGTCCTGTCCACCGGTTTGACATTTTAAACAAAACATTCAATAAGCAACCATAATTTAATCAATATGAAATTTGTCTTGACAATGCTATTTTAAGGTTGGTAAAAAGTAATTGTATACAGTGGGTTTACCTTCATAAACTTCCACTTGCAGATTCATGGGGGGGTACATGCTTCTTTTGGAAAACAATTCACTCTTTTTCCAATTCCCTCAACTGCTTCAAGTGTCCTAATTACTAGCAGCATTTGCAGACCTTTCTTCACATGTACAATAAAAGGCAAACATCACCCAGGTTTCATAAAGGGTAGGCAAATCTCTACCAACTATCTTAAATATGAGGTTTGTTAGCATTTCTTTCATAAGGGTTGGTTAGAAGTTTAAATAATCTCAAGTGTTCAGTTTTCATATATGGATAAAGTACATTCTTGTGGCCAGTCTGTAGACTTGGAGTTATCAGGATTATAAAAGTTGGTCATGAATTCTCTCCTTATGTAAGGTCATCCACTAAGTTCCTGTCTAATTGACACTTAGGTGAAATTTCTGAGAAAGGAAATGGGCAAATATTTACTACTTGTCCATAGTAGAAGCTGAAATATTCTGGAGTCTAAACACCAGACTTTCCAAACAGATCTCACTAACAGGAATTTTCTCAAAAGAACTCATTTTAACTTCATTAAAATGAAGAATGATTTTTTCTCTTGTATGTAGCAGATGGTCTCGGCTAGAAATTAGAATTGTATCTTGATGGTATCCTCAGGACCTGAAAAAAGCTATGACAAACCCTTCCAGAAACATCACAGTGACACCCATCCATACATTTGTTGAGTCCCTTCCACATCAGGTAACAATAACAAAGTATCAAATCACAACTATTCAAAGGCACAGGGACAGAGAACATTGTGGTCTACACAGCACCGTGACACCATGACAGTTGGTCTGATAACCAAGATGGCTGTCAAGTGAGGAACAGGTGGGAAGTGCATAGCATGGACATGCTGCCCAAAAGATGACTCACTCCTGGAGGGACAAAGTGAGACAGTGTGAAATGTTACCATGCTCCCAGACTTATTTATTTTAGGATAATTCTATCAATTAATTCTTATAGTAGGAAGGGTTATTTAGCAAGCATTGAGATTCAGATTTGGTAAATTCATGATTCTTCTTGGATTCCTTCTCTCTCTCTTCCCAATTTCATAACCTCACTTCTCTGATTGGAATTCAGAGATCAGTTCCCTATGGCTAGTCTAGACCTGGGCTCTGGATCCTTTTTGTCTCATGGTCCTTGTTGGACCCCACCAAGGTATCTCTTCTGAGGGTCCTTTAAATATTGCTCCCAGTCCTCACTGACCCACTGCTGGAGGGTCCCGGGCTGGAGGGACTCATGGTGTGTTCTCTCCACAGAGCCAGTGCAGGGATGTGTCTGGGTATCAGGCTCTGGGGCATCTTCTCCTTGGCACTGGGTTGTCTACTTTATGCTCAACTTCCTTGGCACACACTAACTCCCAATTCCTGGCTGCCTTCCTTCTGTGTCTCCTCTGAGGGCCGGGGGAGCTTTACTGGGTCTTTCTCATGCATGCTGAATAGAGAGATGGAATGCTGGGGTTGGGCTGGTAGGTTTCTCCATCTTACACATCACATTGCCACTTTTATCCTGTAGTGAGTGGTCTCCTCTGAGAATTCCCAACATAAAGCGACAGCAAGACCCTCTTGACTTCCAATACACACAATTGACCCGAAGTTTCTATATAATTTAAAACCCGAAGTTTCCCATATAATCCACTGGGCCCTTTCTACCAAGACCAGGCTTTGGGGGGCTCAGATCCCACCCCAATGTTCATTTTGTCTTCTTCTCTCATTCCTCTTCACATCTCTCCATTCCAGCCCAGCTCAGCAAGGATTCCCTGAACCTCCTGAAAGTGTGAGAAAGCTGATCTTGTTTCTTTTGTTCTTTTTTTTTTTTTTACCCAATTTTTCATCTCACTAGTGCTGTGGGTGATAGTAAATTTTATGATCAGTTCATCCACTTCTCTCTTGATATTTAAAGTTGGGAAAGAGAGTTCTTTTCTCTTAAGTTTTATATAGTGGCAGTCCCTCTTCAGAGGTTTTTAAAGCCTGCTTTAATAGTTAGAGCTGAAAGGTGACTTCTTTGCTCTTGGCAGGACTAGGCTGACACCAGAAACCAATGAAGAATATAAGCAATACGTTGTAGATTTACCCATATAGTCAACATTTTCCCAGAAACACTCTTTTGACAACATCAGATCTGCTTCTCTCATTAACCACACTTATTAATCACAGAGCAAATATCTGTCAAGTGCCTATTATGTGTTAGTCACTGCTAGATGCTGGGCTATGATAGAGGAAAGAAAAAGACAGAAAATATAAAATACTAAAAAAAAGTAATAAAAGCATACACAATGTCAGAGAACCCTAAAGATTTTAAGCAAGAAAGAGTCCACATAGGAAAACAAACCCCTCTGTTCCTTGGCTCACCAGCCCCGGGTGCCCTTAACTCCACATCCCATGAGGTTCTCAGGGATTTCCAGATGAAATAAAAGGAGATTTCGTATATCCCATGCTCATTCTGGCCAGATATACTGTACCCTTCCTGGCTCTTTCTATTCCCAAGCTCTCAGAGGAGGCTCGGGTACCACTGTCTGCTGCCAACACCTTACGCTATTTCCCTGAATAAACAAACAGTCGTAGGCAGCTGGTGAGGGGATGCACCTGGAGTCCCAGCTACTGGGCAGACTGAGGCAAGGGACTGCTTGAGCCTGGGAAGGAGTTCAAGACCAGCCTGGGCAACATGGTGAGACCTGCCCCACCAAGAAAACCCGGCAGGATTCCCCTTTTAATGTATGTTGTCTTCCAGTCACGCTGTACCCTGAGTGAGTTCCCTGAGAGAATCCAGGAGTCCGTCTGTTCATATACTGCATGGATGATATTGCTAACATAGACCCAAGGACAATTCGATTTTGCCCTCTTTACCAATCAGCCAAAATGGGTAATCACTTATTCATTATGATCCTCTATATTGGATCATTCAGGGCGGCCCCAAGTCTATTATCATGAATTCATTCTTGATTGATTCCAGGGCTCTCATATTCCCAAGTTAACATTATACTTGGAAAATACACAACAGAAATATATAAAGCAAAATAAAATAACAGTTTCAGGAGATATCTGCCAGCATTACTCTTTTTGCAGCATTTCTGGGTGCTGCTAACTTATTAACAGTGATGAAAGACTGGGTAAAATTTAGCTTTATTTCAAAAATATAAGTCTTTGTTTTCCTATTACAAAGCTCCTTAGAGTGAGAAGACACGAGCTAAAATTACCTTTCCATTATACTCCTCTTTCCACACCTAAGTGACAGTCGGTGTTTGCCAGGGGTTGTGCAGGACCTTGAGTCTGGAACAAGATCAGAACTTCTGGACCTTCCGCAGATCCAGGCAAGACCACCCTCCAAACGATTCCCATAAAATCTGGGAGTTTTCTCAAACCTTCTGTCTAGCAGCGAGCAGAACTTCTCTGTCGAGTCCACTAATTATTTCTGTGTACATTATTAACCAGTCAAGGTGGAAGGCAGCGGGAGACAGCGGGAGGGAGTGTTACCAACAGGACAGACACAAGCCCAGAAGCAGTCCCATCCAGATTTCCCTTACGAAATCCTGACTCCTCATGTCTGATTTTATCAAGTACGCGGAGATCAGTGACGTGGTGGCCACAATCCTCACTACACAGGAGAGCACAGCCTCCCAGGGGCTGCTTAGCCCGCCACTATGCAGGCAGCTTCTGGGAATGACTGCTGCATGCAGCCCCGAGCTCTGCACCATGTTATAAGGACGGCAACTACTGAGCCCTCCTGAGGAGCCTCCACACTCATCCTAGGATGTGAAATTGCCAGGCACTGCAAGGGTTCCGAGGCCACTAGAGGCCCCCGGACATTTCCCTTTGGCTGAGCCGAGTTCTATGAGTCAAAACAAGAGCTTTGCTTAGGGAAGCTTTTCTTAACATTGGCTCTAGAAAGACACCCGTTTGATAAACACTCAGAGTGGCATATATTAAAATTGTTCCCGGAGACAATTTGTTGCCCTGGAGATACAAAACATTGAAAAGCTATTGTTTTTCCCCAATCTTGTGATTGAACACGCCTCATTCTTTAGCTATAAAGAGATTCTTGCTTCTTAAAGTGAAGGAGCCAAGTTTTCAAGTCACGTGTCTAAAACTGGTGATGTAGGCCATGACTGAATCGGTCTGTGGACTTGGGACCCTGCCACAGCTGATATTCCCGATATGGCAACTGGAAGCTGCTGTTTTATTGTTCATTTCTTTAATGGATAAAACTAAATGAAACTCGATTATCACAAAAATACTGTGCCTCAGTTTTGCATGTCCTGGTGCTTCTTAAATTTGGAGTGTCTCCTGTCCCTGGCCAGGTATTGTGTGGTCTGAATGAATTGTGCTGGTGAGTTCACACAACTGTGAAGTGCTTTCATGAATATTTAATAAGCTGAATGCCCCAGCTGAGCGCTTAGGAACAGGGGGACACAATTAAAGTCGGGTTATTGCTCATCTCTTGCCAAACTTTCTCTTCTCCGTTTTGTTTCCTCCTTTGAGACTCAGTGATGAGCTGAAGATACATCTGCTGTGCCAGAAAGACCATCCCTCGACCCTTCCTGTTCACACATGATGTTTGGGAACATGTATTATGGGAGAAAATCAGTGAGCACAATTTAACAAGAATTTTAATAGACACTTCTCTGTTAAACACCTGTGCATGGTAACTAGTGATTCCCAGGGGCTTTTTATTTAGATCATTGCTCATGGTTTGACCATTACGTTTATAACCTTGCCAGTGGCTCTTTTGATGAGGCTTATAGCAATGCTCGCGCAGCCCTGCCAGCCTGGGAGGGAAGACACGCTGACATCATGCCGCGGGCACCAGGCAGCTGGGTTTCACATTGGCAAAAGTGACCTTCTTGACTCCTCAACTAAAAGCACTGTGCTTCTTTCCTGAACACATTCCATTTGCCTCAGAGCCAGGAAACGGCCTCCAAGAACCCAGGAGCCTGGGAGTCACCAACCTGCCAAATGATAATCACTTTGGAATTTAAAAAAATATCTATTCTTCTGGAATCGTGTATCTGTATTATATTGCTTTGGGTAGAAATTGCTTTTGCTGTGTTGAAGAAAGATTCACCAGTTCAGAGTTTACGTACGTTCCCTGCCTTCACTTCCCTGGGGCGATGAGCTCTTTCTGCAGAGATGATACTGTACATGGAGTAAAAAATGAGCAAGTACTTACAACACCATGGCACTGTGGATTCCTCTTTTTATTTCTTTTGTTTTTAAATTTCATTTATTTTTATTTATGTGGGTATAAACCTCAGAACTTTAGCAAATGAATGGAAATAAACCCAAAGTACCCTGAATTGTTTGCTAGAATATTTACAAAAAATACTGAACATCCAATTAAGAATGACTTTTATTTCAAATGATCAAGAAGAGGAAATAATTATTTACTCAACAAGTATTTATTGATGACTTCTGCCAGGGACAACGGACACACACACACACACACACACACACACACACACACACACAGACTGGGCCCCCTTCCTGCTGGGGACCTCCAAGCTGGTCGCAGAAACAGACTCCCCAGGATACGATAAAGTGTGATCAGGTGCACTGTTGGACAGATGCCCCAGGATCAGCGGCAGCACTGATAAGATGAGCCCTGCCTGGAACTGAAGACTGGAGGCGACTCCACCCGAGTCCTCAGAGAGCTGGCCAGCAGGCTTTGCATAGAGCAACAGCAGACGGGTTGGCCTTCCCTACAGTCACAGCCTGAAGGACAAGGTCCTGCGTGGTGTCCTCGGGCCCAAGTACAGTCATTTATGGATGGATGGGGTGTGGCCAGCTCCTTGAGGTCCTGTCATGACATGCTAAGTGACATGGTTTCACTGTTACACATTTTGATGGTTTATTTAATTCCACTTTAACAACGATGCTGTCAGATGCAAATTTTAGGTAGATTTTCCAGGGTTGTATAGAGAGCAGGGCTGGAGACAGGGGTCCCGCTGCCTCTGTAGGGGTGCTCAAGTAGAACCCCATCAAGGACGAGTGCCTGACCTTGGACACTAAGAGTGAGAGGAGCTGAGATGATTGTGGAATGTGGTCCTGAAGATTCTCGTGACTGATGGAATGGGGGGTCGGGCATGCCAGGTGTCCTGCAGGGCAGAGTGCTCAATCTGGTGACCTCTAGGGAGGTTCGGAGGTGGGGTGGTGGCAGTGGTCCTAACAAACCTTCTTTGACAAAGGAAAGTTGGCCAAGACCACAGTGCGGTTCACATCCAACGAAGTACTGCTGCCTCTCAGTTCTCAGGCAAAGGCGGACCTGCCCTGGGTGGTTTCCCTGAGACCAGGCTGGGTTCAGTTTACCCCTCAGTCTTCATGGAAGAACTCTAGGTGATCTGCCGGTGAGCTAGCCAGGCCTTGAGGCACAGAGAGCGCACTCCGGCCAGCATCACACATCAGGCGGTGTGGGCAGACTCCTTTGGATTCCCTTACCATCAGGGTGTTGGTTCTCTCCAATCGCCATTGCATCTGGCATGACTCCACAGCGCCCAGCATTCCGCCATGTCTCCCCAGACATCCTGAGCAGGAGCTTGCCAATGCTCTCCAAGTGTGTGATCACCTCCAGGCCGTCAGCATCGGCTCTGGGAACACAGCCCAGGCTTCCTTCAGGGATGTCTGAAATAGCCTGTCTTTTCCTGTGTGGGACCATCCTTACTTGATCTTCAGTAACAAATGCATCATCCATGTCATGTATATTTAGACTTCGGAAACTTTATATTTTCATAACAAATGCGTCATTTGGAGCAATCAAATTAGTCTCAGAATTTACATGCCTTGACTCAGTAGATTTAAATTAATTATATTAATAAAATTTCTTGATTTGATGATTTTTTTAACCAGAGGTCTTATTTAAGCGGTTATTCAGTCTCAATTGGAAACTAAATTGTGTTCAAGGATGAGAAGGGTAAGACCCCACCGAGGGTTAAAATAGAGAATTAATTCCATTGCATCTGTTACTCTTTAAACATCCCGAACATATATCAATGATTTTTAAAGCTAAAACTCAACAAAGAAATATAAATAGAGAGGACATGATAGCAAGAAAAAAGTAATATTGGAAGAAGATGACAGTGATACCTGAGTCGTCAGGCCTGGAAAGCTTCCCCAGTGTTGGGAGGGCTGGGGGCAACCAGGCAGGAGACCCCAACCATCTGGAAGTTGGAAAGGAAAGACGGGCTGTGAACAAGGTGGACTGGAGTTTGGAGAGCAGCTGGACATCCCTCCAAGCCCCAGCGTGACAGGCCAGCTTCTGTCTTCTGCTGATTACCACTTCCCGGCCGGGCAGAGCCGTCTCAGCTCCCTGGAATTCAAGAGCCAGGCTGTGTCCACGCTGTCCTTCCACTGTGAGAGCGCAGCAGCGTGGGAGTGAACACCCAGGTCCTGACGCGCCCCTGCTTTCTCATTAGTTCACGCTCGTGTTTTCAAATTGTCCGATTAAAACTCAATGTGAAAGCAAATTGTAAAAGGAGGGAGGCTAAAGGCCTCGACCTCTGCTCCCTAAATACTTCAAGCTTCCACGGTGCCTTCCTGTGGCAGCACGCACAGGACTTGTTTCCCTGACTGGACGGAAGGATTGGATAAAACCTCCAGGGAAAGGACTTGGCACTGCTGGGATTCGGAAGCAGTTCCCCAGACCACTGGAGCTCTTGGGTTAGGGGTGAGTTCTAAGTGGCTCTGCCGTCCTGGAGAGGACCTTCTGGGTGTCCACGGAAGCCCTGCTGTGATCACCGGGGAAGCTGGTGACTGGACGTCTCCCAGCCCTGCGGCAGGAGAGCTGTGCTCACGGAGCCGCTCAGCAGGCCCACCACTGAGGGCACCCACGTGCGGCTGGTGTGTCGCATGCAGGGGGGGTCACGAGGGTCCCTGGTCTCTCGTTGTGGAAGGTCTCCAGGGATGCCATGTTGGTGACATTGTACACCATTTTCTTTCTAAGTTAAAAATAGCCTTACTTTTGAGATCACAGATGCAGGGTGAATGGAACCTTTGGTTTTCAAAGATAAACTCGAATATAGAATGCATCCAGGAGGGCAACCTGTTCCTTCTCCATCTGGAAGGCCTGAGTTCCACATGGCAGAGACTGTGGGGGACAGTCCAGTTGGCATCATGCTAGTAACAACCATTTCCAGAAAATTGCCTTAAGACAGAGTGAATGCCAGCCCTGCAGTGAGCCAGCGTCACCATGGAAACCACGGCCAGGGCTCCTGTCTTCCTTGTGATCTGAAGAGGGAAGTTCCGCATCTGAGGCTCCACCCCAAACTCTTTGCAGTCTCCTGAAGAAAACAGAAGCACTTTTAATTGAAAAAAGTGGAACTGCATTACATTATGGAGCAGATGCAATGCTTCCACGTGGGTAGATAATGTGGATGGAGAAAACCAGCTACCGGCATATCCATCACCCACTTAGTGTTTTCTGTGGAAGACACGTGAAATTCACTCTCCTACATATTTTGCAATGTACAATACATTATCAGTCACCTTAGTCACCTTGCTGGGCAACAGAGGTCAAAACTCCCTCTCCCCTTCAGGAGCAACTTTGGCCTCCTTGATGAGCCACACTTCCTGCCTCCCTCCCTCAGCCCCAGGCTCTGCTCACTATCCTACCCTCCACTTCTGTGAATTCAACCTATTTTTTTTTTTTTTACAATCCACATATAAGTGATTTCATTGGGCGTTTGTCTTTCTGTACCTTCCTTATTTGATTTACCAATGTCCTTTAAGGTTCATCTTGCTGTCACAAACAACAGGATCTCATTCTTTATAAAGGTCTAATAATATTCCCTGAAGTATATACACCACAATTTTTTTACTATTCTATGGTTGCTATAGACTATGGTTAATTATACATCTTGTCTATTATTCATAATGCTGCAATATGTAAACATGAGAGTACAGATATTCCTTGGACTAACTGATTTAGATTTCATTGGATGTTTTAACAGAAATGGGATTACTAGATCATATAGTTTTACTTCAAATTTTAGCTTTCTGAGGAAGTTCTACGCCATTTTCCACAGCAGTAATGCTGATTCACCTTTCCACCAGCAGTGTGCAGAGGTTATCTGTTCTCTGCATGTTTGTCAACACTTGTTATCTTTCAACTTTTCATAAAAGCCATCCTAACAGTGGTGTGACATCCCATTGTGGTTTTAATTTGCATTTCCCCAAGGATCTGTGATCCTGAGAAACCTCTCATGTGCCTTTTGGTCACCTGTATGTGCTCACTTGTACATCCCCCCTGAGAGGGTTTGTATGGAACAGGAGCCCATTGTGAAAAGTTTGAAAGGCTTTATTTCTTTTCTCTTCTTTCTTTTCTTTTTCTTTTGTTACCAGAGATTGAACTCAGGAGTGATTAACCACTGAGTCACATCCCCCTCTCTTTTTATTTTTTATTTTGAGGCAGGCCTCTCTAAATTGCTTGCAATTTTCCTGCCTCAGCCTCCTGAGTCGCTGGGATTATAGGTATGTGCCATCAAGCCCAGTGAAAGGTTTTATATCCTGTCTTGCTGTTGATGTTTGGGGTTTGTAATAATTTTTGAAATTAACTCCATATTAGATATATTATTAGCAAATTTTTTTTCCATTATATAGACTGTCTCTTCACTTTGTTGCTTCTTTTGCTATAAAAGAATTTTTTGTTTGGATGGAACGTCGTTTGTTATAATTTTCTTTTGTTCCTAAGATTTGGGTAACACTTCCAAAATGATTTTTGTCCACACAAATATCATGAAAAATTTCCCTTTATGTTTTATTTTAGTAGTTTTGTAGTTTCAAGTTTTTTGTGTAAGTCTGTAATCAATTTTGAGTTGACTTTTGTTTATGGTGTAAAATGAAGGTCTAATTTCATTCCTCTGTATGTGGGTAGCTAGTTTTCCTAACTCTATTTATTAAATAGACTGTCCCTTCTCAATTAGGTGTTCGTTACACCAATTGACTAAAGTTGCATGGTTGTATGTATGTGCTAACTTATTCCACTGACCAATGGGTCTGTTTTCAGGCCTGTTAGATGCTGTTTCGGTCATGATGATTTTGTAGTATAATTTGAAGTCAGGTACAATGATATCAAAGTCCCCTGTTTTGTTCTTTCTTCTCAAGATTGTTTTTGTTATTGGGATCATTTGTGATTCCATATGAATTTAAAAGTGGTTTGTTGCATTTCTGAAAAAAAATATTTTGTAGTATGGACATTTCAGCAAAATTATTTTTTTTCCATGAACATAGTACATCTTTGAATTTATTTGTGCTTTTATCAATTTCTTTCATATATATTTCATAGTTTTCACTATACGATTATTTTAATTCCTGAGTTAAATTTACAATGATGCATATGTTTGTGTTTGATGTTTCTATTGTAAACGGTATTATTTTCTTAAGTTACTTTTCGGATAGCTTATTGTTAGTGTTGAGAAACACTGACTGATGTTGTATATTGATTTTGTGTCTTACAATTTTGCTGGATTCATATATCAGTTCTTATAGCTTTTTAGTGGAGTCTTTAAGGTTTTCTATTTTTAGAAGGGATAATTCATTTCTTCCTGTTCCATTTAGCTACCTTTTATTTCTTTCTCCTGTGTAATTACTCTGACTAAAATAACTGGTGAGAGTAAGTCTCCTTGTCTTGTCCCTGGTCTTCGGGAAAAGGCTTTCAGAGTCTCTCCACGGAGTACAATGTTAGCTCTTGATTTGTCATGTATGGTTTTTCCTGTGTCAAAGTGAATTCCCTTTAAGCTCATTGAGAGTTTTTATCCTGAAAGGGAGCTGAATTTTGTCAAACACCTTTCCTAATTCTATCACAGTGAATGAGCTGACTTCTGGCATCTGGTTCAGGTAAGTTGGTAGTAATGAAAATCACCATAGTATTTAAGGTTGAGACAGAAACACTTTTAATTAAAGAGCAAAATGTGTGACTATATGTGTGTGTGTGCATGTGTATATGTGTTATAGGTGTCTGTTTTTTGAGTTAACTGCAGAACATTTCCCTATTTTGGAAGATTGTATATTCCAAAGATGGCCGCAAAATCGACTCCCATTTTGTATGCTGTTTGTAATGTGATATTGCCACTCTGTCTTCAATATAGGCCCATCTGTGATCAATAGAATATAGTGTCTGTGACACTGTTCAAATCCAGGTAAAGCCCTTTTCAGAGTTAAAGACTTCCTTGTATTCCTCCTCACACTCACTCTTTTCTTTTTGTAATGTTAGATTTAGTCATTGTGCTATGAGCAACGGATGTCTTAAGGTGAGGGTATGTGTGAGTACCTGGGTCACAGGCCCTACATGACCCAACTGGCATTCCTGAGTGAGCCTGCCTGGACCTCTACCCTGATCTAGCCTTTAGGCTGCACTGTTCCAACTACTGCTTACTGCAAATCAAGAACCTGATCGCTCACTGCAGTCCACCCATCTGCAGAATGATGACTGATGATAAGGTGTTCTCTTAAGACATTGAGCTTTTGGATCATTTGTTACACAGGAATAAGCCAGAATGCATGCTGAAAAGACTATATTTCACATTCTTGGAACATTTCCCTAAAGGTAGAGCAGTTCCCACATTATCTGTATGCTGAGAGCCATTGCCAAGTAGGAATGACGCATCGAAATTTCCTTGCCAGCGTACCCCATGTTGCTTAGAGGACATTCGCTGGGACATTGCATGTATGCTTTTATGCTTTAGTAAGATGACCTTGCTCCAGGGCGGATCCGAGTTTAGAGCTGATCAGGTTTTAGGGAGTATCCTGTCCTTGGGTTTAGGGAAGTTCCAGGTTTAAGGTGTACCCTGCGGGGCAGGGGGGGGGGAAGAATAGGGCGTATCCTGCTGCCTCAGGCACGCCTGATCCTTGAGTTCCCGTTGAGTTCTCGTGAGATTCAGAAAGTATTGGAGAAGAAAGCCTCGTGGAGTAGGTGAATTGGGCAGCGGCAGAACTGGGATTTCCCCAGAACGTGTGTAGAGGCCGGTGTGAGTTCGGGAATAAAGAATTGCTGTTTGAATCTACAAAGCTGTGAGTGGCTCGTGATCTTGTGCCCAGCCAAGACATTGGCATCTGTATTGTCTTTTCAATGAAGAGTCTAAAAGCACATGTTTCTCAGTTCTCTCATGGTTGAGAAATCGCTTCATGCTTGTAGACTAGGTTCATGTGTACATTTAGATTTTGTCCCACGGTGGAGCAAAAGAGTATGTTTGGGGAATCAGCTCTGCTACTTAGGGTGGGCAGCTGTGAACATGCTTGATGTTTTGAGAGCAGACTAATGAAGAAATGTGGCTTCCAAATGACAATGATGTGCAATCTGAGCCTCATCAGCAGGATGTAGCAGAGCAGAAGGCCAGTCTGAGGTTATGGATGTGAACATTGTCCCTGTGAGTTTATCCTCAGATGAGTACCTTTGGCCCACCAAACAATTCTGTTAGTAAATAGCTTTAAAAATTGTATTTTATCCTTAAAATTTTTGAGTAAATTTCATATTTCTGAAGTTAAAAAAGTGAATTTAAATAGCAGGTATGGTGTATGCTCAGCTCATTTTGGAATCTTGAAAAGAGTTCATGTACATCAAGACTTCTTAGATCACCAAAGCACAATTCAATACTGATGACAGGTTGTTATGTACTGCTGACCAGCAGGTTACCAAAGCTGAGCTTCATAGTGGGGATATAGCACCTGGATTCTCTGGACACTCCTCATGTGCACTGTGTCGAACGGCTGGTCAGCAAGCTCCCCGCATTAAGACTGACTCCCATCTATACTTCCTTCCTACATCAGAAGCTTCAGTACTCAAGAATTTGTGGAAAATGTACATTCTTACGTCCTGGTCTAGGCTCTCTGACCGTCCCCCTGAAGCTTGGCAATGTGCCTTTTAACAACACACCAGGTGATTTTGATGCAAGCATATTTTTAAAAATCCACTTTATGGAGACCTTTCTACCAGCCCCCTTAATGGCAGACTCAGCTGCAGTGGGTGTGCCATGCCTGGTCCTGATGGACCCATTCTGGAGGGAGCAGCTGGCTCTCACAAACCCGACGCACATTTCCTCAGAAGCCACTGACCACAGTCCAGCAGCCTAAGTGCAATATTCAACTCCTATCATGAATCAACTAAACTGAGTGTTTGTCTAGGACTTTTTCAACCACCTTGGCCTTCTCTTAACAGTTCATCTAGTACTTTAGTCTTACAGCATGTGGACTCCAGGGTGTATCTTGCAAGTTACTTTTACAATCCTCGTGAATATGTGAACCTTCCTTTTACTCTTGGTTTTTCCAGAGGAATCTGTTCAATAGCAGAACCTGCTTAGTCATGTTACCAGTAGTCACTGCTTTTATTCTAGAAGGTTCGTTTTTTTTTTTTCATCATGGACTGCAGATAAGAGCAAATCACACTTATACTGCAGAGCTGTATGACCCCCTCAGACGTCTGCCTCTCATGGGCACAGCTCTGCCACTCTCGGCTTGTGTTGGTTTTCCAGCTCTCAGTCATCTTATGTATGTGGGGTCCTCACACAGCATCCTCGTGAGGGTCCTCACACAGCATCCTGGTGAGGGTCACATTCAAGTGTCCCGATTGGTCTCTGTAAACTAAAGAACTCTGCATAAAATGTAGAGCTATGTAAAAAGCTAAATAATTTAACACTAGCAAAACTGCCCTTCAACTTGAAAAATACATGCAGTACAATACATTTAGACATATTTAAAGTACTATTCCTAAAAACAGCAATTAAGGAAATCTGAATTCAAAGGAAAGTACAGTAGTGAGGATGTTGGGCACAGTGGCTGCTGGTGGATGAGGTCATTTGATTAAAGATCTCTAGCCTCAGGACATAACTGTTTGAGTTGGTAAAATAATGAGTCTCACTAACATCGCGAGTCAGTGGATAGCATATGAACAGGTCAGGCAGGAGGCAGGCTTGGTTTTAAAATCTGACTCTGCTTCCTATTACTAGTTGTGACTTGAGGAGTTCAAAGTAAATTTCCTCTACATAATTTTTGGTCTGTTTAAAGCTAGGACATCTCATTTACTAGTGCTGTGAAGTGGATGTCAAAACCTGACCAATAGAGTCCCCCACATGCTCACCCACCTCTCAAGGGAAGTCACTGCGAACCTCTGAGCCAGCCTTTTCATCACTGTGACCAAAAAGCCTGATAAGAACAGTGTAGAGGAGGAAAAGTTCCCTTGGGTCTCACAGTTCTGAGATTCAGTTCATGGTCCGTCAACTCACAGCTCTGAGCCTGAGGTGAGGAAGGACCTCATGGCAGAAGGCTGTGTGGAGATTTCAATGCTCACAATCGAATCATTTCACCTTTGAGAATTCCTGCATCGTCTTCTACGTGACCTTTTGTGGGACACTTCACATCTCAACTGTAACACAGAGGTGCTCAGGAAACGGTTGCTCGTATCCTTAAGAACCTGACACTCTGAACCTATTCCCCTGCCTGCATATGCCTATAATCAGTGTGACAGTGACATCAGACGGCAGGGCCAGGCAGTCTCTGCTCTCTGAACCCTCTTACTTGTCTCTGTTATCCGTTCCTGTCTCCATCAATGGAAGGACTGATTCTTTACTGCTCGGAACACTTTGGGTCATAAGATACAGAAACCTTAATCACATTGGTTTAAAAGTAATGAGCAGGAAAGAGATGGCCTGAAGATCAAGGCCATCTTTCTCATCTTTGTGCTCTCCCTGGCCTGGATGGGCTTGGGCAGATCCCTCCACGTTGCCCTCAGCAGCAGCAGGCTTGCCTTGCTCCAGCTAGCCATCCAGCAGAAAGGGGGTCTTCTCATACCTGTCCCATGGCTCCAGGTGATCCCCTCACCTATGTAGGGTCAATCTCTGAATCAAATGTAAGGGTCAGAAGTTTCCTTCTCAAACTGGAGGGAAGGGATCAAACACTTGAAACCACACAGGCTGAAGTGGGAGAAGGTAGTTTTCAGAGGAAAATCAGCAAGGTTAACAGAAAAAGAGAGAATGACTGATGGGCAGGCAGAGCAGCAGCTGTCCAGTGTATTGAGAATTATACCTTATACCAGACTGATAAATAAATAATGGCCAGAGTCACTCTGAGTGACAGCATTCTTGCTCTGCAGACACTGTAAATCTGGATAAAATAAGCAATCCTTTGGTGAGCTGATGGAAGAATCCATCTTCCCTCACTTCACCAGCTCAGTAAGAGCACAGGCATCTGAATTGGGGATTTTTCTGGCTGCACTTTAGCATCTATTGAAACCATCAATGGCACTGGGCTTCCTGACTGCAGAGGTGATTGACATTCCTGCTTGAGCAATGCCTTTCTCATAAAGTTCTTGAAGTATGTCCAGGCAAGGGATCTTTGAAATTTTGTTTTATATTTTTCTCATTCAACTAACATACACTCCAAAAAATATTTAAATGCAATTCCTTGAGGAGACAGCATTGGTCAAACACTAGTATTTGTAGCTAACTTCTGGAATTTGACCATGGGAAAGATATGGGATTAAATAAGGTCTAGGAAGCAGAAGGAATGTGAATAAGAATGCTTTGTGTGTTGCATACTGAAATATTTTTCACAAGGAAGAGCACAGAAAGCAAGCAGTTCTTGTTACTTTGTGGTTACGTCTCCTAAAATGACAATTTAGCAATTTAACAAGAACAACTGCATATCTATCTATCTATCTATCTATATTGTATATACATATATATAAAACTGTATATATATGTGTGTGTGTATATATATACTTACAACACAGTATTTAAAAAATATGCACAACTCCATACAAAAGTGAAATATTTGAACTGAAACTCTCCAAAAAGAAACTGTATACATGCCCAGTAACCACCTGAAAAGTGTGCCAAACACCTGGGGGTGGGGTGGGATGCCTATAATTCCAGCAATTTAGAGTCTGAGGCAGGATGATTGCAAGTTTTAGGTCAGTCTCAGCAACTTAGCAAAACAGTATCTCAAAATAACAATATTTTTTAATTTTTTGTTTTCTTTTTAAATTTATTTCTTACATACATGACAATAGAGGAGTGCATTACATTCATGATTATCCATTCACAGCACAATTTTTTGTAATTCTGTATATAAAGTATGTTCATGCCAAATTATGCCATTATACATGAGCTCTCTTATTTTTTTTTTGTATACTATTCTTAATACACCTTTGTACCACCATTTATCATATCTGTTTGTAATAATTAAAAATAAAGAGTAGGGCTGCAGCTCAGAGGTAAAGAACTCCCAGTACCAAAACAAACAGCAAATGTCCCAGGTCATTACTAATCAGGAAAATGAATATCCAACCACAATGAAATGTACACTATCGGAATGCCTAAAGGAATGATGCTTTACAGCAGACGAAGTTCACCAGGATGCGGAGCAAGTGGAGCATTTGTCTGTTGTAGGTGGTGCATATGGCCACACCCCTTTGAGGAAAGGCCTGGCAGCTTCTCATAAATTAAATGCATAACTTGCCTGCTCGCTAGAAACTTAAGTCTTAGATATTTACAGAAGAGAAAGAAATCACACACACACACACACACACACACACACACAACTTGTTGAGAAGTGTTATAACAACTCCATCCCTAAGAGCAAAACTCTGGAAAGGACACAATCCTCACCCACAGGGGAATGAGTTCTGGGGTTGGTCCCACGCAGCACTAAGGGGTAGCAAAGGAGGCACTGCCACCCCTCGGCAGCACCCCTGGATTTCCACCACTCACCACTTGGGTGATCTTCTCAAGGTGATGAGTGACAGTGGATTGAAAATTTACAAACCTACCAATCCTGTCCTCGGGAATTCTGAATATTCCTTAATTGCTCCTGCTTCCTGTGGCTTCAGGTGTTTGCCTTTTAAAACATTCATGCAATTAAACGCTGTGGATGATCTCTGGCTAGAGTCTAGTTTCATGTTTTTCCCAATAACTAACTAATTTTAGCATTCTCATGGAGTGACTTTTACCGTGTGTGTGTGTGTGTGTGTGTGTGTGTGTGTGTGTGTGAGAGAGAGAGAGAGAGAGAGAGAGAGAGAGAGAGAGAGAGAGAGAGAATTCTCACATACTCTTTGTTGTTCTTGTCGGTTCTGTTTTATTCATGGTCTTTTCTGTGTAACTTTTCTTGATAATTTAGCAATAGATGTACCATCTTTAACTTCTTTCAAAACAATACTATACTTTGTTAGTGACATTCTTTCATATATATATATATATATATATATATATATATATATATATATATATATATATTTAGTGTAACTTCTACTTACCACTTTTTAGAAGATGTCAGTTTTTTTCTAAAGTTGTTGCTAGAGAAAGATTATACAATATAATAAATTGATCCTAGTTTTTTTTTAACTCACTGAAGTTATATATACATTACAAATTTTGTCTTATAGTTATTTAATAATACAACAGTTTAATAGAATGTCATTTATTTATATTCTCACTATAACGTACAGAATGTTTTCTAGTTGGAGTGGAGAATATCAAGATTCTAATTCTCCAATAGCTTTGAGGACAAGAGAAGTTACTTTGATTTTAAGGCTGAAGAAGGGCCTTCAGGGTCATCTCATTCAAATCCTGATTTTCCTGATGGGGAAGGAGAGGTCCAGACAGGAATTGACAGCTACCAGTTGGGCCTCTCCGCTGGCTGGGTCCAGAGAAAACAGTGTCATAGCCTCCTAGGAATTCTCTGTACCCACCAGATGACTTTTTCCAAGAAATGAAAAGGTTTCCCTGAGCTTTGGTGCCCAGGTTTGCATCTGAAATCCCCTAGAGAAAGGGTGGGTGGGGGGCCTAGCCACCCAGCAGGGCGATTAGAATGCAAACAGGCCTGATCCTCCAAAGGAAGGAGCTTTAAAGGGATTATGTGGCCATTAAGCACATCTTGTGCTAACCTGGCTGACCCACAGGGCTCAGTGTCCCTGCAGGGCACACTTACTACACACTGCATGCAATGAGGACCAGCGCGACTGACCTGGGACTCTTTGGCCATCTAGTACACACTTCAGCATCTTAAAATGCACTTTGAATACTTTTGACAAACAATTGCTCAGGATGCAAACTTCTAAATCTCCAAGGCAGTGCCACGGAGGGGATATTCTCCATCAAAGAAAGTGCAAGCATGTGGAGGGGAGGGGCATGGTGCCCTGGGGGAAAATCAGGTATCACAGAGAGGGCTTTGTCACACAGGAAGATCTGCGGCTTCAAAATGCAAGACTTTAATGTGCAGCTTACAACGTTCAGATGCACCATGCTAAATGTAGAAATGTGGTTCCTTTTGTTGGAGAGTTTCTTCCTGCTGTTACAAATCAAACCACTTTTGCTCTTAAAATCACAAATGCTTTCCTACACACAGTTTTATTTATATTTATTTATATTTCATTTTATAACTATCACAATAAGTACATATATACCAACAATAATATAGGCAACCGCTTGCTTTGCCTTAAAATCTTCTTATTTTTCAATAATATAGGCAACCGCTTGCTTTGCCTTAAAATCTTCTTATTTTTGCAATCTAACTTGTTCTATACTTTGCACAGCAATTACTGTGATCTTAATTTTAAAGGTGACAGCATATCAGACCTTGTTTGCCTTAGAAGATTTGGCCTATAGTTTACCTCTGATCTGTTTGGAATACAAGAGAAATTTTTAATTTTAAAATTTTAATTTAAAAAATTTCAAAATGTCCATGGAGTCATGATGCTGGAGTAGAAACACAGATGCATCTGGGTGGCAGTAGTCATGAAGCTGCAGAAGTGGTGCACCTTTAATGGTGACAGAATAGTAGGGAAAACTAACTCCAAATTTTGTTTCATGCCCGTTTTACTCTCCAGCCCTCAGGCTGACTCTGAAAAAATTGTTGTAATAGGTAGAAAACTAGGCAGAAAGAGAAACTGAATTCATAAATCCAGAATTACTCTATGACCCCAAGAAAGACCCAGCTTCACCCTCAGAGATTCTAGATGAATTCAGGATTTGCTCTGCATCATCTTCAGGATGAAAGGTCTGAAAGATCTGTATAGGTTTCATGGTCACCAGATTTTATATTATGTGTGAAATAAAAAGCACAATGTAAAAAGGTTGCTGTCTATATAAAGCCCTGCAATTGTATACATATATGTGTACATGTATATATATGACACAATTCTGTGTATGTAACCAGATTATGCACATATTTAAGCATGCATATGGTGTGTGAGTGTGCGTGTGTGAAAATGCCGTCATACTCAGCTGGGTGGAGAGTGTTGGTGGATACACAGGTGAAGGTTTCCAGGACTTTGTTGCTATAGATTCACAGGGTTTCAGGCTAACTTCTTTTATTAGGTGTAATCATGATCCTCAGGTCCTTTATGCATGAACCCCCAGAAATGAGCTCTTGGCGGCTGTTAACTAAACCGCAGAACTGCTCAGGTCACACAAAGGGGGACACACACATGGCCAGCTGACCCAGGAGTACAGGAGACCTAGAACAAGCCTTTGACTAGGAGAGGAACCTGGGCCTGTGGTCAGGAGCATGGGACTCTCAAGTCAGGGTCTTCAGCAGGTTACCTTGTGACTATGAGCATGTGGTATGTAATGGTGGTGCTCCAGAAACAAACACACAAACATAATGAAACGTACCCATTGTTTTAAAGAAAACTCAAGAAGAATAAGGAGAGGAATGAGTGGAATATAAATTTGTACTTATAATATATTCTTGGATTGAGTGTCTAATATGGACCTAGCACATTAGCTTGACATGGTAAAGTGGAATGCAATGCAAGGTTTCTATAATATGAACCCTTACGTTCTGTAGGTTTTATAATATCTACCAGTATGTGCAAATATTTAAGTCCATTTACACAATGGTCACATGGCTCTAAATTAGATTACATTACTTGTAATAATATTTAAAAATGGGGCAAATACATTAACACCATGTGAAATAGAGCACAAGTACCAATTCCTACATATATCTTATATTTTAGATGATAAGGACATCTATCTTTACCTAGTATTCCACAAATGGAAGAAGTGAGGATGAAATTGAATAGCCATTTAGGATGTTCATGATCGAAGGTGTCAAAGCCAGAGGCTGAACCTGAGTTTTTTTCTCCCACTTACAAGAGTCTTTGTACTGTGTAACATTTCCTTTCAGGAGCAAAGTATAACACAGTTTGACTTCTTTCATGCACCAATAGCAACTAAATGTCTTGTTGTTGGCTTAAAGGCAAACTAAGTTACATTAAAATATGGTTGCTGACATATATGTACACACACACACACACACACACACATACATGTATTTGCTGAAGGTCTGGGAATATAGTTCAATGGTAGAGTGATTGCCCAGCTTGTGTGAGGTGCTGGGTTCCATACCTTTTGCAGAAAAACCAAAAATTACATATATGTATATATAAATATAGATAGATATTATATATTTAATATATAATATATATTATAGATGTATATATATATATATATAAATTTATACATATACATACACACAGGTATTTATATACTTGTGGTGTCACTGAGGTTCTGATTTCTATAGAACTAAGTTGGTCCTGTGCAAAGTACACTCTTTTCAAATCACAAGTCATCTAGTGCCAACTCATAAGCAATGAGCCCTCTATTATGTACATTATGTCTACTAATCAGCGTAGGATTTCCTTGTCCAAAAGGAACTCCATGTATTCGCTAAGGAAATACTAGATAACAAAACTCAAAATTAGGTTTCCATGATAATAGAAACTGACTTTTTGTCCAAGTGCAGCACGAGGTTTGGGATCCTTGCTGCAGGTGGTACTCATTCACATGGTGATTGGTATCCCGAGTTCTTTCCATGTTGGGGCTCTGCCAGCCACTAGGTCTCCACCGCCACCTGGTGCTGCTTCTGGTAGCAGAAGAGAGGAGGGGAGCGCTTACGCCCACCGAGAGTCATCTCAAAGAAGCAAGACACATACGAATTAGTACCTCTGTGCCAGCAGGAAAGTGAGCAGACTCATCTCCTTTGCCCCCTTCCCGGGTGTGGAATTCTCCTGAGTGACAGGATGTTCTCTTAACTTAATATCACTTCTGTCACTCTCAGAGTCCTGCCATCTATTATATTTCGGGAGGCAGGAAGCTTCACTACAAGCATGACTATGGTTTTATTTAATCGGATAATGAAGTGGATGCATTTCAGGACACCGCGTATTACAGTGACCCAAATTGCTTATGCTGTTTCATGTTTTTGTAGGATACCATCTAATTTGCCGTTGTGATTCAAAGTAACTTCAGTTTCCCTGGTGGAGCACTGAAAATTACTATAACTTATAATTTCATGGTAATTATAGTGAGAACTCACATAATTAGTGTAGCGATTTCACTGTTCTATTTATTTTCCCCAATGAATCACATCCCTGGAAGGGGAAACTCCTGACACGAAGGTCTCAAGTTTCAAGTACTATCTGTGGGTTGGCCAACATCTCAATTATCTCAGCCTGATATTTCTTTTTATTTCCTTTCTAAAATATTCCTCCCTGGCCAAAATGAGGAAAGGTCTTTGGAACAGGTAGATCAGTTCTAGAAATTTCAGTGTGCCCAGAACACTCGTGCTATCTGGAAGGAAGCTGACCCCTATTGCACTTGAACATACACAGTCTCAGGTGTTCATGCATAATCCAGGTGAGGCACCCCTAATCTGAAAATGTCGATACGAAATGCTCCAAAATCCAAGACTTTGTGAGCACTGACAGGGATGTCACAAGAACAAAACCCACACTTGACCTCACTCAAAACGGAATGTCGGGCTGGGGATGTGGCGCAAGCGGTAGCGTGCTCAACTGGCATGCGCGGGGCACTGGGTTCCATCCTCAGCACCACATAAAAATAAAATAAAGATGTGTCCACCGAAAACTAAAAAATAAATATTAAAAAATCCTCTCTTTCTCTCTCTTAAAAAAAACCCAAATTCTGGTGCATTAAAAGTTCTTCATAAAATTGCCTTTGAAATACATATAGACTGGAAGTGAAGCATAAATAGATTTCATGTTTACCTTTGGGTCTCTTTCCCAAGACAATTCATTTTGTATATGCAAATATTCCAAAACCTGAGAAATCTGAAATTTGCAAGACTTCTGGTCCCATGCATTTAGGCGAAGGGACACTTAACCTGTGTGAACTTATTCAACAAAACACTTCCATTATGAGAACTGGACAGAACTGCCCCATACCTCGGGGATTGGTGGCCCCCATCCACCTGAACTCCTTAGTCACAGAATTTGGTGTCAGCTTATATTTTCACTCTTTAAAGCAACTCCCTTCTCTCACTGTGGCCGCAGAACTGTGGATTGAAGGTTGTTAGTCCTTGAAATCCTCCTCTTCACTCCAGTTTCTCCTGTCTTGTTCCAGGTGCTCATTACTTTGGCTTATTCAGTCTCCTTGAAAACACGCAGACCTAGGAGGTGACGGCTCCATTCTCCGAGCCCCATGTACACTTGCACATAACTTTAGAATACCAGCCCCTGGAACGTGCTGGCAGGAATTCAGAGCCACAGGAAATTTGTGCTCTGCCAGTGCAAACTTGAATAATGACTGGCATTTTGAAGAGAAATTTGGCAATTTTGAGTAAATTTGAAGATGATTACATCCTATAGCCAGGATATTCTGGTGTAAGTTATGTTATTAAGAGTAACTCTCAGTGAGCTATGTGAGGAGAAATGCATAAGGAAGTTCATTGCAATGTGGATTTCAATATAAAAAATAAGAAATAAGCCAGTGTCTTTCCATGGAGAATGCATAAATAAATTGGTATTTTATACAAGGTAATTGTGAACACATGTAAGGTGTAAGCTATAAATTACTGTGCCGGAAGCTTCAAATGCATGAAACAGAGGAAGAAAAAATGAGCTGCCAGAATGTCAGATAGACCTAAGATAATATCAAGTAAAATTTTGAATGAATATATAGTAAAATGTCCAGAAGGGTTAGGGGCACTGGCCGAGGCTAGTGCAGCTCTAGGCACTTAGTTCAGGGAAGGTAAAGCAAGGTCCATGGGGGTGTTCGCCTGGGGTGGGGACCTTCTGAGGGTCAAGAGTGCTCCCCAGTAAAATTACACTTGAAGTTAGATGCACAGACCTAAGTAATCTTAAGAGGACTAATGAGAAACAATGAAAGTGTGTGTGACAGTCTCAGGTTTGCTTCTCATTCAGTTGGTACCAAAGTGCAAAAATACATAAACAGGACAATAAACTATTGCTCACTGATGAATTTTTAGACCATTTATTATCATAAACAGCTAGTAAAATTCCCAATGATACATTTTAGTCACAAAAAGTAAGTTTTACAACTTTGTCAATTAGTTTTTTTAAAAAATGTCCATAAAAATGTTTTATAAACTCTTAAGTGTGCATTGAATTAAAAAAAAATAGTAGTATGTAATTGGGGTTTATGTTATATGCTAAGTCAAAATACAGAACCATGGATTTCTACTTCTATGAGCAATCAAGTGCTATGGAAATTATTCTCCTACACTAGAAAATGAGACAGATGATAGTAGCTATTTTCATAAATTGGACAATAGGCAAAAAATAATTTCGAGTCTTAAGAGAAAGGGCACAAGGAAGAAATTCCTGTAACAGACCCAGTGTAAGACCACGAGACTGTACCCAAACCAGAGAACATAGAAGGAAAATCAAAAACCATTTGGCCCTTAATCTCAAGAGCAATTAGGCAGAGATCTCAGCTCACAGAGGCTGAGATGGTTAGACTGTGTGAGGTGGGACCCCAGAGATGAGACATTTGGACAGACCGTAAGAAATGTCCCTGGCTGAATTCTGAATTTTGCATGAATGAAGGGGAAATTCAGTGATATCAGATCATAGAAAGGAGATACAAGAACTTCAGATCCCACAGAGAAGTGGGTTCAGTTGCATTCATAGAGACAGAATGTAAGGACATCACACAAAGAGTTGAATGGATGCCTCCCAAGACAGTACTGGGCCACTATCTCTACAACAAAAGATGCTCTGATTTTGCACAAATGAAGCTTCAAAACAGGCATTGATTGGGTCAAACTATTTGTGAGCAACCCAGCGTAACCTCAGAATAAAATTCAGCCCTGGGAAAGAGTGGAACACAGCTCAGACTTAAGCAATGTAAGATCACCATGTTACTATCGCAAGATAAGAAAAAATGGAAATGTAAGCTTCCCTTCCAGGAGATAAGCCAGAAATAAAAAGAGTCAGAGATGATGACATCAGTAGATATGACAATCAGGACACTTATTATAAATAAGTTTCAGATAGTCAAGAACGTAGAAGAAAACTGTCTGGAGAGGAAAAACAATGATGAAGTAAAAAAATTCAAATAGAAATTACAGAGATGAAAATTTAATATTTAAAATTAAAAAAATATTGGATGCAATTAACAGCAGATCAGAAACTCAAACTAAAATATGAGTGAATTTGAGGAAACTGCAACAGAACCTCTCAAGAATAAAATGCTCAACAGGAAAAAAAAATTAAAAATGAAGACAGTATAATTGGCCCATGGGAAAATATCAACCAGTATGTGCAATTTGGGTCCTCAAAGGAAAGAAGGAAGAATTAAAGTCTAGAAAAATAATATTTTGGAAATGATGGGTGAAATTTTTCCTTAGGTGATAAATAGTATTCTCTAAAGATCCAAGTCTTCAATAGTCTCCAAGCCCAAGAAACCTAACATAATTGTACAAAGAACCATTGCAGTAAAGTTTCTGAAGAATAGCAATAATGAAAATCTAAAACAACGAGAAGAGGGAGGAGACATTAGTTTTCCAGAACTAACGAGCTCACATCCATGGCTCATCAGAAACCAGGCAAACAGCAGGTCAGTGGGTTGATAGTCCCAGAAGCCCAGAGCTGTGAACTTCAAACCCAGTGCTTAGCAAAACTGTATTTCAGAAAGGAAATAAAAATGAACATACTTCAGCCAAAGTAAACGGAAACAGTTAATTACCATCAGCAGTACCACAAGATGACAAAAGAATATTCTTCAGCCAGAAAGGAAGTTGAACAGACAGGAAGTTGTAACTAAAAAGAGCATCCTGAACATTCCAGACAGGGCTAGACGGAGAGACATTCTTCCTGAGTCTGAAGTCCTTAAATACAAGTGAGTATGAATGCGAAAATAGGATCAGCGTATTTGGGAGTTTGTTTCATTTCAGAGTGAATGTTTGGCAATAAAAATACAAAGGATGAGACTGGAAAAATGTAAATATGCTTTTTTAAGGTCCTTACAACATATTTGAAAAGATATAATGTGTTTTAAGATAAACTCTGATTGATTAAATAGATATATTACAAATTATAGAGCTGCCACTATAAAAAGTGTAGCAAAATGGAACAGAAACCCAAATATATCTAATTAGTTAATTATATTAATTAGTTAACTATATTAATTACTTAACTCTGAAGGAAGGAGGAAAGAGATTTTATTATAACAAAAGTCAGGTCAAGAGAAAAAGAAGACTTAGAAAAGAACATTTGGAAAAAAGAATTAGCAAGACAGTAGAGTTAAGCCATTTATATTAATAGGTCTACACACCAGGAGAGCCCAGCGGCCAGGTGGGAGCTTACCTCTGTGTCCTCCCTGGGAGCTGACTTCCCACCACACCCCGCAGGTTGAAAGTGAGCTAGAGGTTATAGGCTGTAACAGAGTTTCAAGGTTACGGTCCTTCCACCAGGCATCTGAAGTGACTTGTACCTGGGTTATGCAGACTACTTCTTAGTTGAGGTGGTTGGGCTGAATGATTATGTTTGACTTTATAATGATGCCAAAATGATATACATTCAACAGAAAGTGTTCTTTGAATTTTGAAATTTGGTCTTTCTCTAGCTAGCAGCAGTTTGTGTTTGATAGTCATTTCGCAGGGGCATGGCACTGAGGCGTGGGGCCCAGTGGGCCACACGAGGAGCGTGAGACACCAAGGCTGTCCCCAAAAGGCACAGGATACCAAAGCTCAGTCTAGAAGAAGCCGTGGCCTCCAGTCGTCTCAGTCTGTTAAATAAACAGAATTCCTGTTTTGAAAACTCCTGACAGAGAAAACAAGAAGCACAGATGGCTTCTCTGGCGACTTCTCTCAATCACTTAGAGAAGAGCCATCGTCGCTGCCACCAACTTGTTCCAAGACTGTGGAAGAGGGAAGGCTTCTCCCGTCATCTGACAAGACAGAATGCCACTCTACTGGCAAAACAAACTAACCAGAAACAAGACGGGGATTCTCAAGAAAGAAAACTGCTGACTAATACCTGTGAAAATCATCAGAGAAGCACTCAGAAAATAGCAGAAAATTGGAATCTGCAATTTATTAAGCTGCTAGTGGTTTATGATCCAGTGGGTCTCGTCGGAAGGAAGACAGCTCAAAACTTAAAAAGAAATAAATGTAATTTACTATGAGAATAGACCTTATATGAAAACCATATATATATTTTGAACTAGAAATTGAACCAGGGTCACTTAACTACTGAGCCACATCCTCATCCCCCTGTTTTGTTATTTTTTATTTTGACACAGTGTCTCACTAACTTGTGGCGGCTGGCCTTGAAATTTCAATCTTCCTGCTTCCGCCTCTGGGGTCACAGGGATCGCAGGCGTGGGACACCACAGCCGGCCAATGTGAGACTTTTAACAGACATTTGAAAACAGTCTCTAGTCAAACCTAGCCAATGACAAAAATGTAACCTCATCAAACTATGTTTAAAAGGAAGGCCCAAATACGACAGAGCATTTCTAAAAATTGTTCAGCAAGTGATGGTGAGATGTTGAGGCCTCGGGAAGGACACGGAGGGCTTGGCTAGCTACGTCCATTTGACGCTGTCCTGGAGTTCAGAGCCAGGGAATCCTGCACTAAAATGAGGTTCTGGGAGTGAAGAAATCAAGTTACCTATAGTCACCAAAGCATGGTTCTTTGTGACAATCTTATCACATTTATAAGACAAACACTAGACCTTTAAGCAAGCTTACTAAGATTACTAAAGGTCCATAAATAAAATTGATTGTATTTTTATTTATTAGAAGTTAAAGGTAAAAATTCAAAAGTTCACATTAAAACATGAAGAAATTAATTTAAAATATCATCACAAAAAGTAAATAATAAAAACAAGGAAGACCTAAACTGTAAACTCTGAACTTGGCTAAGAGAAATTTTATAAACCTTACCATTTGGTGACATAAACTCTGCTCATCAATCAGAAATCTCAACATCAGTGAATATTAATTTTCTCCAGATTTATCTATTCATTCAATGTGATTTTGAACAAAATCTAAATAGGGTTATTTTTTGGAAACTGACTAATCAGCTTTCAAATTTAGAGAATATAAAATTGCCAAAGCAAATTTTAAAAAGTGAATATATTTTAAGTCTTAATACTTAAGATTGAAGTACTTAGACTTAAGATTATGCATTATTGGAAAACATAGTCTAAAGCTCTAATAATCAAGAGTGTAGCATCGGCATGAGGACCAACATGTGTCAGGAGAGGTGACCAGAGAGTCTAGTGATCAACTCAGGCCAGAACAGCTCTTCTATAATCCCAGGGGAAAGAAGGTCTCCCACCTCTGCCCAGCTCCAGAGCAAAAGTAACCACTATAATGTAAGGTGGATCATTGACCTATACTAAAAAGCTACAACTGGATCAAAGCCTAGAAAAGTGTTTTCAGCAATCAGAGCAAAGATTTCTTGTAATAGTGAAAAATATTAGCCATGGGGGAGAAAAACTGAAGAATAGGATCTGGAAAAAATTGAAAATTATGCTAATGGGCAAACACTATTAAGAAATGAAAAGGTAAACCTTGAACAGGAAGAAAATAATCACAATACACTTGTGTTATTTAGAGTTTCCATTCAAAATACATGTAGAACTCCAACCAATCAATACAAATATAAAAGCAATCAAATTAATCAATAAAAGAACAAAATGCTCAACTTTATGATGGCTAAACAGAAACAATAAAAGCTGCAATAAGATGACTTCAACACCCTCTGGAAAGGCTAAGGTTTAATATGAAGATGGACTCCACTAACGATTTGTGAAGCCGTGGAGTGAGTGGGCCTCTCCTGTGGTTTCTGAAGGGGGGCAAGAGCAGTCTGGCCGTGCTCTATAGTGAATCCCAGGTGGACCTGTGGCCCATTGTTCTGCGTGCTTCTACCAGGCCTGCCCTTCTCAGGAAAGAAAGCCCTGAACCTGGCGGCGGGAACAGCCAGTTCCCATGGGAAAGGTGACTTTGGAGATGAAACTGAGAAGGTCCGGGGTGAGGAGGGGGGCTTGGCTTGTCTGTCTGTCCTGTGAGCTCTTCAAAGGACTTTTCCTGAGCTCAGGATGGGAGGGGCATGTGACTGCAGGAGGATGAGCAAACCCTGCCTGGGGGCTGCGTCTGAAGAGGGAGAAAGACTCCCCAAGGAATCATGTGTGCACCAGACGCAGGGGTCTAATATATACAGCTTAACATAACCATTATCATCTCAATGGCTTGCTGGTGTCACCTCTCAACCACTCCGTTCTGGCAAAAATGCCATGTGTCATCCCGACTCGGCTGTGGCCATCAACACCAAATGATTTAAACTTGTTCTTTCACTGTGGGAGCATGATCTCTACTCCATGGTGGGCAGAGCTTTGGACGTTCTCACAGTGTGGTGTGCAAGAGAAATACACCAGGAGTGTAGGGGGTCAGAACAGAGGGAGTTAGCTATGCAGAATGTGGAACTCTCTGTACTACTTTTTCAGTTTTTCTAGAAAATTTAAAACAACTTATTAAAGGTTTTGAAAGTGAAATGATATGCTAAGCAAGAATCAAAATCATGGTCATTTTATTGTATTGGTAGACATACAGAATAACTCCAAGAAAAAAATTCTTTATTAGCACCCAAATGACACCTGTACATACACTTCAAATAAAATAATAGAATGATTTGTTTATATTGGTCATTTCACCATTATAGGAGCATAATCAGAATAATTTATCTTGTTACGTATTTAAATACTTTGAGGTTCTTACTGTCATCTGACACTGTCATTTTCAGGAGTTTTTTTAATTTATGAAATTGTCTTTAATCTTCAAGTTACATTTTATTTGAATTAATATGAAAATGGATGCTTTGAGTTGACAGTGTGGCATTACTCAGCAAGAGAGGACCATCCACAGTGCACGCGGGGGCCTGTCAAGCTCCGAGCAGGTTACTCTGGGCTTCCTTCTCTTTGTGTTGGGGAGGGATGCTGGGGATTGAGCAGGGCCTCCCTCACTCTAGCAAGTGCCCCACCCTGAGCACACCTCAGCCTTTTCCCATGTCTCAATAGGAAAATCTGAAATTATTTAAGAAATAATATTTTGGGCTATATGTCCTCTTTTGTGTAGATTCATGATAACTTCCACTAAGAATTTTTTTTTTCTTTTGGCACTGGGGATTGAACTCAGGGGCACTGGACCACTGAGCCACATCCCCAGTCCTGTTTTGTATTTTATTCAGACACAGGGTCTTACTGACTCGCTTTGCACCTCACTTTTGCTGAGGTTGGCTTTGAACTTGCAATCCTCCTGCCTCAGCCTCCTGAGCTGCTGAAGAAATATTTTTATAACATAGAAGACATCTAAAAAATTATGTCTACCTATAATTCTTTATAATGTTCCATCAAGTTTAAACACTGTAAGTACCATAGATTTTGCATTTTCATTTTCATTCAACTGCAGTGCAGGATATAAATATATACAACTAAAATTAGAAGCTTCATCAAACAAATTAAGATATACCACAGAGCAATTACAGAATATCAAAATCTAATATTCTAGGTGGTTTGGGCCTTGATGCTGTTTGCTAGACTGATTTTAATAACTTAAAATCTTGAAAAAGCATATGAAGATGAGGTTGGAGCTTTATCTCTGAACTGGTTTTGATTTTCCATAAACAATAACCAAAATATGGAGAACTTATCCATAAAAAAATATAAAATAAAACTTAATTACTTATTTTCATTTTAATTTTAAAAAGTTAAAATAAAAATTAAAATGTTTCCAACATTGCTCTAGGATATACAAGCTGATTTATAAAGTAGGTGTTTAAAAAGTACAGATGTTTGTAAAATACGACCAATCACAGGAAACAAAAATACAACATGTGGCAATAAGCCGAGATTGAGTTTGACATCAGCTAATCCCGAATACTTTCTTAGGTTACATATGGTTGTGGAATTTGAAATCTATGGGTTTTTTTTTAAATTTTTTATTTTGTTTGATTTTCAAATGTTTTGGGATGACATTATGAACCATTTCAACCACAATTCATTTCAAATACATTTATGACACATCATCTTCTTAATTTAGTAAGACTACAGTTTTAGTATATTTTTTCCCTCTAAAAGAAAATATTTGTACATTTTACTTGCTTCAAAAACAGCTGATTTTCTTCTTTGAAGTTAAACTTTAGAATCTGCTGTGGTATTTGCCATGATCTCTGCTCTTTTACCTTTAATAGAATGAATTTTCAAGAGTTTTTTTTCTTTTCTTCCATAAAAAAATGGCTGTGGAACTTTCCTGACATTTAGTTGGATGCACACTGCTATGAAGTGGTGACTTTCTCTGTGCCTGTGAGGTTGCACCGTTGCTAATTGAGCCAGCACATTGGGGACAATTCTGTGACTTTTCATGTATGCGTCGCTGCCTCCAATACACACTTTGAATTGGAAATGAGATGAAATAATTGACAAGAAGAGTCATTTGATTTAAATGAAAACTGATGGTCCCCAGAGTGGCCTGATAGATCCTTTCTGATGTTTAACATGCTAAATTTTTGCTTTTGGAACAAACTTAAAAATAGTCAGTGATGCAGTGCTTAATGCTGGAGGTGTGTTCATAGAAACCTGCCAGCAGGTGGACTTCCCAGAGCATCCCCACACAGACCCGGATGGTAGTCTTTCCACAAGCCTGAGGATACAGAAACAAGCTGCTTTGTGCTCACATCAGCATCCTCACAAGTACTGCCGAGTTCAGTCTTGGGGGTCTTCACGCAGGCCTCCCTGGTTTGGCCTGTCACTCCTGGGGGCCAAGATGTGCAGCAGGGCACTGAACTGATGTAGGGACAATGGTAAAGGGTGGCGAATATCTGAGTGTCCAAGTGTCCCTCCCACTGCCCCGAGCACAGCTGGTGCAGTGGAGGTGCCTCTGGGGTCAGCGAGGGAGGCTGGGCCCGCCTCAGGTTCTGCGGATCAGGGATGCTACCTTTAGGCTGCACCGAATTCCGAAAACTGTTCTTTCTTATATAGTAAAGCAACCTAAGCTACTGGGACTGTTTAACTTCATAAACTTATTGTCTTTAATTTTGATACTTTTAAAAATGTTATCAACATATATTAATAACACATGCTAAGTGGGGTTAAGTGTGATATTCATGCTCGTATACAACATGCACTGAGCAAGTCCACCCCCTTTGTCCCTGCACCCTGCCCCCTGAGTCTGCAGAGACCACCGTCTACAGCAGGTCGACACGCAGTAAGTTCTTGTTTCATGTTCGAGACTGGATGCGTGGTCCCTGTCTTTCTGTGTTTTTGACTCTTTCATAATAAATACTTAGGTTAACACATAAACACATTATACGCAATACAAAAATATCATCTTTATATTTTTTTCTGTAAACTTTATTTTTTTTAAATTTTTACTTTTTTTCTACTTTTTAAACATTTTTGTTAACAAAAACACAAACTCACGTGTTATTCCAGGCCTTCCCAGGTCAGGGCTATCAACATAACGGTCCTCCCTCCACTTCCTGTCCCACAGGGATGTCTTTGGGACAGTGACCCACCTGGAGCCACCAGCTCTGTTTGAACAAGGCCTTGGTCTGGAATTCCTTCCAGAGGCCCTGCCCCGGCTCCTCCCGAGAGCGGGCTTTTCAGACATGTGTCGATTTCTTTTTCATCTTGGATTTTTGTGCAGCAGATAAGGCACCTAGGACGTTCCGCTGTATGGAAACCTGATGGAGTAGGGGTCCACATTCTCAAACATCTTAGGGAGTTTCCTGGTCTCTGCAAAAGCCTCTGCTGAGCCCTCCGTGGTGCATCGGGGGTTCCCCTTTTCCTGTGGCCTGCTTTTCTCTGGTCCCTTCCTAGCCTGGCACTCTCATTTCCATTCCAACAGAAGTTCTCGGGACAGGGGTGCAGTTTCTCTGACTTGTTAGTTTCCACAACCCCAAGTGCTCATCAGGCCAATGGGCCACACTGTGGCATGTTCTGGAGCCTCAGCAGCTCCAGAGGACACATGTAGAGGGTGGGGAGTTACTGTTTTTTAGTGTGAACCTGTGGCGTTCACACTAAAACTCAGGGCTTGGGGTGTACCACCCCAAATGTTTCTTTTTGGCATATGACTATCACTGTTATTCAGAGAACCACAGATACAGCAGTCGCTCTGTAAAGGAACTGCCTGGTGCCCATGAAGGACATTCTCCCTAGGGAAGGTGTCTGCCCAGGAAGGAGCGTCTCAGGGTCACACTCCGCACCTGAGACTCCTGTCTGAGCCTTTGCTGTCTCCTCTCCTCTGCTCCCCTTCTGCAGCCTGTCTTCCCCAGAAGCTCAGACCTCTTCCCCACTGTAGCAGGGGCTGCTATCTGAGCCTCAGCCCTTGGTGCAGCCCTCCTCCCAGCCTGGGGTGGTGGCAGGACTCCCATGAGTATGTAAGTGGCTGCGCAGGGCTCTCTCCTGCCGGTCCGTCTCACATTTGATTTGTAGTCCAGTCAAAGAGGCCAGGAGAGGACAGGGGAGCCACTTTTACCTCCCTACAGAGACCAGTCAATGGATTAATTCTTTCCCTTCCTTCCTCTGGATTCACAGCTCCAAACTTAAACTCAAATGGCTTCCTGGTAAACAAAACTACAGGATCAGCCATCTGTCACACTTGGTGGCAGCCACCCAGACCCTCCCGTCTCACATTGACTCTGCCTCCTCCTTGGTTTTCTTTCACTCTGGCCCTTGAGTCTGTTCCTGGAACTGCACCCCGCAACCACCCAAGAAGCTTTGACCTATTGATGGACTCGGAGAAGGATACACCAAAAATGAAGGAAATGTGGATGGTTTATGGAGTATTTGTGTTATCATAGAATACTTATTGTATAATATTAATTATGGATCTATGTGGACAAACTTCACAGCCTGCTAACCGAGGACATTTAAACCCCAAATATCACAGAATGACTATCTAGAGGACCAAATAAAACATGCACGTCTGTGAGAGCATGCCCAGCATGACACCTGACATGAACTTGCAGAAGGGAGATCTGGAAGGCCATCGTGTGGGGGACAGTGGTCAGGGAGGAGAGGGCAGGAGGAATCAGGGAGGTCCTTCACAAAGCAGCCGGTTAGGCTGGTTTTCAAGCTAAGAAACACTGGATGTGCTAAAGTCAAAAGAGATTTTCAAACAGGAAAAGGTAGCACAGAACTTTTATTCTGGTGTCTGTGCCAGAGCCTATATCTGATGAACTGCCCGGGTTTCCCTGAGCAGAGACTCCAGAAGGGTTGCAAAGGCTCCGAGAGACACAGGCACAGCTTGGACTTCTTTCCCCATGTGAGCGAGTGGTCACATGACCACGTGACACATGCACAAGGACCGCCTCTCTCTGCCCTCTGCCTCCCCTTGTCTTTTAAACTCTGAGCGGTGCTGAGGACGTAGGCGGGCAGCAGACGTCCACTGGAGGTCTGTCCGTCTCCCTTTCCAGAGCTTTTCCTCCCCAACGCGATCTTGGAGTTCGGGTGACTGGGTGGTCACTGGTCACTCATTCACTCAAAGGAGAAACCCATGGAGAAATCTTTCTTGCTCTACCTGTGCCTCGTGTCTGACTCCCCATCCATTCTGAGTCAGTCTTGCTCCAAGGAGCCCCTGTAGCCTCTTCCCCACTCACCCCCTCTGTGATCATCTCAGGTAGGCTCTGGCCCACTTTTCCGGCCTAGAATCCATCTTCCGTGATGTGAGCACCATGAAGTGGCCATCCCGGGAGCACAGTGCCTGAGCCTCTCGGGGGGTCATGCTCTGCTCACCTTCCCACCCCTTTGCCTGATTCCTCATTTCCACAGCTGCTCGTGCTGCTCCTGGGGCACTCACAGCAGCAGGCCTGCCAGGTGTCATCGGACTGTGGCACTTGCTGCACCCTCAGCTGCGACCCCTTGCCTCCCTCGCCTGCCCCACAGACCTCTAGGAGAGGCTCTGCATCCTCCAGAGCTCTTCCATGGAGTCAGCTCAGAAAGGACTGCCTGGGATTTATAATCCTTCTGCTACAGGGTGACACAGGCTTCCTGACCCTCCAGGTGATACTTAGCGTCTTATATTTAATTGCTGATCTCTGTTTCTGTTTCTCCTGTCCCTCAGAGCTTTCCAAGGTACAGGTCTGGACCTGCCCCTCCCCATGCAGTGTCCTCAGCACCGTGCTGGTGCTTGGACATCACTCTGGTCTGCTGAAAGGAAGGGGTGAATACCTGACTACACTATGTGCTTACCATGGTCTTTATTCTTGGTCTGGCTGTCATGGGAGAAGAAAGGAAACTCACTGCTGGTTTTTGGAAATGTGCATGTGTTTACTTAGACCCTAGATGCCTAACTTGAGGATCTTTGCCATCAAAGCAGCATTTTGAAGAATCCAATTCCTATCTTCCACATAACCCAGACACTTTAGCTGCTTGGCTGTGCCGTGGTGGGGCTGGCCTACATGCCGGTGATCATGATTGAAGCAGGAACTCACCAAATTGCTGAGGCTGGTTTTGAACTTGCTGTCCCCCTATCTTAGCTTCCCAAGTTGCTGGGATTACAGGTGTGTGCCACTGCACTGGGCTCTGAGTACGTATATTTAAATGCATATTTTGTGAGACAACATTTTTTTTTGATCATGCCCTATTAAGGAGTCTGTATTTACCTGTAATCCCAGAATTCCAGATTTAAATTTTAAGAAAGCCCACAATAAATTTAAGTGTGTTCCTGCATATTAGGAGGCACATGAGTCTCCAGGTGGTTTGGAAGATGGCAAGGGAGGGAGGCACAGCTGCAAGTGTGAGTCTGGTTATTATGTGATGAGCAACAAGGACCACCCCTGTCCACCAGTGGCTGTGAGACCATTCCATGTGATCCACCAGGACAGCCTTTCATATGCTGCCACTCTGGATTTTAACAGAATTCATTCTGCAGTTTAAAATTAGTGGGGAATTGGGCAGCCTAAACAGGGCAAAATATAACAAATTATCTGTTCTCTCAGTTTCAAAATGAAAGCTGTTGGAGCACTGTTCACACTTCCTGTGGGCAGGCTGGCAGGGAGGCCCAGGCTCTGCCCTCTGAGGGTGCAGTGGGGCTTTCAGCAACAGCTATCAGACGCTTGTCCCAGTCTTATCCAGGGCTTCAGGAGAGGGATGCTCAGGAGCCCTCTGCTTTGCAGGGCACACCTGGGAAAGAGGGGGAAGCATGGGTGTTCCTTTAGAACAACCTGCTCCTGACGGGAGACTCTTCTGAGCCTCGTTTCCAAGATCCCTGTGCCGCTCGTTGTGCTGGTCCCTGCCCGTGGCTAGCTTTGTGTCAACATGAGTGAATTAACAAAAGCAACAGGTGATCTCTGTGCTTGAGAAAGGGGAGGACCTGGGGAGGGAAACTTGCTGCCCTCCACCCTGTTAGGTTCTCCAGCTGGGCTCTGAAGTAGCTTGACATTAAGTCAGACGAAGGGAAGAAAAATGATTCTGGTAATGTAGGCAAGCAGGGGTACATAGCATGAAGCTCACATAGTCCTCAGCTAGGGAGGAGGAGTGTCCTTGCCAGGGCATCTGGGAGTAAGGGGGGGGGGCAGGCTGGGCTTGGAGGGGAGGGGGGACAGGTGTCACCTTACTGTGCAGAAGGGACCCTCTCTTTTTGACTTGCAGCAGTCCTGCTGGTGTGTGACCCCTCACTGATGACAATTCCATTGCAGATGGAAATTTCCTTTTTAAAAGTGAAAAGGTGTCTTTATTTTAGACAGTTTAAGGGAAATGAAAAGCTTGTTCTTTAAAATAGTGGATAAATCACCCTGGCAGATTCTGCTTCCTGCGGTGCTATCTTGGGGCGAATTGTCATGAGCCCCTGAAATAACAAGACTAGGAATGTACTGGTTGGTGTGGAGAAGGCAGAGCAGGCTGTGGCCAACACACCTCCCTCTGTGCCTTGTCTGCCGATGTGACAGGGCCTCTTAACCCTGGGCCGGCTGACGGACTGGGACCTTGCTGCTGCTCTGGGGGACGGTGGTGGTGAGGCTGAGCAGGCCCAGGCCTCACTAAAGAGTCCCTGTGGAAGCGCAGGCCCTGACCATCAGGAACACACTGGGTCCTGTCCCCTGGGCCTGGGGCTCAGTGTTGGTCATCACCTTCTGCACCCTTCATCCCAGCTAATTCCAGTCACCATTTTCCGTTGGGTGCTTCCTGGCTCTCACATTTACCCACCCCTGCCCTGTGGCGTGACCTACCCAGGGCAGGGGGGTAGGAAGCTTGATAATGGCAGCCCCTCCTCTCTCATCTGTCTTATTTCCAAGGCGGGAAGCTTTGCTACTTTATGTTAGTGTCCTCAATAGTACAAAGCACACAGCATCTGAAAAGAGCCCTGTATGGCCAGTAATGTATCTTGACAATCTGCCCAGAGATTAAAAAAGAAGAAGATAAAAGTGGAAAGCGTAATACCAAGAATCTTACTTTTCCAAATTACTCTCTCCAGCACAGGAACGCAGATCCTCCTTTCTGTGGGTAGTTGTGTTTGCATTTTTTTTTCTTATCACTAAACTATAAAAGTTTAATTTAACAGTGTAGAGAGGGAATCGTGTCCTATAATTAGTGTCAACTTAGGGACAAGCTAACCTTCAGATCTCCAAATATTTTTCCTCCATGTCTGTAAATGGTAAGAAGTTTTGCAAATGTTTAAGGTTCATGGCTGAGAAAGGTAGCATTTAGATCCCCAGACACCCGTCTTTCATAAACACACTAGCACCTAGGAACACTTTCTAGGGGTCATGTGGCCGACGTGGCTTTTTAGTTTATATAAGAACGGTGACTGAAATCCAACTTATTAAATGCCAAATGGAAACCCAGAAGTCTAGCCAGCTGCTTCCACTCCATTTCAGACATACTAACACAAAACTTCAACTGTAGAGCCTGAATTCCCGAGCAGGCAGGGGAATGCCCCCCTTCTTGGAGATGCCAGGGTTCCAGTTTGTCTCTGGAATCAGCTGGGGCACAATTCCCCTATTTGACAAAATTCCTGAGTTCCCTGGGCTGTGATGTTGGTGGTCACCTGAGCAACCTGGGCTGGCCATTTTCATGTGGTGGATTTTCCAACCAGAGCTCTCCAAGAACAAACTAGAAGAAGGGTACTACATTTTGTCAACTAATTTATAAAGGAAGGTTTAAGAGGATGTGGTACACTCTGGAAATGTTATTGTAGAATTATTACATCTCTCCACTGAGGAAGTCAAGAAGTGTTTTTTGTTTGTTTGTTTGTTTTTAAACTATAGTATGGAAATCTATTCCTGGTTCTGCTATGAAATTAAGCTATTTAATTCAGAAAATGAACTTTGAGGAGACACAAAAATAACATCAAAACAAAACAAAACAAAGGAAATAAAATCGACATCATATATCTCTCTTAGGGTAAGCATCTTAATGGATGGCGAGCCTAGGGACACTGGAACTCCGGGCATCCCCAACATGTTCCTGCTGGCCCGTGCGCAGGAAGGAACAGGACAGCGGAGCCAGACAGAGGTAGCCACGAAGCTTCATTCTGGGGTTCCAGTGCAGACCACCCACCTGACTTGGGATAATAATAACTAGTTTTAGACATGAGTTCTCTTACTTGTGATATAAAATCTTTCTGCTTCAATTCTGAGAGTGAGAATTAGATTATTGTTCAGTTTCTCTGGTCATAGTATGTACAAAGTAAATAGTTTCCACAAAATGCTCAGATAACTCCGATGCAGGGTCTGGGGTTCTTTACCACTTCTCAGGAGTGCCCCAAGTGGTGTTATAAATTTCTAGAGGCCAAGGACTAGCATGTTTGGAAATGAAAGCCTTTTGCTGAGAGACAACAAAGAGGTTTATTGTTTCAAAATAGTTTTGGTACATGCCACAGTCAAGTCGCAGAATACAAGACCTCAAAGTGTGGCACATTGGCAAGCCGTGTGCTCTGAATGGCTGAATGGCAGGGGATTGGAAGGGCACAAAAGGGAGGATGCTCTGAACTCCTTCATCCTCCTGTCCTTCCCTCCATTTCTCCCCTGGAGTGAGTCATGGAACTCGGTGTTTCTCTTCCTCAAGGCAGGGCATAGGAAACATGCCGCAGTCTGGCTGGGCACAAAATCACAAGCCACTCAAGCAGGAACAAACTTTATTTCCAAAACTCCCCAGAACGCCATGCACGCGGCCTTCTCCTGGGACACACCACACCAACGGGAAATCCCTCCTCCGGAAATCCCTCCTACCGCACTTCCCCAACCAATGGGAACTCTCCTCCGGGAGCTCCCGCAAAAGCTCCAAAGTAGCAGGCTGAGGCGGACAGCAGGGTCTAATATCCAATTGAATGCACATCTTAACATAATCATTATCATCTCAATGGCTTGCTTGCGTCACCTTTCAACAAAAAAAATGCCATGTGTCATTCCTACTAGGCTATGGCTCTTAGCAGAAACACAAGCCCTGTCCCCAAAGGCAGTGGTAAAACCTGGACAGTCCATCCATTGGGCCGATTGACTAAGTTGCCCTCTGGTTCCTCTCTCTGCAACAACGTTCTTGCTTTGCTCTAATTACAAGCACCTTGAGCTTCTCCATTCCTTCCCTCTGCTCATCCATGGGATTTACTTTGCCCATAGTAATGAGATGGAGGTGGGTCCAAGTCCTTGAGGCCACACATATTTGTACTTCTCTCTCCTTTGCTGCTGCCATGAGCAAAATAGGCCCTGATTAGCTCAGATGACCAGAAAATAAGAACAACCTGCAGTCACACCACCCAGCTTCGCACAGAACTTCCCTGAGTAGTAGAGTTGCTGGGGCAACATGGGCCACCAAATGTCAGCACCCTGTAGATGCATGAGAATGGAAATTCTTACTAAACCAGGGTTTGTTATAGTTTGTGTCATAAAATGTTATTGTGCCAATAGCTAAGTTAAAACACCACCACTTCCTTTTTGATGGTCACTAAAAGATATGCACTTTATGAGCACTGTGATGATAGAGGTAAAGGGCACAAAGGTAATGTGGCATGATCCTTGCACCGAAGCATCCAGAATGGCCAATAATTGTAGAGGAGAAACTAAGCATCTTTCTGCCTCCTCTATGCAAAATAAATTAAAAAAAAAAATCAGTAATTACATGAAAATTTCAGAGTTGTGTAAAAATGTAGACCAGACATTAGTAATGTGTTCCAATCCCAAACTCCTCTCATTGAGGCCCCTGAATGGTTTAGATTCTGCAGATCTGGAGTCCTTATTCTGTTTAAAACCACCCATGAGGTGACAGTAAAATTGAATTGAACTCCCATGCTTGGGTATTGTTTGCTTGTTGCCAGTGTCTTTTTTACAATGGTAAGGTAGCATCAAGGATATATCACACAAATAAAATAAATGTAATACGAAAACCAAGAGATGCTTACTTTTGAGGTATTTGTCGTGATGTTCTGTATTGCTAGTCCCTGAAGTTTTGGAATTTTCTATTTTTCTCAAATATATTTTTGAACACTATTTCCACAACTAAGAGAAATTATTTAGTTTTTTTCTCCAATCTTATGAATTTTGTGTCAATATTGAACTCTTTTGAATGACCCTATCATCATAAAGAAACTCTGTAAACATTGGTTTCTAGGGGAAGATAATTCAAATTCATTCATGACCTTTTTTTTTTTTTTTTTACTACCTCAAATGTGTTTGGGGAAAATGTTTTAATTAACTGACATTTAACGTGCTGTTCGATACTGGCTAACTTGCGCATTTTCTTTTTCACTCTGGCATGCACAAAATCCCGCAAACCTGTGAACAGGCATACGTAACGACTTCCATTGCTCTTTGTGGCAAAATTTTCAGGGACAGTCAAGTCTGTCAGGTACAACATTCCTTTACAAATCTTCACAGTTCTCAGATTTTACTCTGGTTGTCCGACAACTGATGATTGCCAAAGGTGCAGAATCTGACATGTAATCCCGCTTTCCCCATCATTCAAAATTCCTTCACATCCACATCACATCAAGGCCGGCATCACAGACCAGAGGGGAATGTTCATGGAAGAAAGTAAAGAATCAAGGTTTTGAGGGCAGGGACAGCTCCCAAGTGGCATCTCTGTGAAGTGCCCATGTCTTCCTACATCAAAGGAGATGAAGGAGACCCCACCGGGGAGTAGCCAGGGTGCAGAGGAAAAGGAGGAAGAGGAGACCACGTTATGTAGATACGGGTGCTAAGTCTACGAACGGGCTGGCACAGGGACAGGGCAGAGGTGAGGGTGACTTTTAGCTCCTCAGCAGAATTTCCTCAGAGCATTGGAAATGGGGACCAGACCCCTTAATCTGTGGAGCCTCGTGGGCAGCTGCAGAATGCACAGAGGTCAATAAAAGAAGTTAGGCAAACAGGTCCATGCTCAACGTCCCGGTGCCACTCCTAATGTCCTTGCACCTTTCCCAATCTGCATAGCAGTGATGATGACGGTAGTTACCTAATAGGTTTAAAATTGATATTAAATGAGGAATGATGTGAAAACTCAGAGCAGAGCCTCCCGACATTTAGAAGGTAAAAGTCCGCGTGCACGTTGACCTGCTTTAGAGAGAGACAGAGAGTGTAAGAGGGTCTCCCCTGTCTGCGGCCCCATTGAGCAGCAGCAGCCCGCTGGAGCGCAGGCCTCCTGACCCCACAGTGCCCTTCTCAAGAGCACTGCTCTTCCTCACTGTCCCTGTGTGTTCCAGAGAACTGCCCTTGATGTTACAGTCCCACAAAGGAAGTTCTAGGATAAGCACTGAAGGAACTGAATAGTATAAATTAGTAGAACTGGGTTTGCATTTGCAGGATTAATTCGGGAAACAGAAGAGCTTCTCAGCTGTCACGCAGCAGGTTTCTCTTCATCATTCCTCTCCAGTTTTGATTCTCCACGACTGAGCTTTCCCCAAGGCTGGCACTGGGCTTTGTGCAGACCTTGCCCTTCCCTCCAGGAGTCTTCTGATTGGCGGGCTGCTGCTAGCAGAAGCAAGGAAGGGAGAGAGAAGAGAAGGAAACAGTGAGAAAGGAAGGAGCTCAGCTTGCCAAAGATTCTTACTGTAGACTTTTTAACCAGAGGTTCCATGCCTCTGTTTCAGCCCTGGATGCTGCTGGAAGCCCTGTTGGAGCGCAAACTGCCTTGTGCCTGGGTGAATTTAGTACAGATCCATACAATGTGCAGGAATGTACTTTCTCACCTTATTTCAGAGAAAAGGAGATAGACCATGAGTAATTTCATTGTAAGGACATGAAGAAGCAGATAGAAATAAAAAAAAATTTGTAAGAAATAATATAAAAAAGTCAATCCAAGTGTAATCCTAAGATTCAAAAGAAACTTATTTTCAAAGAAAGTACTGCTAAAGATGTTCAGGAGCTGGAACTTCTATGACTTTTAAAGGTAATACTCTCTGACAGCATTTGAATTTGGTAGTGAAAAGCAAATGTGACTATTTCTGATGTGACAAAAATGTAATTATTTTTGGAATTGATCAGAACGAATTGTGTCATTTTTTGGTAAAAGGATAGGAAGGGACAAATCCACTCTGCAGTAAATATGGGTGCCCCCAAATCACTTCCATAGGTACGATGCTTCAGAGTTCTGCTTTATGAAATTATAAGATAAATGGAGAGAACATTCCATTGGTAAATTAGGAGAATAAGAGGCCAACATTTCACACCAATATTTTGTACTTGCAAAGAAGCCACCTATCTGGAGGTGAGACAACCATGACAAAATTTCCTTCAATTTTATAATTTTCTTAAATGGGCCTCATATATATTTTAAAGAAAGCTAACAATTGAGACTTAAGGATTAAGTACGTGTCAATTTCGTTTCAGCACTACTCAAATATTACATGTGAAATTGGATAAAAGATTTCTTAGTTTTTACATAGGCAATCTGAAGTTTTAGTAGAAACATAAAAAATGTAAATAATATTCAGAAGAAAATCATAGGACTGTTTCAGAAAGGATACATTTAAAGACAAAAATTTAACATCTGTCTAGTTTAAAGATGTAATAAATGCGGTGTGAAAGTCAGAATGTTTGACAGTTAATCTTAAATATTGACTAAACATGAGTGATGTTAAAATATGGGCATATTTAAAGAACTTATTAAATGTTAATTTTTCTCTAGTAAGGTAAAGGCTTTAATAATGAGCACTTATTTTGTGATGACTGTAGTTTGGCCCACAGTCAGACAGCAATCAAAGAGAGTCTGTCTTCCTTTGACCCAGTGGTCACATCTGCACCACCCTGTGGGAAGCAGGGGAGCACTCACCAAGACCTGGATACGTTCCTCCCAGGTTGTCACCACTGGGTCCCACCCTGGGTGCCATCACGCCCCCATGCAGCCATCTGAACATAAGACACAGACTTCCTGCACTTCAGGGCATTCTGAGGGCTCTACATCACACAGAATTTATATTAAATACATAATGTGCTCTTCTCTTATGTCTTTTATTACAAGGGCCTTAGCCATGACCCTTGCCCTGTGTAAGAAAATTGTACCACTTTGTCTCTCTTTCTCCCCTGCATCTTCGACTGTTTTCTCATTAGTGAGTTCTTTCTGCTTTTTTTTTTTTTTGCATTGCTGCATTTGGGGAAATTGCTTATATATTCTGTATTCTGGTATGTTTCTGAATATGTGCTTTGTAAATATTTTCTCCACATCTCTGGCTTACCATTTCATCCTCTCACCAGGGCCTTTTGTGGAACAAAAGTTTCATTGTATGAAGTCCAGGTTGTCTGTTTTTTTTTTTTCCTTTTACGTATTATGCTTTTGATGTCAAGTCTGCAAACTCTTTGTCCACCCTCTGGTCCTGAAAATTTATTCATATTTTCCTTGTAAAATACTTATAGTTTCACATTTAAGTCTGTGATCAATTTTGAGTCCATGTTTTGTACCGTGTGAGGTGCAGATGGAGATTCACCTTCATCTACGGATGTGCGCTGGTCCTGCACCTTTCGCTGGAAAGCTGAGGTCTGCCCTTGACGTGTGTTGGCCCGGTTGTCAGAAGTCAGCTGAACGTATTTATTTGCGTTTACTTCTGAGTTCCTTATTCTATTCCATTAAACTATTCTAAACTGTATTTGAGAACTGAACAATATCATGAAAGTAGTAGAGTAAGTGCTGGTCAGTTCCTTTGGATATCATGAAATGGAAGAGACGCCCATGTGTCCATGTCTTCCACTCCCCCTCTCCTGGGCGGAGTCAGCCTCCCCCATAAATACATGAGGCTGAGAGGAGTCCAGCAAGTGCATGTGGGCTTTTCAGATACCTCTTCCACTTTTGGTTCCTGAAAACCTTTGCGAACCTTCCTGCTTTACCCTCCCATCCTGCAGCTAAGTAGGACAGCCCAGTGATGAATAAGGAGAAGGGGGACCAAGTCACTGAGATTCTGACTGTGGGGAGCAGGGTCCTCTCCCTAGGTACCTCCCAGGGGGGTGTGCAGCAGACTCCTGCATCAAGGACTGGGGTTCTTTGCCACAGTAGTTGTTTAGCTGATTTTTATCCCCTCACTCTCAAAGCTTTGGCAAACACTATCTTTAAAGCCTTTCAACCAACAACAAGAAATCATCAGTTTTACCCTACATAAAACTTCAGCAATTATCAGGGAAATATACAAACTAAAGAAGCAGTCCATGACATCAGCACCTGTACCATCATATGCAGCTCCCGAGTCGCCTAGGTCAATGTGCGACATGTTCTTTTTTTTTTTTTTTAATGTAAGTCTTTTTTTAAATTTTTTATTTTTTTATTGGTTGTTCACAACATTACAAAGCTCTTGACATATCATATTTCATACATTAGATTGAAGTGGGTTATGAACTCCCAATTTTACCCCAAATGCAGATTGCAGAATCACGTCGGTTACACATCCACAATTTTACATAATGCCCTATTAGACATGTTCTTTTTCAGCAACAGACAGGTGTGCATGTGAGCTGTGCTTTCCTGTCCACAAAGGAGGACTTTTGCTCAGGTCAGAACTGCCGGGAGGGATGCAGTGGTTCTAGATCCCTGAGATCTCATTTCCAATTGTCTCATTTCCAATTGTCTCTCCTGTCCAGGGAAGGAGATTGAAGTCCTATCTAAGGCTCTCTACTAGATACTTAAGTAGTCTTAATTTACATGATGAAACATTAGACAAATATAATTATTGTTTCACTTTGCAGCCAAGAAAGAACAAATCCAATTTAAATCTCCTGACTCAGGTGCTGGCTGTGAAGGATGCGGGACCTTCTCCTGAGACCACCATCTGGTTCTCAGTGCCTTGGAGGTGTGGACCTTCTGATGTTTTCCTGGTAAAGTCTAAATACAGAGTGGGAGATTTTAGACATAAACACATCACCAACACAGCGAGCTCTGTTTGCACCTTGGATCTCTGTGTCCTCAGGACCAACTGCTAGTCAACACTTGAGGGAAGGATCCTCTGCCATTCTGGTAGTGCATCTGAGATTTCCTCCTCCACTCTAGCTAGGTACATGCAGTCTCTTTTTCAAATAGTCAGTGTTTATCTTTGAAATGTCTGTGCATGGAAAACACTCCTGTGTAAAACATTTTACAGGATACTTAGAATGACCTATATTTTAATTGAAAAGAGCAATGAAATCTTTTTGAGACTTTTATTCTAAATTTTCTCTGAATTCCTTTTTAAATATATGCAAACATAACTTGAGAAACTATATATATACATATACATATATTCTTTATTTTTGGACCATCTCTCTCTCTGTGTTGTTTACACTTGCTCTAAACACCAATGTTCCAATGATCCCCTCACCTCAGCCTCCTGAGTAGCTGGGACTACAGGTGTGCACCACCCTGCCCAGATAGAGAAACTACATTTCTGTTTAAATTATTACTTGACACATAACTATCGAAACATTAGATGATATAAAGAGTACAATCCCATAAAAATAAACATTTATTCAACATCTCATATGGGAAGCCTATATATCTATTCTATGAAAGTCAGTATAATTTTAAAGTATCATTTTGGTGTTATTAATAAAAGTACCTTCACATGTGAAAATAGTTAAGTGAATAACAATCATCTTCAAGCCTCAAATATGTGATCTGAATTTTCTATTTGTAGTCTGAAATGCTATTTTATTTTCTAAGTTGAAATCATCTTATTTGTGCCTAAAGCAAAGACAAAAAGAGAATTCATCTTTTTAAAGTCACCTCTGGAATAAATACTTGGTAATCGTAATCTTGAGACTTTAAAAATTTGAATAAACATAAATAGGTTGGGTCGCCATCCTATCTATACTTATTTCTTAAAAAATCTGCCTATTTCGTGGTGACCTCCAAGGATAAAAAAAAGAGAGAATTATTAAAGGTTTTCCAACAGGGAGGTCGACACGGCCACATGCTTGTGGGAATATCCTGGGTCAGTGTCTTTTCCAGGCTTGATCCCGGTCCAATGAAAGGCCATCTGCAGTCGGAGTGTGGCATGGAGGGGTAGTGTCCTGTGATGTGATTGTGAAGCCCTGGAGGCCAGCACAGAGGGCTGCCCCTTCAATCTCCCCTCTGTCTTCCCAGGAAGGGGTGGGGATCAGAGCCTTTGCCGACTTCCAGAGCCTGTTAGGAGCATCCAGCAGTCAGGGGCGGAGGGCAGTCGGGAAGGGCCTGGCACCTCTGAGCTCAGGAATCGCTGCTGCTTATGACGTTCTGCTTTGATATCCATCCCTCACCCACAGTTGAACTGTCGGCCTTCCATACTGTGGTTCCCTGGACAGAGGCCCTGGAGCAGTGTCTGGCCGGCGGAGGGGGCACCGTGGACACACTCATTCGACTCCCCTTCCACATGGGGAGTATTCAAGTACAAGTAATTTTTTAAACCACTTCTTATAATACTGACACAATTCATTACACATTATATTAACCTATGTATTAATCCATTACACCTATTTATGTTAATACTTGTAACTGTATAATTTATATAAACATATACTGTATCATTATGCAAAAAGATATTGCTCTGTACCATGTATATGAGTGTGTGTTAAATTTATACAGTACTAGTCATTTTTGTATGGTATATATTATGCATTGTATGCCTGTGTTAACTATAATGATTTTAAGTAACATGCCCACTCAGTTTCAATAGGGTATGATTCTTGTGTTCCACTCCACCCTACTCCCCATTAGCTATAATACACTCTTTGCTCTATCTTTTTGATATCTAAAAGATATCAAAAATTTGTCCTTCAAATTGTCTTTCATTCACCCAACCATTATTTATCTAGGGTCTATTTTTGATGGCACTGACTTTCCATATTATTTCACCCTGTGCAATTCATCATGATTCCTGTCCAGAGCCTTATGCTTGTTGTTGTAGTAGAATATAAGTTCTTACAGGGTGAGATCAGAGTTCCTGTCCCACAGTGCCTAGCACATTCCCTGCAATAATGAGGGACAATAATGAGGGCGAGTGTGTGTGTGTGTGTGTGTGTGTGTGTGTGTGTGTGTGTGTTTATTTGTCTGTGCAACGTACATTTAATTAAATGCCTGAATAAGTGAATAATGTGAGTCTGGACCCAGAAAGTCAACAACAATACAAATAAAAAAAATAGTTTTCAAGAATTTTCATGTACACCAATCATGTTCAAGAGAAGACACACCAGAAGTAGTCACCCTGACCTCAAAACATCAGAGATCAAGAAGTTGAGTTTCCTCATTCTCAGAGAGAACTTGCCATCAGTGGAAAGCCCCAATCACTACCTCAGGAGCAACTGTCCCGGAAGGCATTTTTAGCAAACATTTCATTTTCAAGTTACACTCAGTGACTTAGGGCACGAATCATAGTCACAAGTATTTATATCATTACCAAACTAGCGGCCGATGTAAGAATTTCAGTTTGTGACTCTGTTTCAAAGAGAAGCTGATTTGTTACTGTTACCATGGTTACTGGCTCCCCTGGTGCCCACATGGTCCTGCACTGGCTCAGGATTCCACCCTGAGCCGCCTTTCACTGAAGGGTCTCACGGGGCCAAAGGATCTCGTGGACTGCACTGCACATGGAGCTTGCAAGGTATTGGGTGGCTGCCACCAAGTCGCTGCATCTGAATGTCAAGGTGATGACACTGTGGCTTGTTTATAGACTCTACTCTGGGGGATGGAGTGAGGCAGGAGGGTGGTGCTCAGTTAGGGTTAGTTGATTAGGGGAGGAGCCGCCAGGCCTCAGAGCTCTGTCCCTGGCCTCACAGACCCGACAGTGTCCACCAGGCCTCTGAGCAAGGATGGCAGGTGTTGGAAGGGGAACCAAGCCATGAGGTTTGCTTGCACCTTGCCTTGTAATGCGTGGCTCTCTGGCCTGTTGGTTGTCCCTAAATAGTAAACCAGAGATCAGCTGGAGCCAGGGCTCTCCGTAAGCCCCATCCAGGGTTGTGAGGGTCTCTGGGTGTCGCCTGAGCCCAGAGGAACTGCATGATACCTGTGCATCCAGCCTTGCATGGAGGTGCAGCAGGCTCCTTTCAAGTTTAGCAGGTGGTAGCTCTAAATTCAGAGATGAAGAGAGGACACATATGTGGCCAGGAGTGGAGAAGGGGTCCTACTTCCCGTTTCTGAATAAGGTCTGGATTTCATCTAATCTGCAAATGTCATTTACTCCCCAGTGTTGGTTTTGTAAACTGTCCTAAAACTTCAAACCTAGCAGGGCTCTGACTCATCACCTCATTTTATGTTTCTTTTTCTACACAAGTGAAATCTCAGCCCAGTAAGGTCAAAATCAAGCTCAAAAGTTATCCAATTTACTTGTGACACTTTAAGTTAATACCACAATGTACAGACTTGGCTGTCTGTCCAAACATACTTAAAATGAAGGTGTTTCACTCTGAAGGGTATAATGATAAGGACATGCATGGTAACCTGCATTGTGTGTCAATCACTCCTATCCAACAGCATCACCGAGGGAGTAACTGCTGGGAAGATCTCCGGTTTCAAAGCCAATTTACAATATCAATAATATAATCAAAACTCTTAAACCTCACTGGACATCTTCAAAAGGAAATTTGATTAATGCACGATATTCTATTTTGTTCCCATCTGGTTAAATAGCATCCAGAATGAGGACAGGCATTAAAAGACAAATGTTCATTGAATGGGTGAATGGATAAAGTGCTCTATGTATCTATACATATCTAAATCTAGAGTCTTATCCCAAAGCAGAGACAGTTAGAGTGTACAAAAATAATGACCTAAAACCCATACTCCTGAAAGCAGTGTCAAAAAGCGCTTTAGATGATCAATGGAGTCTTTAAGCCATTTGATACCATGTAACCAGATCCAGGATTGAACATATCTCACAGAAAATACAGGCTGTTTCTGGATTAGATTGAATGCTGGTCCCAAGAAGATATTGCTGGAGGCTAACTCCTGAAAACTACCAATGGTCTAATTTGGAGAGTCTCTGCAGTCTGAGGAAGCTGCAATCTTGCAGTGGGATCAGCTTGGATCACGTGGGTGGGCCTTAAGTCTAATGACAAGAGTTCTTATAAGATACATAAGACAAGGGATAGAAGAGGCCATGTGTAGACCGAGGCAGAGTCTGGATCAATGCAGGCACAGAAATGATGCAGACATGAAAAGTAGAGAAGGCATGGAAGCATTTTTCTCTAGAGTCTGCTGAACGATCATAGCTTTGCCAACACCATGATTTCCTACTTCAGTGAGAAAATGATTTCCTGCTATTTTTAGCTATTTGTTTTGTGGGGATTTGTTATGGCAGCCATGGGAAGCTAATACCATCTCCAAGACCAAAAGCAGACACAATTGAAGAATGAGGAGCTGTGGTAGTAGGTAAAAAAGAGCAGGATTCCCAGGGCAGATCTAAGAAGAGCCTGGAGTCAGACCCCAGGACCGCCCATTGGCCAGACAGTGTTTAGGATCCATCATGAGTTTGAAAAGCCAGTTTAGAAATTTCGGAGCTACAACCTGATTTGTGAAGGGGACTAACCAACAGGATTCCTGCAGGTAAAAGTCAACAACCCCAAATCACTAAAACGCAGTGAGAAGCCACATGAGTGAGAGTCAGGAACTGCAAATGACCGTCTCTGAGGGAATCAAGGTTGTAAGATTCCACCTACAAGTATAAAATAAAAACAAAGCAACAGCTAAAGAAATTTAAAGATAGAAACTACAATTAATGAGCAAGCAACAAAGGTGAGTATGGAGAGAAAAAGGCATGAAAATAGTCAACTCAAGATAGATGTGGGAAAATTGTCCAGAAATGAGAGTAAGAAAGACAGGAGGTAAGAAGGGAGGAGAAGAGGTTGACCTACGTAGGACAAGCCTGCCACATAGCTAGACGGAAGCCAGAGAGGAACAGTAGAGTGGGTGGAGAGGACTATTTAAAGGCCTAACAGTTGAACATTTTATACCACTTTTCCAAGGCATGACTCCAAAGACACAGGAAACACAGGAAAGACAAAAATAAATCCCTTTTACTCATGATACACTGAATTTGAAGAATGCTTATGACAATGAGGGAGAAGACAGAACTTTAGAAAGAGATCCATAAATGTATGAAAATCACAGCACAAGATAACTGGACATAAAGCATGGTCCTGAAAAAGTAGGCCATTATCATGGGAAAGGAATTAAATTGAATTCTTACATCATGCTATAACTGAAATTAGAGTGTGTTTATTAAAGACAAACATAAAGAATTCTACAAAATTCAAACAGTATATACACATTTTACAAATATTGGAGAGAGAGGAAGTCCTAGAATATTACTTGTTGTTCCATTACACTGAACTTAAGTCTCTGCTCTTTAAAAGACACTGTGAGAGACGAAAAATAATTCCACGAATAGAAGAGGTATTTGCAATACTTTTCAGACATGTTCTGTTCACTGGGGAATGTGCCACAATTATATTTTTCCCTATCCTTCTGGTAGACGTCTGTATTAATAAATTGTGTCCTATCCATAAAGTGATAGCATGCATCAATTAAAATTATTTAATATTAGATACAAAACATTGAGTGAAAGTATTACAGAAGTCCAGACAAAGCACATTAATTCATATAATTTCAAAACAAATAAAACAAAATAATTGTTCTTGATATATTCCAAAAACATACTGAATAGAAAGTCCCTTTGAGTGGTGATCTCCAGGTTTTGAGCAAGTTAGGGATTAGGTTTGAGAAGAGCAGTTTTCTTGCATTCTTGAAAAGTGAAATTAAAAAAGGAACCCAGTTCTGAACAACGATTTTCAAAAAGTATTTTTTACTCAAAAATTAACTCAAAACATATTTAAGTGAATTTTATTGAAGTCAAACTCTTTCAGGCACCCCAAGAAGGAGGAGGGGAAAGAAGGTGAGAAGCCCACCTGCACAGGTCGGCAGGAGAGGCTCAGCCTGGCCTGGCACTGACCTGGTGCAGCCAGGGGCCACCAGGTAAGACCACCCACTGAACCCGCTTCCTGTGAGAAGGAGGCCTCGCTGAGATGGGACTCCCGCCTCCTGCCACCCTCTATTTAAAGTGCACCAGCCAGGGCTTCTCAGTGTGCTCACGCAGGGGTGAAGCCAGCACTAGAGTCAGTTCTAGAATGTTCTCATCACTTTGAGAACAAACTCCACAGCACTCCAGTCATCTCTCTCCCTCACCCTCCTCTGCTCTCATCCCTGGCCCAGCGTTTGCCACACATGATCACCATCCAGGGCACATGGCTCTCTTGTTGGAATCGCTCCTCCAGATGCAAACGCAGGGCATCCACCTGCCTGACTCAAGGTTCTGTAAGTGGTCAGTGTGGTTTTGACCACCAGGATCCACTTCTTCACCTTGAAGGACGAGCTGGTCAGCAGGAGCATCTAGGGCCGTGCAGCAGGCACAGGTCGGGGCAGCAGCACCGAGGGCTTATGCAGTGAGGGGACGCGTCCCGTGAATTCAGGAGAGATTCTGGACATGGAGAGTTAAAACTTCGGAATAAATGGACTTGCATTTCTTCTCATTAAATTTTGATATGTTGACCTCTGGCTCTTTGGATGATGTTCTCTGCTGACCTGGTACTCCACTCGAAGCCCAGAATAAAAGACCTTTGCTTCTCCCCTCTCATCTCCATAGAATGTCCTTTGAAAACCACAAGGATGCTGCAGAATTCCAAATGGACTCTTAGATTGAAGTTTGTCAGTTCACATAAGGTTTTGTTTAGAAAATGCAATTTCCCACATAAGCCAAATGATTATCTTTGTAACACTGAGATTTTCTTTTTTAGGGGGTGGATCATGAACCTGCATGGTTAGCAGCATTTGTCCTTCTAGTGCAGGGAGAGGAGATTTCACATTGCAGCACGATATGTGTGTGTCAGAAGGTCAGCAGCATCCAGGTCCGGGCCAGCAGTGGATACCCTCACCTCATCACCTGTAGGCGACTGCAGGAAAGAGATGTCCATCTCTTTAGTTGGTGATAAATTCTTGTTTTGTGTGTGAATAAATATGCAGTCCAAATAGATTTTGAAATAAAATGTGGATCTTTCCTTGGATAATCCTTGATAAACATTTGTCAGTAATGTCTTGCATTTTTTAGAGACTCAATTGAAACTGACAGCATTTTATCTATATTTAAAACACTTGTACACCTTAAATGTATGAAATAAATACTCACTTATGATATTAATTATAAACTATTTTATTTAGATTTAGAACAATTTATTTTATTAAAGTTTCTTTTATTTTCAGCCTTAATCATGGGGATGCTCAGCACTTGCCACTCCATGTGCCCTCAGTCCAAACCAAATATCTTTTAAAAATTATTAGGGGCTGTGGCTATGGCTCAGCAGTAGCACACTTGCCTGGCATGTGTGAGACACTGGATTCATTTCTTAGCTCTGCATATAAATAAATAAAATAAAAGTCTTTATCAACAATTAAAAAAGTAATTATTGAAAATGTGCTTTCTGTGGATAATGCTGAAGTCTACTCTGAGGTATGATGACAAAAGGAATTTGTCATGAACAATGTATGTTCAGGGCTATGAAAATAAATTCATAAAGCTGTAAGTAACCAGGTTCAGTAGAATGCTAAGTATTCCAAATAAATGACCCGGGGTGCAGGGGAGGGCGACTGAAATGAGCTATTCCTGCGGTTTGCAGTTTCAGGAGTTTTATGCAATTTTCATCATATAATAAATTAGATTGAACAAAACCTTATGGAAAATGGAATATATTAAGAGGCAGAGTAAATATTTTGTAAGAGGATGAACAATGAGAGCAAAGGCAATGATGGGACTCATGGTGTGTTCAGATGAAAATCACTCGTGTTGATACGTGCGTGATTCCAAGTCCCTGCGTCTCTGGTAATATGGAATGTTTGATTTACTTTCAATAACCAAGAGCTGCTTTAAAAAGTCACATTAGCATAACTGCATCTAAATCAGTGTGAACTTTTATTAAGTTAAAGGCTTTTAGGAATCGTGTGGTGGAATTCTTTTTTTTTTTTTCAGAGTAGAAGTTAGAAGTTTATTAAAGGACAGCAGAAAAGACTTCTCCCGGAGGAAGAAGGGGACCCAAGAGGTGGAATCCCTATGGTGGAATTCTTGAAAATTAAAAAGGAGGCAAAGAATTTAATGCAAGGTTGGTACTAGAGGGACCCTGCCCATACAACCTCAGACGTGGGTGTCTTAGGAAATATATTAAAAATACAATATTTCTGAGGATACAGGCATCACAAATACATAAACTACCTGCAACTCGAGAACACACATCCTCAGTGGTTCTTTCTTGCAGAAGGAGAATATAATTTCTGTGTATCTTCATAGATACGTTAAAAACACCATATGCTCAGTGGACTGTCTACAAGTAATGATGCTGAGAACTATTAAGTAGGCTGGTTTTAAAGATAAGTGGGAGGAGTCTAAATGGGCTTCATAACGGGAATCTGTGCACACGGCAGGCGTGCAAACCAGTGTTTGGTGTTCTCTCTGCTGACTGGGCTGGTGGAGGTCTGCTTGGCTGCTGCTGGCCTTTCACCTAGACACTTCTCCTGACATCATGTCACATCAACATGCCCCACGCAGCAGTGTGTGTTGAACCTGACCACCTGGCTAAGCTAGAACTTCAGGTTTCTTCTGAGATTCTTTACTTTTCCCATTGTTTTCCACAGGGTACCCTTTAGAAGAATGTCACCATATACTATGAAGTGTAAGGACTGGAGAGTTAGTGTCACATCTGAATGCTGGTGAAAAAATATAAATTATTAAAAATTCTGAACAGACTTGTATCTCTCCCCATTTATTTAGATACATACTTGATGTGCATTTCATGAGCTTGGGCTCATAGGTGTTATTTAATGGTTGGGATAAGAATCTTTTTATTATTTTCATTAATAGTAATACTCATCTTGGTCCAGTTGATCCAAAGAGCTCCCAGCTCAGCCCCAGGGAGCTCAGTTGGTTTGCATGTTCTTTGGACACTCTCCCATAGGCATGGTTCAAGGAGCATTGGTCATTTTTATTGGAGAATGACATTCACATCAAGACCTGAGAGCCAGGTGTGCTCAGGGGAGTGGTGTCATGGCTTCCAGGCCCCCTCGACTGACAGCAAGTGTGTGCATGAACCCAGGTATATGCCCATATGCACAGAACTTTCAGTACATGAAACCAAACACTGATTGATGTCTTCTATTCCTACCGACAAAACACGTGGGTGATTCCAGCTCCTGTCCTGGCTTATCGCAAAACCAGTAGTGAGAACCGACCAACCCTTTTCAACTTCAGCATGTGGATAAAGAGGTGATGGAGTTGCTGAGCTTTAACTCCTGGGGAAGGACTTCATTTGCCAGAGGACAGCATATGTATGCAGCTTCTTTGCCTTGGGGCTCGCCACCTCCCGGGTCTGCGGGTACTCCAGTTGGCCCCCTCCTCCTGCAGCACACAGGGAGAGGATTCAGGCATTCACAGCACAGCTGTGTTGGCCTCTCGGGTTCTGCCTGTCACCCTGGCCTGCAGGACCAAGTTTCCAAATGTTGGTCCTGCCTTAATACATGGGTAAACACTGCAGGGTCACGGCATATAATTCTCCTGCACACTTTTGGATGCTTCCAGGCAAAATTTTGTTGAGGATTTTTCTCACAAATTTATAATGTACATTTGTCCCCACTTCCAACATTTCCATCTACTTTTTGTATGAGAAAAAAGCTTGCCTCAGAATGAACGAGGATGTAATCGGTTTACTTTTTTAAGGAAGAAATGCAGAAAATCGATGAAATTTTCTCCTTAGTGATTGGGGAATTCACCAATAAAGAAGGTTAATAATTATAAATTATTCATTTTCTTTAGTAAATATTAGCCTATTCATATTCATTCCTTTTGTGTGGGTGTGTGCTCTGATGGTTCCCACCTTTCAGGTCAGGTTTATCCAAACTATCCAGATCATCTGCACATAACAGAGCAGTGTTTTTGTTTGCTATTATTAGTTGTTGTTGTCCATGTGATCAGTAGCCTGGACATTAACTTCTGACATTAGTACTTCCTCACTTCCCCTTTCTACTCCTGGCTCATCCATCGGGAGGTTCATCAGTTTCACTGACCTGTTTGAAGACCCAGCTCTCGCTTTGTTAATTTTTCGGTTGCCTGTTTGCGATTTCATGGATTTATGCAGCATTCTTTTTCCTGCTGTTTTGCCTTCAATTGCTCTTCTTTCTCTAATTTCCCAAGGTAGAAGTTTAGGTTACTGCTTGCAGATATTTCCTCTTTATCAACATATGCTTTCAATGCTATAATTTTTTTTTTTCCTCTACAGCCCACAAATTGTGAGACGGAAATTGAATTTTTATTTTCAGTTTTTTCAAAAATTTTTAATATCTCTTGAAATTTAAAATTTTCTCTTCAGTCCTTCTGTCATTTAGAAGTGTGTTATTTTATTTCCAAACACATGAGGATTTGCCAGTTTACTGCCTTCTGTTGATTCCGAATTTAACTGCATCATGGTTGGACAATATACTTTGGGTGATTTTACAATTTCTGCATTTGCGGTGCTGGCACAGACTTGTGTGTGCTTGGCAAATGTCCGTCCCCTTAGCTACATCCCTAGCTCTGATTTCTAGAACCTAAGGGTGTATCTGACAGCCCAGAATGTGGAGTACCTTGGAGAGTGATTTCTGTGGGTTGAGAGGAGGCAAATTCTGCCGCAGCTGTTGCTGGACTTGATTCTGTAAGTGCCTCAATCTGATTGGTGGCCTGCGCTGTTCAGGTCTCCTCTTTCCCTAGGGATTTTCCACATGCTGCGTCTACCAGTTACTGAAACATGGATGCTAAAGTCTCTGATTAAATGGTGACTTCACCTATTTCTCCTTTTAATTCTATTAGTGTTCACCATACATAGTTTGAAGCTCTGGCTAGATGTGCACCATGGGAACTGCTGAGTCTCTGTGGAGGACATACTTTTTACCGTCCTGGGATGCGCTTCCTCATTCTGCCACATCTTCCTTGTTTCGAAATCTGCTTTGCCCCAAACTAAAGTAGCTCCTTGACCCTATCTTATCTTTGATTATTGCCAACACAGCATGTTATTTTTCTTTGTATTTAAGGTGAGTTTCTTGGAGACAACATGTGCCTTCTTTTTAATTAACTCTGACAATCTTCATATTTTAATAGACCTATTTGGAATTTTCATGCCTGGATTCATTATTGATAGGGTTGAGCCAGTTTTTTTTATTTTTGTACCGGTTCCTTGTTTCTTTTTCTCAGTATTTTTGGGCCATCTCTAATATGATTGAGCTTTTCTTAGGTGATTATTTTCTCTCATGTCTTAGCATGTCAAGTGCTTGCCTCAATGTTTCTAGTATAGATTTCAAATAACTTCAGTCCACTTACAAATAACACTATTCCACTTAACTGAACTTTATGGCATTACCATCAAGGGGAAATGCAGAGTTGTCTTGGGGCAGAGTTTCGTTTTTTTCAAAGTGAAAAGGATTATGGAGATGGGTGCAAGGAGAATAAATTTAGCATAACTGAAATGCATACCTAAAAGCAGTTAAGATGGTAACATTTTATACATATTTTGTTACAATAAAAACAAAAAATAAGTTAAAAATAAGAATAAAACTTTTTTTACCACCCTGTTATCCTCCCTTTCTGCAGATCTGAAATCTGATTCAGAATTAATAATTTAATTCTGTAAAATTATTTACATAATTTCCCCCAAAATCTTTCAGATTTCTTTCCTGAAGGTCAGTTTGTTTTTCTAAGAAACTCTGCTTTCCCCTTTTCTTCAAAAGATTATTTTCACTGGGTATAGAATTCTAGTTTGTTGTGTTACGTTTCCTTCCACATTCTAAATATTTCAGTAGACTCTCTTAGGTAAGGTTGCCAATGAAAATCTGCTGTTTCTTGTCCTTGTTTCTTTTTTTTAATATTTACTTTTTAGTTGTAGTTGGTCACAATATCCTCATTTTGTTTATTTATTTTTATGTGGTGCTGAGGATCGAACTCGGGGCCTGGCTCCTGTGAGGTGAGCGCTCTAGCGCTGAGCCACAATCCCAGCCCCGTAAAGTAGGTTTTTAAAAAGAGGGCTTCTTTTAAGATTTTCTTTGTCGTTTGGCAAAGGTAGACAAGGATTATGCAGACTGAACATGGTATGACTTGGAGGGGACTTCTCATCTTTTTGGCTTTCTATGTCCTGAGCGTCCTGAATCCCTGGCTTTGTGTCTGTGGGTAGTTTGTATAACTGCATGTTCCAGATCACGTCCTTTGTTTTTTTCCTCCACTCTCTTGCTTGTTTTGTTATTTGGATGCTACTATGTTCGCCTTTCAAATTGTGCTCCTGCTCTTGGATACTCTGCTGTGTTGGAGTCCTTGCTCTCTGTGTGTAAGTGAGGGACACTCCTCCCTGATGCCCCTGGCTGCGTCCAGTCTGAGACACTGTCAGTCATTCTCCCCGAGGCCACAGCCCTCTGCTTTCCAGCGCTTGGTTTGCAGCTCTTTCCAGGGTGCACCTCTGTGCTCACAGTCTGTTCTTCAGGCTGCTGAATTTTCACCATAACAGACTAACCACGTCACTTTGCCCGTCCACTCTGAGGACACCAATGGCTGGGCTTCCCCTGAGCCCCTTTCTCACTCTGTTTGTTCTCTCTAGATTCTCTCCATCCACTCCCCCAGTCTTTGTGTGTTTGAAAGAGGGCTTGATGCACCAGGTGATAGGGCCTGGGGTGAGCTCACCCTTGTGCCGCCTGGCTTACGTGTTATGGCTTCAAGTGAATCTGATGGGGAGTGGGGACATGCTTCATGTTTGCTGTCGCTGTACACTGGAGACATCAGCTTCCTCCAGGCGGCTGACCTTGGGCTCCCCTGGGTACATCTCCCAGACAGTGTGTCTTGCAGCTATTTGGAGTATCATCTGTCAGCCATGTGACCTGGATCCCTGTCAGTGTGGGGGAAATGAGGAGGGAAGAGTTCTCCCATCTTTGATTGAACCTAAGCCTTTAACAGGACTTTGACTTCATAATTGTTCTCAAGCATCAGAGCTTCTCCGGGTCTCTGGTGAAAGCAGAAAGCTTACGTAGGGACAAAGCCCTTTCTGGGATCGGGGGAGGCTCTGATCAAGTCTCTGTCCCTGGAGAGGAAGTCCTGTGGTGGACAGCACTTATTGCATTCAGCAGGAGGCCCTCTTTGTCTCCTCCCTCCAGGGCCCTTTGGAGATCCTTCTTAACACTCTACCTTAAGAATTTGGTGGCATTTCTAGAAGAAAAACCATCAAAAGTGTGGGCCAGTCCCTAGACGGTGCCCCCAGGAGTTTTCATGATGCTGTCCACCTCCGCCTTCAGAACCCACCACGCTTGCTAGGCAGGGGTCCTGCCTCTGGCCAGCAGACCTCAGATCTAACTCTGTATTCAGGTGTGCCTTCAAGTTTTAGGGTGGTGGCTCCTTTTGAAATCTCAGTTCTCTGATGGTCCAGAAAAAGTCATTGATTTTCAATTTGCTCCCTGTTTTCTTGTTGTATGGATATAAGCAACAGTTTCCAAGCTTTCGATGTTAGAGCTGAAACTGGAAGAATAAAGAAGTCCTCTGGGTGGGTGTGCATATAAAAATATACACACAAGGCAAGTATTGCAATTCAGCAGTGGCTCCTGATAGGGAGTTAGAGAAATAATTCTAGCCAAATTTCCCTGCCTGATTAGCATTAATTTACTCACAATTTGAAGAGACAGCCCTTAGCTTAGGAGTATCAGACTTCAGTAGCAGTAGGCCAAGTATCAGTGATTGCCAAGTCCTTCCACTGCCAAGATTTAGAATGCATGCCTGGTACAGTAGCAGCAACTGTTGGCCACTGTTGTCGCTGCTGCCATCTGTCCCGACTGCCATATAAATCCTCTCCCTTGCTGATTGATGTGTAAGGTGCTCTGCATACACATTCTGAAACAAGAGCATTCTTTGTCACTTACGTGTACCCAGGTTTCTAACATGAATCCCCCATGTTGGAATTTGCAAGGCTGCTATCAGTGCATCCCCTTGTGGATCCTTTCCAGCTCTGGCTTATTGACTGGTCTGACTGCAGACAGGGCTCACCTCATCCTTCTGCTCAGTGTGATTCAAAAAGCAGGTTCAACAGAGCATGTGTGGCAGTCGGGTGTCACTGTCCACAGACACTGAAGAGTCCCAGACACAGCACCATTGTGAGCACAACGTCATGGCTGTGCTTCTCCCTGTGTTTGCCCAGTGTTTGCTCCTCTTTAGGAATGCCAGCGGTTACCACTGCAAAAATCAAGATGCCCATGTATTCACCAAGGGTAGACGTGGGTTTCTAGGGAGCTGAAGGGAGCTGTTGCTCCTGGTGATTGGCCACGATTGTCAAAGGCTTAGCTGGAAACAAGCCCAGAACTTTGTATTTATTTGTATTCTATTCAATACTTTGTGCAGTACCAGAGTTAAATGAATAACAAATCTATAACTAACTCTATATATAACAAAATCTATAACTATAACTCAAGACGAACTTACCTTTTAAAGAACTGCAAAACTCACTCTTCGGATCTCCAATAAAGGAGCAATAAGTTAATTTATTGTAACCTTTAATTCTTGTACTGATTTAACATAAAACGCCGTTAAGAAATACGTGGCTCAGTGACACCTCCACTCTTTTCGTGTTGCAGAAACTAAATCCATTAATACTTCCCTGAAAAGCCCAGGGTAGAGAGATCTTACTGAAATTTTAGGATATGAGGTTTTTATTTTTTTTAAAGATGTTTATCCTCCTTACGTTTTTTTCTTTTCTCCAATCCACTTTCAATTCTTAGAATAAAGAGAAAAAAACAGGAGAGAGAGAGAGAGAGTGAGGAGAGAGAGAGAGAGCGAGCGCCCTTGATGAAATGCCTTAGAGTAGTTGATCATGTTAAAAAGGAAAATATTATATGCACTGTACCCAGGATTTCTGTTCCATTCTCAAAATGTCCCTCATTTTAGTGTTGTTGGTTTTTTTCCTGCTTTAACTAGAAATTTTTTTACGAAACCAGAAACATTACAGGGACGACGAAGTCTAAACCCATCTCAAACCACACGTAGCACACACTGACTTAGACACGTGGTGCTTCACTGGGAACACCACACAGCCTGAAATGGAAGCTAGGGCCTCAGCCAGGCAGCCACGGTGACAACAGGGCCCAGGGAAGGGGCCGGGAGACCGACAGCAAAGGACCTTACTGCTACTTCCCCACGGTTACCTGTGCTTGGATATGCGTCTAGGGTTTCCGGGACATTCTCACTGCCCCTGGGGAGGAGAGTCTTGAGGAGTGAAGCGGAGAGTGAGGCAGCGACATGGAGTTGGGGAAGGGAAGCTTCCTCGCTCCCCAGTCCTTCCTCGTGCTCCTTTGAGACCTCAGAACTGACCTTGAGACCTGGAACTCGGCGGCTCCGTCTGTATAATGAGGCTCACCATGAGGTTCTGTCGGTCATCGCAGGACTCCTCCTTGGGACTTCTCCACGTGCCTGCGAACCAGTCAGGCTGCAGTGAGGGGAGAACGTGGGCCCAGAAACCCAGGCCCTGCAGAGGAGCCCTGCACGTGGACGTGGCTGACGGCCACCGCTTGACTAGCTTCCCTCAAGACGGAGAAAGAGAGGCGTGGATTTCCTCCACGATTGAACTTAGACTGACAATGGCTGACACTGTGCACTTTGTGTTTTCTTTGGAAACCTCATAGACCCGGGAGACATGGAGTTAAGTAAGAATGTGCCCTGGGGGCCCAATCCAGACTCCCCCTTCAGGCTGCCTCCTCCAGCCCCAGACCAGGGGGAACAGCTCCCAGGGCTCCCTGGTCATGGCCTCCCGCGGCCACACCCAAGCTCACGTTTCCTCTGGTGGCCTTGGCTGGGCACACTGGGGGGACATTGCAGCTCCACTCTTCCCTGTAGGGTTGGCTACAGCTGGATTGCAACTACCAGCAGGCCAGCTCCCTGTGACAAATCGCTCCCTTAGAGCCATCCCTGTGTGGCCTCCTCCAGGGCCTTCACATGTCCTCTTTCCTGAGTCTCTGTCAGCGGAACTCAATCTAATGCAGAGAGTTATTTTGTTATTTATTCAATAAATATTTATTAAGTATCTGTATGTGATATAATGAGCTAGATCCTGGGTAGGGAATGACTATGCATTTTCAACAATTATGTAACATTAAGAAAACTTACTAAAGGTTTGCTTTTGTCTTTAACAAAAGGAGAGGTTAACTACTATTTCTATTTTCCCAGTATCCAAGCCCAAAGTGAATTCTTTATTTTTTTAATTTTTTTAATTGCACATACTTACGGGGCCCCAGTGGAAGAATCCAGTAATGTATACAATGTGCCCTGATCACATCAGGGGCTTGAGCAAGTCCACCTCCTTAGGCATTGACATTTCTTTGTGTTGGAAACTTCAAACCCCTTCGTAGTTAAGTATAAGCTTCATAATAGCTTGTAGTGAGCCACTGTGACCCTGTGGCCCTGCGGAACACCACCTGTTCCTCCTCCTAACTTTTGAGCCTCCCAGGACTCCCGTTCCCACTTCTGAAGTAGCAACCCCACTCTTCCTTCTACCTCTATTACATATGGTTTGGGTCAGAACAGGCAGCAGTTGTCTTTCTTTTCAGTGACTTATTTCATTTAGCAAAATGTCATTTGGCACCATCCATGTTGCTGAAAATGACAGGATTCCATTCTTTCTTGTGGCTAAATAGTAGTTCTTTTTATATATAAAAACTTTAATTTTACACACACACACACACACACACACACACACACACATATACACATCACAATAATGAATTTCAAACAGCTCACAAACTAAACATTAGGTACTGATCCCTCAATTCCTACAATTGTCATGTAAACCTGACATTTAATGTTGGTATGGTAGGTGGGAAGATATCAGGAGAGGAAGCATTTCTTTTCTGAAAGATAAAAAGGTACAGAAAAAGAAAATTCTTACCTTATCTCTCCTATTAATTTTCTATGTAAATTAATAAGTTCTGTCTTTTTAAGGCTCATTTTTTTTTCTGATTTCCAAACGAGGCTGTGAATCCATCTGTAAGATTAATTGGATAACCTGCTTTCTGTGAATTTAGCTATTGGAGTTTTCAGGTGGCCGTGGGGCAGGACAGACTAAAGACAAGTGTCTGGGTGACGTGCACGGGCCAGCAGCCACAGAGAAGGAGCGTGCGCCAGGGAGGGCTGAGGGGTAGGCAGAGCTGGGGCCAGGATTCCAGGGGCGCAGCTTTAGTGCAGATGTTCAGGGTCCTTCCTTCTCTTTTACTTCCTAAGTGACTGGAGACTTATTAAAATGGAAGATAAAAATAATTGAAAAGATAAAAGTGAGAATGAAGCTAAATTTATTAAGCCTTACATGAATTTATATGCTAGAAATTAATAGGATTTTAAATGAGGAGGAAATAATGCAAGAGCTCGGGTAACCTAAGAAAATGTTCTATCTGTAATATCTTCCCTCTTATTTATGTGTGTCACACAGATATTAAATACCAATAAACATAATTTTAAAATATCAATGACAACTTCCCTGAATTGCAGTTTTCAATTTTCCCATGTGTCATAGCAAATAGTGGGACAATTGGTCTAACGGCCGCATAATGAAGACCAGTGTTCATCTCAGGTTTGCAGCACCTCTCTGGTTGAAGGCATTGATTAGCTTAAGATATTCTTCTTTCATTTCTTTCATGCTCAGAGTGAGTAAAAATTCCACATTTTCATTTCATGACACATTAAATCTTAGCATTAGTTTTATAGTTTATTCTCACCAGTCAGAATCTAAGACCTTGTCCAGACCTCAGGGATATAAACTATGCATAAATTGTCAAATATTAAATGTGTGCTTTCTTCATCTATTTGATTTGGATGAAATGACCCTTCAGAAAAAGTAGAGAGCTTACAATCCTACTGCAAATCTCCATCGCCCCATCTTTCCTGCGTCTTAAGAAATCATTTTTCGACTGACGACTTCCGTGTGGATCTGCTGGGATCCACACTGAACATTGGCACTCACTCCAGACATAGGAAAGGGATTCTTTGGATGAACTAGAAAGAAGGACATCAAAGTAACTTTGAAAGCAAAGGTGGAAGTTCCTTGGTTACCACCAAGTAACTCATTCAGATTATCAACCCATCCAACGCAGTCGCCTCCTGCTTAGGTTATGGCGCTCCTGATACAGCCATTCTACCTGGTGATTAGTGCAGGAGTTTCGGGGGACACCTCATATCCAAGCCATAACAATTACTTTAGGGATTAAGATTTCAGCAAATCAATTTTGGGGAGACACTAACATTCTGTCCAGAGCAAGGAGACGCCTCACAGATGAGAACGAGGGCGGGTCACAGGCACACACCAATGGGAAGCAGATGGATGACCCCCCAAAACAACGCCTGCCACGTTGGCCTGCGTCCTGTTCTCTTCCTCTGTGTGTTTATCAGCACGTGGCTGGCCTGGCTGGGTCCAAGGACTCCAGGCCATCTGGAAAGGTTCACGGGGTGGCTAAATTTTGTATTGAAGTAGCAAAGCGCCGGATGAAGAAGTGAACCTTTGGGGCCCAGGCAGGAACACACTCCAGGGTGAGGGAGCTGAGGCCCCTGGGGTCAGACCAGCCCTCAGGCACTGCTGGAGGCTGGGAGCCCCCCCTCGGCAGCACAACAGAGACTGCTGTCGGGAGACTAAAATGGGTTTCGTGCTGGTATCCTGGATTTCCTTATTTTTTCCCCTTCCTAATTTCAGAAACAGCCATGCAATGGGGAAAACGTGGTCTCCCACTGGGAGGTGCCCGAGACAGCCTGGCTGCCTGAGGATCTAGTGCCCTCAGAGGGCCCCTCCAGCCCCTGGTGACCTTGAGACCCAAGTTCCCGAGTTCCCCTGACATGTCATCGGTCTCAGAGGCACGCCACCTTCCGCTCCACAGGGCTACTCAGTTCTCATTCCTCCGCATCTTAATTCATTTTCCTCTCCTTTCATTGATTGAGGTAAATAATGTAATTAAAACAACACAGTTTGGTGTATTGCTGTCAGGATATTGTTTCCTAATATTCCTGGAGTTGTGTAAAATTATATTAAACTAAATCTATCAAAGTAACTCAAGTGATCCTTCAAGAAATATTAAATTAATTATTTTTTTTATATTCAATCCAAGTGACCCTAAATGATTTTATGTTTGAGTGAGTACATTCATGTTGAGTATGTCTTTCATACAACTTAACTTTTATTCAAAACTTATTGATCCTTCATTTGTATTTATCACTCTGTAGATTTACATCAATTTTTCTTGTAGGCTGCCATGACCTTTTAAAGTTGTTATATATTCTAACAGTGGACCAATTCCCAATGTTTCTTATTAACTGTTAAGGCAAAACCTCCATTATAATCAATCATTCATAAAAAATTAATATTGAGTAAAACTAAATAGAAATCCAAAAATAATATTTCATCATTAAGAGCAGCCGTGGAACATTATTCATGGAGGATGCGAGTGTGAAGTCTTAAGTACCTCTGATGGCCTCATCAAATATTGATGTCATAGAAGAGGCCTCAGTGATATTTGACAAATCTTACTGGAAGACACTGATATAAAAACATTGTTATGTATTTGATGGAAGACTTAAAATATGGATAGCAAGGTCTCCAAAAATATCTAGGTGGTCAATATCATACTTCAGGACAGGAGTCTTAAGAGGAAAACAAACTGACCAGTAAAGCTCAGCTGTGGCAAACCTACTACAGTACCAGGCATGTTTGAGTCACTCTGTAAGAGCACTTCCTAGCAGCCAGCCCAGTAGGAAAGGAAAAAGCAAATAAATAAATAAAGTAGCTGAGATTTTCAAAGAGGCTCCTGACTGACCAGCGAAGTCGTGTGGGTTTCTCAAAACTGCTCCTTACCCTCCTCTGCATGGCACCATGCATGTCCAGGTGGGTCTCATGTGCTACCTGCTGGATGGAAACCAGGCAGCTGTGCTGCCCTGCACCGCTGCACAAAAGGCGAGACAATCCTTCAGGTCAGGATCCTTCTCTGGGGAGTCACAGACTCTAAAGAAATAATAACAGAGACAAGGTGCAGAGGCAGGAAAGGTGTCGAGTGGCTCATTGTCCAAGGGGCCACATTTACTTATACCAATAGGTTAAATTAGTAACCACAGTATTGTTCAGAGTCTCAGTAAGGTTGCTTATTCTGCAATAAGTTACAATATGCAATGTCAGGAGCTTCCTGCAGCTCTCAAGAGCTTCCTGCAGGAGCTTGGTGAAACATTGTAGTTATTCAACAAGTTCATTCATTCCCAGGAGTTATGTGCCAAGACTAAGGTTGAATCTGATAAAACTCTTAACATGGAGCTTCCTTGTGAAGAACGTTGCTACACCAGCCGCATCCCGAGTCTTTTACACAGGAGTTTCCCAGCAGCCAGACATTCCGTACCTTTGCACAGAAACCTCCTAGCCACCAAGTGTGTCACAATCACAGTTTAGCAGAGACCCCAATTCTGAACACAGAACCCCTACAGCAGACCTCTATGTGGGTTTCAGAGAAACTTCCAGCACTGAAAAAAAAAATTCTGTGTGTTGACATTTGCCTTTTACTTTCTGGGAAGAGCACCCCAGGAACTGAAAATGATTCTTAAGATGTCCTGAAAAACAAAGCTAATGGTTCCTTCGGTAGGAGCTCGAGCCAAGTGAAATTCCTATGGAAAGAGTAATTATGTGTTGGGAGACAATTCCCCTCCGTCTCCTGTGCTCTGCGATCTGGAAGGAGAGGTGCCAGTTACTTGTGTTCTGAACTACCCTGACCAGGGCTGCTGGAAGGTAGTCTGTCCACACAGAGACAGGATCCTGCTGTGGAACAGGAACAGGGGGTGGGCGGGGTACCTTAGAGGATCCAGCTTCTCTCAGGAGTCAGATGCCAATGTGTGTCCTGCAATTATTTGAAAAGAAAGGCTTTTTTGGAATTTAGGGTTCCTCTCCCCCAAGTAGACAGCTGTCCCTCAGATGTCTTGGTGCTGTCCTGCTGTGAGGGGACTCAGGGAACTGGGAAAAGCAACTGCTGATGCTCTTGACTCCTGACAATAGTCACTTCCTCTTCTTGATCGACATCTCAGTACAACTTTCTGAAGTTGTGGCAGGCTGACTGTTCAATCTTGTATCCCGACAGTGTTTGGTAAAAGATTTTGACCTTAAGAATAGGATATTTTGTGGGAATACAAACTGGTGCAGCCAATATGAAAAGCAGTATAGAGATTTCTTGGAAAACTGGGAATGGAACCACCATTTGACCCAGCTATCCCTCTCCTTGGTCTATATCTAAAGGACTTAAAAGCAGCATATTACAGGGACACAGCCACATCAATGTTTATAGCAGCATAATTCACAAGAGCTAAACTGTGGAACCAACATAGATGCCCTTCAGTAGATGAATGTATAAAAAAAAATGTGGCATATATACACAATGGAATGTTACTCAGCAATAAAAAAGAATAAAATCATGGCATCTGCAGGTAAATGGATGGAGTTGGAGAAGATAATGCTAAGTGAAGTCAGCCAATCCCCCCAAAACAAATGCCGAATGTTTTCTTTGATATAAGGAGGCTGATTCATAGTGGGATAGGAAGGGGGAGCATGGGAGGAATAGATGAACTCTAGATAGGGCAGAGAGATTGGAGGGGAAGGGAGTGGGCAGGGGTTATTAATGATGATAGAACATGTTGATTATTATTATCCAAAGTACATGTATGAAGACATGAATTTGTGTGAATATACCATGTATATAGCCAGAGACATGAAAAACTGTGCTCTAAATGTGTAATAAGAATTGTAATGCCTTCTGCTGTCATATATAAATGAAAAATAAAATAAAATATAAAATAAAATTAAAAAAATTAATAGGATGTTGACAGCAAAATGGCTTTCTAGAAAAGGAAAGAGGAAAGGAGAATGAAGATCTGGACCAACAGAAACCGAAGCCCATGCTCACAGGTAGTGACAGCATTGAGCCAAAGCAGTCAGCACCAATGGCTCCTCACCCCCCTGCTACTGACAAGAAGAGATTGCCGTGTGCTGGAGCTGAGTAGCAGAACGTGGGCTGAAGGATGGTCTGAACGGAGACCCACTTGCCATAGCTCCTCAGGAAGTGGCTACTTCCTTGCCACTCTGGACGCCAGCCTAGACTTAACCCCACTATGAAGAACACTGAGATTCTTCCTGGGGGGCAGAATCCACACCCCTTTCCAGATAACAGTTGCAGAGGTGTCAGCTTGCAGTGATGGTGAAAGGAAGGGGATCTGCAACCACTGTGGGCAGAGGCCTGGTACCCTGCGGGGACACTGACCAGTTGGCGGGAGGTGAGGTTGTGGGGCACACTGCCTTCTGCAGTCTATGGCACATCCTTGAGGTGCTGGGAGGTTTTCAGTGGGTCCAGGCTGCTACAAGGGAGGATTTGGGGAGATTTCTCTGGAAGAGTTTGAGACAAGTATCAGGTCCCTTATTACTTCATGCTGGGCTCCCATCACAGGTAAAGAACAGGAACCTCAAAATAAGGCCTCAAGAGCAATGATTTCAGTTATCTCTGCATCCCTGGAAGACACGCGTGGTCCATTTGCTGAAATGAGGATAGACATTCCAGGGTAATGGGCACTCACATGGACTCATAAACCTGGTGCCACTGTGTGACTTCATCCCACATCAGCTACTGACCCAGATAAGGGTGACATGGCTGGGACTGCTGTGTCGGCCAGTGCCTCGGGTGGACAGAGATGGTGTCAGTAATGATGACTGTACCGTCCCATGTAGAGTGGACCAAAGCATGGGTCCAGTTGCAGTCAGGAGCCTGTCACTCAGAAGCCAGTCAATGTCTGTGACCCCGATCCCTCCTTTCCTCCTGTCTCTGACCTCAGCTGCCTTAAGGTAAGAGATGGTCAAGGGCAAGGCTGGGATCTCAAACTTCAGGGGTTGGAGGGGCTCTAACTTTTATGGCTCCCATGGACACAAGAGCCCAAGTCACCTTGTCACTAATTTACCTGACTCTGTGGAGAGAGGGGATCCCTGGGTTCACCTCAGCAGGTTTGAGTCGGATTCTCAACAGGGAAGGGAAGGAAATTGGCCTTGACCTTGGGTGGGGCCTGGGTGAGCCAGTTTACTGAACTCCAGGTACTTCTGCCTCTGTGTGTCATAGGAGGCGTGTTGAGGCCTCACATTGCTCTGACATATGCCCTGCAACTAGTTGTCTTCACAACTGTAGGGGTGTGCCCATGCCTTTGTTACCTTCAACCCTTTCAGCCGTAGGTTTGTCAGAGTGATTCGTTTGCCAAACGGAGCACCTGGCGAAGGGGGCACCTCCACTTAGCAAAGTTCTCCAGGGGTTTGTACTTGACACCAACACGACTACCACACACACACCCTGTGTGAAAAGCAGCTGTTATCTCACTAATGGTACTAATGCACTTTTGTTCAAACCACCACCTGACCCAGGAGGGCCTTACAGCTGACCCGCCCACTTCTGGGCAGTCAGCTGGACTCAGGAGTGACAACGTGGGCAGAACCCAGTGACCTTCCTCAGCAGGGGGAAGGTGGCCGACTTTCTTCTTGAGCCTACTCTGGCCTCTTTTGACTGTGGCAAACTGCAGCCCCTCAGCACAGTGTCCACTTTCTGAGAGAGTGCCAACACTACATCAGTGACCAGTAGCTCAAGGCCGCTTTGCTTTGAAAACCCCAGTCCCTGAAGTTCCTGTCTGGCAAAGCTCAAAGTTCCAGAAGATTTACTGTTTGTTCCAGCCAAAACCAGATGGTGGAGAAACAGGGAACTGCACACCCCTTTAAAGCAGTTACATTCAGTAGCTGGCAGTGACCCAACCTTTTGACATCCAGATGTTCTACACCCAGAGCCACCCAGGACTGAGAGCCTCCACCTGACATCTCAAGGCAGCAACTCCGGTGCCCAGTCCTGCTGGAGGGTGGGGACCCAACATCAGCCAGTCCAGATAGCAAGCCCCGAGGGAGGGATCCACATTAACCAGATCCCTTCTGCTTTTTATAAATACCCCTCCTTCCTCCTTGAAAGTGCCTGGTCCCCATGGTACCGGCCACAGTGACATCAGTTCACTAGACTGTGCTGTGGTAGTGTGTGATTATGGTTGGGCTGATCTGTTTACCACTCTAACTAGTATCCAGCTTGGTTTATCTTTGGTAAATGCTGCTGGACAGGCCGCGGTGCTTGCCTAGAGCAAGCCCACGCGTTCTGCTGCAGCCGTGTTTGACAGCTTTCTCTACCTGAGCCTAGGTAACTGGTGGTTCTACCAGACTGAAAATGGGCTGCCGTCCTGCAATCCTGTCCAATCTCAGCAACAGCTGCATACAAATGGAACCACAAACGGACCTGGTCACTCCGTGGGCAGAGCCCATGACAAGGTCACAGCTCTAGCTAGTGTTCCCCTTGACATGCCGTGTCCTATGTCTGTATGTCCACTGTAAGAAGGCCATTGCCCATGGTCCAGCCATTGAGGGGCTCACATAGAGAACCTTCAGGTCCGTAAGCTGCAGAGATGAGCTGCACTGACCAAGCATTCCAACAGCTCTCCTCACACAGAGCCACTGCGACCCTGAAGACCCCAGTGACACCTGCCACTGTCACCCAGGTGGGCACCCACTCTCCACTGGGCCCTGCACAGAGTAATGGACTCCATTTCTGATGGAGAGGCTATTCTGCATGTGACACTCCTGCCAAAAGGTGGCCCCTCTCTGGCAGGGAGGCCACTTTGCAGACCTGTTGGCTGTGAGTGCTCCTAGCGCCGTTGTCCCTCCTCGGGGCTCTGAGTGTCACAGCAAAGCAGAGCTGCCCAGAAACAGGCAGCACCCACACCCAGGCTCAAACATCTGCCTGCACCTCGTCTTCCCACTGGTATTACGAGCAACAGGTAGTCACAAGACGTCACATCTTCTATCCTCAGATAACCCTTCTTCTACCACTGCACAATAACTGTCTATGTGGCTGTGGATGTAGCTCAGGGGTAGAGCACCTGCCTAGCATGCATCAGGCCCTGGTTCAATCACCACAAAGGAAAAGTCTACAGCCTTCCTGAATCCCACTTCTATGTGCAACACTTAGATCTCTTTTTAAAATAGATCTTAGTTTTTTTTTTTTTTTTCCCACAGAATCTTCATTGAAAGATTGAGCAGAAGGTTCAGAGATAGGCCACATACCCTCTGCCCCACAAATCTCCCCCCCACACAAACCATCTATCATTCTCATTGTCTACCATCTGAGTGGTGTGTTTGTCAGTCAGTGAAGCTCCACGTGGACTGACATGTTATTGCCCAGAGCCCGTAGCATCCATTAGGGTCCACTGTTGGTGGTGCACTTTCTGTGGGTTTGAACAAATGTATGCGCCCCTGTAACTTCATGCAGAGTAGTTTCACTGTCCTAAACCTTCTGTGCTCTGCTTATTCTCCTCTCTGCCTTAAACCCCCGTGAGCAGTGGTCTTCAGGAATCTCCACCGAGGTGCTTTTCCAGCAAGTCTCACTTGGAGTGATGCAGCTGTTCTCAGGCTGGTGTCTTTCCTCGTGTCTTTTCATAGCTTGACAGTTCATCTTGTTTTAGCACTGGATGACACCCATTACTGATGATAACCCAGTTGGTCCAATTCACCTACTGGGTGACATCTTGGTTGCTTCCAGGTTTGGGGAATTATGCAGAAGCTGTTATGAACATCTGTGTGGAGGTGTCTATGTGGACGTAGGTAGCATTTTGGCTCTTTTGGGTAGAGGTCAGCACACTAACTGAATTGCAGGGTAAGCATAAGCGGTTTTATAAGAAACCATCACGCTGCCTCCCACATTGGCTGTACCTTTTTTGCTTCCACCAGGGATTAAGGAAGCTCTGCACCCTCAGCTGCACCAGGTGCTGTCAGGTGCTGATGCTGTCTGTCCTGCTGAGTGTGAAGCAGCCCCCTGCTGTTTCATGTTCATTTTCCTGAAGATGAGCTGCAAGCCCCTTCCCAGAGGCTGTTTCATCTGGCACATATCTTCTTCATAAGGCACCTGTTAGCGCCTGTGTTCTACTGTTTGTTTTCTTTCTTTGTGAAGTCTTTTCTGAAAAAGAAAAGCTGAAGCTCCATGCAGATAAGGCCCCTGCTTTGCCACCGAGGTAGATCCCAGCCCTTCTTATGATTGGGATTTAAGTGTTCTTTTTATGTTTTGAATAACAGTCCTTCAGCAGATCCTTCTTTTGTAAATAAATTTAGGTATTTTTAAAAGTAAAATGCTAAATTTATCATTAAATATTTATGTGTCTTATATAAGTCCATTTAACATAATAAAACAGAGCCAACATTCTTCCTGGATAGCTATCTTATTTTAACATGTCACTGACACCCACCGTTGTTGAGTGACATCCCTTCCATCCCAATTTCCCTTAGTCTGTGTGTGTGTGTGTTATCTGATGATTTTGCAGAGCTGAAGCTTTTAGTCTGATGAGTGCTACATTACACTGAGTTGATGGCACACAGGGGTGAAGGGAAGGATGTGGGCCATGTATGTTCATTGTCTGTGTATGTAGTAAAATACTGGGAGGAACTATACCAAAATATTGAGTGGGTATTTCTGAGTATTCACATTTCTGTAAAATTTCATAACTAGTGGCATTTTTAATATTTTCTGTACAGAACAAATATCTTTCTATGAGGCCATATAGTTCTTCTTTTAGTCTCCCTGTGTTAAATTTACATTATTTTCATTCTACAGCAAAAGTTAAAGCAAGCTAAAATCTTCACCTGGAAATAAAATGACCTTTGGTTTTTTTTTATAATAAAAGCAGAATGCTAAGTGACCTCAGAGCTTAAAGGTCAAAGGCATCTATATTTTGAATCATGCCTATATATAGTTGTGAGAGAGACTGTCACTACAAATTAATATCAGCTATTATGGAAGAAAACAGTAGTTACATTTTGGAAGACGTGTACACAGGAATACAGAGAATGGCTCCTACTAATAATATGTACAGGCACTTACAATTGTTTGATTTAAAAATATTGCTGGGTTCTCAGGTACAGTGATGATGAGATTTCTGACATGGTATGCTAAAGCTCTGAGAATTGAACCTTTTTCAGTTACTCAGGAGCTACTCCCTGGAAACAGTCTATCGTGCCATAAGTTGAAAGAAATGCAGTACTGTTAAGATTTTCATCTGAATATGTAAAAACGAGGTTATTTTTAGAAGCAATGAACACCGAGGATGTGGAAATACTTAAAAATCAAATAACATAATTTAAGGCCCTAAGAAAAGCTTAATAGTATCATCTAGAATTTTCACCTGACCCAAAATTCAATGTAGTGCCAAGGATTCTCTGCGTCCCTGCTCTGCCTACGCTGGGAAATGGTTCCATCCCGGGCACAGCCCCATTAGTCAATGTTGATGCTTCTCAGAATGGGTGCCGTGGTTCCGGAAATGAGAGGCATTTCAGGCTTAGATTTTGACACCCGCACCTCAGAACCTTACTGCAGGAGGTGAAGTACCTCCAAAACACATTCCATTCAACTCCAAGTCAGTGGCCCTTTATGAGATTCATCCTTAGAGTTAGCTCTTGTTCTTTTATATGTCAGAAAAATCTTAGCTGCATCGGTTTTCCTTTATTTCTTTTACAAGCAATGAGTAACATCCTTGATCCAACATCTGCACTTTTCCAATGTTCAAATTAGACAGAGTGTTGGTTTGAACAGGTTTTATTTTGGGAGTCTCACCCGGGGAGGCAGATCTCACCTCCAAGGCCCCCAGGTGCAGTGCCTGCTCTCCCTACGCCTGCACAGGCTCAGCACCCAGCTCTTGCTCCCTGGGTCACCGCAGGAGGACCAGTCCTGAACCCCGCACAGACCAAGGATGCTCAGACAGTCAAATGTATTGTCTTGGGCTCTAAAACTCATAAGGTTAAACGACTCTCATTAAATCTGGGAAAGAGATAAGTGTGAGCAAAGATAAACACTGAAACCAGCCAAATAGAAGGTGCAAAGAAGAGTAGAACGTGTGGTTGATGAGCGCTGGAGGGCTGTCCAGGGCAACTCTGACATTGCTGGTGTTAACAAGCCAATTGTTTGTAAAGTTGAGAATAAAGGAGACTGGGGATACCATATGTATGCTATGTATGGATGTGTGCATGTCACATGTACATGTAGTACATCCCAAGACAACATGAATATTAAATTAGAAACAACTGTGCATGCTCTCCGTGTACTACCTGAATTTGCACACATGGAAGAGGCCCAAGAGGAGGTCAAGTTAGCTTCAGAATGAAGTCTGATAGAATTAAATGAGATATTGTCACTAACATAGAAAATGTTTAACTCTAGGATGATTTTACTTAGTCAACATTCTTCTACTGATTTATTTAGTTCTATGAATCATTTCTTAAACACTACCACCACTCCCTAGCCTCTACCCAGGATAGATATGGAAAAGATAATGCTGTTTATTTATCTGTTTGCATGTATGCTTGCCATATTCTGGAGACTTTTCTAGGTATTGGGAGTAAACCAATGAAGAAAACAATGGTTAATGTTTCCTTTTGGAATTTATATTCTGTTGTACTGTAAACCACTACACATAAGACCACTTTCTATGGTTAAGACAATACAAAGGGTTCATGGGCTGCACAACATGCCATTCTATGCACACAAAAACTATGAAAGAAATAACAATGTGAGTGTTCATGTCCAGGTGTGAGAGGGAGCATGACAGGCACACAGTCTGCTTGGCACAAGGTTGAAGTGAACCCAAAGTCACCTCTGGAATCAGCAGCTGTGTAGGCCCAACCCTCCTGAAAAAGGAAGTGCAGCCAAGCCCTGCACCTACACTCAGGTGGGGATGAGCCCTCCAACCTGCACCCGGTGCCGCCTCCACTCACCTGTGTGCTGGATCCGTGGTGTCACTCACTGTCTCACCAGGAGAGGATCCCTGGGTCCCCAGAACAGGATCTGGTTGGACTTGTCTGCGAGGCGCTGAAATGATTACGTACGTATGCATGCCATGTATACAGGTGAATCACACAAAAATCTAAGAATATGCATATAACTCCTAATGCTCAAACTACTAGCTGAGATGGAAAGGTGATAATAGTGACAAAATAATAATAATGATAAAGATAATAATAATAATATGAAAAATCTTAAGCTAATACATTTGAAAACTTTGAGGAAACAGACATTTTCATAGAAAAATTTAAGTCACCGAATATTGGTTTTTAAAGGAGTAGAAATGAGAACCTCTTTAAATAATGTAAGTATTCCTCAGGGAAAGGGCACATTAGGCTAAAATTATTTTTTTTCAAAGGTATGTTTTATCAAAATATTTAAGAATAGGTAATACAGAAATAAAAGGACCAGAATCATTTAACGAGAAGAAAAACCAAGCTAACGTAGGACTGTATCTGCACTCCACAAGAATATCGAATATGCTCTCATATGAATAAACTGAGAAGGGAAGATGAAAAACATGAACTAGCTACTAGCAAATAAATTCACCATGCCCCTGGGAACTTATGAAGACTCCACACAGCAGCCGTGTGCCTCTCCACGAGTATGTGCTTGTGAATGTTCCAAAAAAACTTTGCCTAATTCCTAATGTTTCTAACTCCTGAAGTATAAATTCTACAAACTTACAATAACCATTATTTAAAATTTAATTATTCATATATCTTAATTGCTTATTACGGGGTGATATTTTAATAAAGCCGTTTCCATCCTTTATCTGTGCACTTTCCCTTGGCTAATTTGTATTAACCTATCTTCAAGTTCACAGTCCTTTCAAGTCCAGTAATGAGATTTCCAAAGACACTTTTGTCCTCTGCCACCACGCTCTGCGCATGTCCAGGTGATCCTCTCATTCCATCTCTGCTGGAGTCCCGGCCTGGTTCCCCACCTGAGCCGTCCGTGTCTTCACCACTGTTTTTTAAACTCCAGCAGGATCCTAAGTGTCTGGGTCCTCTTTCTGCATAGTTTTACTGCTCACTTGACCTCCTGAGTCCTTCTTTTCTCCTTCTCCTTTGCACAATTGACCGGGAGCCAACTCTTCTGAAAAGGCAAGGTAGATGGAGGTCTGGAAACCGGACACCCCGACTTTGGCTGGACCTCCAGTTTGAGGGGCTGAGTGGACCTGGCAAGAAGCTGAACTGGTTTGCAGTTTTCCTGTGCTGTGTTTATCCTGCGGTGCACCTGCAGCCTTTGTTGTTGCTTCTGCCACACCCTTAAGCCCTTGGTTGCAGAACCTTCCAGTGCATCTGCCTGCAGGCACATGTCCCCTCCCATCTCTCTGCATCAGGAGTGCTGGGCTCTTGTGGCTCCTGGGCCATGGGAGGAGTGGATTTCTTTCTACTGTCCTGGCTCAGCCTCAAATTGGGGGGTAGGATGTGACTCTGGGTCTCAGAGGGGGATCTCCACAGTGATCCTGCCCTTTACTTGCAACAGAACAATCTGACCCTGTGGACAGAGGTCTCACTCCAGAGGTAGAGGGCTGTCTGCTTGATTTTTAGTCGGCTTCTGCTCAGGCTTGTTGGGTCCCCCCCTTCCCTAAAGGTAACAGAATTTGCTGTCCCCTCATGGTAGTTTAAAGCTTTTGTTCCATTAGAGAAAAGAAGGGGATCCTGTGGGTGCCATGCTCTGAACCAGTGGGGCTTTCTCCTCTCCCAGGCCTGGGTTGGGTGGAGGTCCCTCCTGCCTCCTGACTTCTCCCTCTTCCTTCTGACCCTGGGGAGGCCTCTTTACCACCACAGCTTTCAGACAGGCTCAAGAAAAGGTGTGATTTTGCAAATTATCCATCTTTTATTTTTATTGATCTATTTTTTAGTTTTAAGTGTCAAAGCAGCTATCTGTATCCCAACAGAATACAAAATGCCAGAGTTTGGGTAAATATTATTTTTTAAAATTTTATTTTAAACTTTTTTTTTTTCAGTTTATTGTCTGTCATTGCTCTTAACTTCACATTAAGGTTCCATGTTTGTCAAAGTCTTTTTTAATACTCATTTTGGTAAATCAAATAGAATTATATGAACTGTGAAAAAAATAATCTTTCAGTTCCCCTGATTGAAGTAGGACACTTGAGAAGACTAAAATTAGAAGTTTTATTTTAAAATATTTTTTTAAATGTATATTATTCATATTTTTGAAAGGGACATCAAATATAAGGAGAGGAAATATTAAACACAAATATTATTAAGGATACATGCAGTGGAGACTAGTCTACGCCCGTGAGTCTATTCCTAATACACTGTGTGGTACTTAACTACCAACATTTGACTTTGGGCTATAAAGGTCTTGCTGAGGGCCATTGCCAAGTAGGAATGACTCATCGAAATTTCCTTGCCAGCGTACCCCATGTTAAATGGACTTGCCTTGGAATTTCGCTGTTGACATTGCATGTAAGGTGACCTTGCTCAAGGACCAAGGCGGATTGGGTTTAGAGCTGATCAGGTTTGAGGAAGTATCCCGGTCCTTGGGTTTAGGGCGTTCCCGGTTTAAGACAATATGAGTTTTAGGGAAGTTGGAGGTTGAAGATTATTGCTGCTGGAAATAGGGCGTTCCTGCTACCTGAGCTCCCGTTGAGTTCTCGTGAGATTCAGAAAGTATTTTGGAAAAAAGCCTCGTGGAGTAGGTGAATTGGGCGGGGGCAGAACTGGGATTTCCCCAGAACGTGTGTAGAGGCCGGTGTGAGTTCGGGAATAAAGAATTGTTGTTTGAATCTACAAAGCTGTGAGTGGCTCGTGATCTTGTGCCCAGCCAAGACATTGGCAAGGTCTATTGAATAGAGCTAAGAGAATGAAGGAGAACTTCAGTACTTAAGCCATGGTGCAGGTACTGGGTCTGTGGAATACCTGTCCCCCATGGTGCTAATTACACACAGTGATCTGTCTCCCACACCCATGATCCCCTCTACTATAGCAGAAAATCAAAGACTTCAGTACTTAGATCAAATACAAATCAGGGTTGGTTCCACAGTTTAGCTATTGTGAATCATGCTGCTATAAACATTGATGTGGCTGTGTCCTTGTAGTATGCTGTTTTTAAGTCTTTTGGGTATAAACCGAGAAGGGGGATAGTTGGTCAAATGGTGGTTCCATTCCCAGATTTCCAAGGAATCTCCATACTGCTTTCCAGATTGGCTGCACCAATTTGCAGTCCCACCAGCAGTGTATAATTGTACCTTTTCCCCCATATCCTCGCCAACATATATTATTGTTTGTATTTATTTTTTGCATTAAATTATTTATTTATTCTGATTTGTTATACATGATGGCAGAATGCAGTTCATTTCATATCACACATATAGAGCACAATTTCTCAAGTCACTGATTGCACACAAAGTATTTTCACACCATTCGTTTCTTCCTAGATGTACTTAGGGTAATTCCACCATCATTCCTACCCCCTTGACCCCTTCTTGCCCCTCCCTACCTTTTGCCCCATCCAAAGTTCCCACATTCCTCCCATGATAGCTGCCATTCTGACTACAGTGAGATGAAATCTTATAGTGGTTTTGATTTGCATTTCTCTGATTGCTAGAGATGACGAGCATTTTTTCATGTTTGTTGATTGATTGTATATCCTCTTCTGAGAAGTGTCTGTTCAGTTCCCTGGACCATTTATTGATTGGGTTATTTATTTATTTATTTTTTGGTGTTAAGGTTTTTGAGTGCTTGTATATCCTAGAGATTAATGCTCTATCTGATGTGCTTGTGGTAAAAAAATGCTCCCATACTGTAGGCTCTCTATTTACTTTACTGACTGTTACTTTTGCTGAGAAGAATCTTTTTAGTTTTAATCCATCCAATTTATTGATTCTTGGTTGTAATTCTCGTGCTATAGGAGTCTTATTAAGGAAGTTGGGGCCAATCCGACATGATGGCAATTGGGGCCTACTTCCATTAGGTGCAAGGTCTCTTGTTTTATTCCTAGGTCCTTGATCCATTTTGAGTTGAGTTTTGTGCAGGGTGAGAGATAGAGGTTTAATTTCATTTTGTTGCATATGGATTTCCAGTTTTCCCAGCACCATTTGTTGAAGAGGCTATCTTTTCTCCAGTGTACAATTTTTGGTGCCTTTGTCTAATATAGGATAACTGTAGTTATGTGGGTTTGTCTCTGTGTTCTCTGTTCTATACCATTGGTCTATAGGTCTATTTTGGTGCCAATACCATGCTGTTTTTGTTACTATTGCTCTGTAGTATATTTTAAGTTCTGGAATAGTAACGCCATTCACTTCACTCTTCTTGCTAAAGATTGCTTTAGCTATTCTGGGTCTCTTATTCTTCCAGATGAGTTTCCTGATTGCTTTTTCTATTTCTATGAGGAATGTCATTAGGATTTTGATTGAGATTGCATTGAATCTGTGTAGTGCTTTTGGTAGTATGGCCATTTTGTCAAATTAATTCTGCCTATCCAAGAACAAGGTAGATCTTTCCATCTTCTAAGGTCTTCTTTAGTTTCTTTCCTTAGCACTCTGTAGTTTTCATTGTAAAAGTCTTTAGATGCCCCTCAGTAGATGAATGAATAGGTAAATTTTGGTATATATACACAATGGAACATTATTCATAATTGAAAGAGAATAAAATCACTGCATTTGCAGGTAAATGGATAAAGTTGGAGACTATAATGCTAAGTGAAGTTAGCCAATCCCAAAAAAGCAAAGGCCGAATGTTTTCTTTGATATGAAGATACTGACTCATAATGGCGATGGAGCATGGGAGGAAAGGAGGAACTTTAGATAGGGCAAAGGGGAGGAAGGGGAAAGGTGGGGGCAAGGGAGTAGGAATGAAGGTGGAATGAGTTAGACATCATTATCCTAAGTACATGTATGAAGACACGAATGGTGTGAATATACTTTTTATACAACCAGTGACTTGAGAAATTGTGCTCTATATGTGTGATATGAAATGAACTGCATTCTGCCCTCATGTATAACAAATTAGAATAAATAAATAATAATAATAATAAAGTGATTGAAGGGTAAAAGAAAAATACAAATCAGGCTGCTCTTGAGTAATAATATCCTTGACTATGAAAGACAAAAAAAAAATACGCCTTTAATTGCCGTATTTATGTCTCCATTTTTAGTTAGCACGGGAAGTAAACAAGCTCAGAGTGACTAGGTGGTTGTGCCTGCTCTCCAGACTCCGTAATTACAGGAATCCATCAACACGGCTCTCTTCAGCCCCTCACTCCGACGCTAAACTGGCTTTACAGGTGACACCTCTCCTATGTTGGGCTTCCCTTGTAGGAGTTGCTGTAACCTTGAAAAGCAATTAAGTATTAAAATCATCAAGCCTTTGACTGCACTGGTTCTGACTCCTCAAGCTTTCTGATGATTGCCTGTGGTTTGGACCATCACCAAAGACACTCCTGTAGGTGGGTGACACGATTTCACCTGCCTGCCCAGAATGATTCTCAGATGTAAGCCTTGATGCCCACAATTTTAGTGACAGGAAGCACAGACTTGCCTTTCCTCTTCAAGCTGAGATTTAAGCACTGGACACGCCAGGGTGTTGTGGCATCTCCCCTAGGTGGGCAGCGGCAGGTGGCACAGGCCAGGAGCACCAGTGTTTCCCTGGGATCGAACACCTGCGGTTTCCCACATAGCCACTAGCTCCCTGTGACCCTTAGAGTCCTGCCTTGATGTCCCCACTCTCCTCCCCAGAGAAGCCCAGGTTCAAAATGACTCTGGGGACACTGAACTTTGGTTGTTACAGTTCAGCTTGACTGGGGAGCTAGGACGTTCAGACTTCCTGAGTCTTCTTGTTCCTAAGTTAATGGTAGCCAAGGTCACTGTGCTCTGATAATGACCCATCTACAATTGGATGGTTGTGATCTCAAAATGTAAGGGACAGATATTAAGATAAATGCAAAAGATATATTTAATATGCTGTGGTTTGGATCTGAGATGTCTCCCAAGGCCCTGGGCTACCTGGGCACCACCATTGCTGCTGTGAGAGGTGGTCAGACTGTAGGAGACCTGATGTAAGGAAGCAGTCCACTGGACCTGCCGTTGAAGGGGTCTCTGGGGCCCTGGACTCTCCTCTGTCCTTGCTTCCCAGTGGCCACAGGGTGAGCAGCTATGCTCCACCACGTGCTTCCTTCCAGTGTGGGCCCCGCGGGCCCCACGCAGTGGAACCAGCTGCATGAACAGAAACTTCTGAAACTGTGAGCCCAAGCAGACTTTTAGGTCTAATGAGTTTTAGTTTCAGGTATTTGTCACAGTGACGCTAACACATCATCTTGGTGAAATGAAGACCTCTGACCAAGATGGTGTATTAGCATTTTTCATTTCCTTTAGCCCAGGATTTGCCCTGTTAATTTTCTGTGATGTATAAGTGGAAACAATGATTCTACATGGTCTTTCATTTCAGTGGAGATAGCAAGGCTCAGGTATGATGAGTCCACAGAGCCAGGCCCTTCACCAGTGAGTGTCCTGGGATGTGACCCTGGCAGAGGCCATCTCCACTGCTGGGCACACAGAGAGCAGGCGTATGGAGATCCAGGTGCTTCTGTTCATGGCAGTGACTGTGCACTGGAAGCTTAGGGGGAGTGTGGCAAAGGTGACCTGAGACAGCTCACTACTGCGCGTGCACAGAGGGTGCGCTCTCCATTGCACTTGTAGGCAAGCATCAAGTGGCCAACTTGCATGACAGTGGGTGCCAGGGACATAGCTGCATCTGCAGTCAGGACACATCAAAGGCCTTGGCCCTCTGAATGCATGGCTTACCCCCCTGAGCCCTTAGGGACTCCCAGCACTTGCCCTAGTGCTGTCTCCCAATAGACTTCACTTAATCCAAAATGCAGAGACAAAAATATCCTACTACACCTGACGTTATTTCTATTTTCTCTCTCACTCCATGAAGCAAAATTTGCTTCCTAAGAATTAACTAGAATGATCCTGCTTTCAACAGAGCCAACTTTAACTGCTTCCTGGATTTAGGGTCAATTTAAAGGCAAACTCCACCAGGCCCAGTGGCATGTGCCTATAGTCCCCAGCTACTTGGGAGGCTGAGGCAGAATGGAACCACCATTTGACCCAGCTATCCCTCTCCTCACTCTATACCCAAAGGACTTAAAAACAGCATACTCCAGGGACACAGCCACATCAATGTATGTAGTAGCACAATTCACAATAGCTAAACTGTGGAGCCAACCTAGATGCCCTTCAGTAGATGAATAGATAAAAAAATGTGGCATATATACCCAATGGAATATTACTCAGCAATAAAAGAGAATAAAATCATGGCATTTGCAAGTAAATGAAAGGCTTTGGATAAGATAATGCTAAGTGAAGTTAATCAATCCCCAAAAAACCAAATGCGGAATGTTTTCTCTGATATAAGGAGACTGACTCATAGTGGGGTTGGAAGGGGGAGCGTGGGAGGAAAAGATGAACTCTAGATAGGGCAGAGGGGTGGGAGGGGAAGGGAGGGGCAGGGGATTGGCAAGGGCAGGGGAAGGTGAAGGACATCATTATCCAAAGTCCATGTATGAAGACTAGAATTGGGTGTCAACATACTTTACACATAAACAGAGATATGAAAAATAAATAAAGAAAATGAAATGGATTACTTGAAAAAGGAAAAGAAGCTCAAATTTGGGTAATTCTGATAAGGTTGCTGTGAACCTTCCACAAGAAATCAACCAATCACCTGGGAATGGGCAATTCGATGAAATTCATGGACAGAAGATATTGAAGATATCTGGAAGGGTTACTCAAAAGTAAAGCTCAAACTAGGCACAACTGCACTGGACTCTTCAAAAAATACTTTAGTCCTTCCTGTAGTATACTAAAAGGTATGTTTTCCAGGATCATCTTACAAATAAAGTTTATTTAAAAAAATTTAAACATTTTCACACTAAAGAAGAATGCCTTCATGCTTACTAGTTTACTAAAGTAATGCTTTCACTATTGCTTTTTATCCACTGTGAAACTTTTCCAGTAATTTCCCAAACATATATATCCTTTGTTTCTTTCATGTTAACACATCTTTTTACTTGTCAAAGTTCGAGGTGATTTCCAAATAAGAAGCCTTATTCTTCTGTTCCGAAAGCTGGACTTTGTCCAGGCAAAGCCCATACTTTCTCTTGGAACATTTCATTTAAGAAGAAGACTTCCCCTCAACCCAGCTGTCTTCCTTGGATGAGGGTGGGAGTGGTCTTGTGACTGGCCGTCCCTCTAGGGGGACTTACACTAGCACCAGGGGCCACCCAAACACTGATCTGAATCGGCCTTCCTGTTTGGCAAGTCATACGGGGGTAAAGCAGAGAGAGGAAATACAGTGTTTGCCAACCAACTTGGAATTATATTACTTTAAGAAGGAGAAGCAACTGCCAGGTTACCTGTTTCTACCTCATTTTGATTTCACATTGCAGCAACATTTTTACATGAATACGTGGAAACTGCTCCTGTAAAACAACTCCCCCATGTCTGGAGAAAGAGCATTCCTGATTCTGAAAGTCTGGAGAAAATCAATACAAACAGGTACTGGTCTAAAAAATACAAGAAGCCAGAATGGAAGGTGAGGGGTGTCAACATGAGTGCATGCACATATATTCCCCACCTGTTAAGATTTTAGACATGCAAAATTAAAAGTGAAAAAAAGTGATTATTGCAAAATTCAGGTTAGAAATAACATGAAACTGGACATCAGGTGAGCTGTGTTCCTTTATTTGACAGGTTCCATTCATTGCAGTGACTAGTTCACAGTTTTGCAGAGAAACACAGAGTCCACGTAATTGGCATACTCGCTCCGACATTGCTTTACCACTAACCGATGTCTCTTGTTTATTATAAAAATTATTCTAATGCTTTAAATTTGAACAGCCTAAAGAAAGACACTGTGACTTTGGGCGGTGCTGGGAGTCACGTGGATGCTGGAGCCCTGCTCCCTCTGTGCCTGGTATCTCACTGCCCCAGCTGTTAAATGCACAGGGCTCCCCAGTCTCAGGAACCCCTGCCCTGGTAAGAACCTGCTGTTTCCGTGGGATGGGAAATCAGTGTTTCATGGACAGTGAGGACGCTGTGGATATAGTTATTCAGGTTTCTCACGGAATCAACGAAACACGTGTCCAGTGAATCCTTAGGAAGAGTCTGCCAGGAGGTCAGCAGCAGAAACCCAGAGCCTTTCTTCCAGGGCTGCCAGTTTAAACTGACTTCTTAAGGCCTCCCGTGAGAGCAGCTTGTAGACGTCCATCAAGATGAAATGACCAGCCATGGTCAGCGTCAGGCTAGGGACAGAATCCAGGGTCTTGTCCTGGAGTTGAGCTGTCAGTGCTTGGACAAGGGGTAGGGACCAGGCAGTGGCCAAAGGGTTTCTGCTGAAATACCTGAACAGACATCTTGCCTCTCAGAGTCTGAGTGGATCACCCAGGGCCCCTGCAATCTCTCTCATCTTCAGAAAAGCATTCTCTCATCAATGGGTCAGAGCACTTTCCCAGTTTCCACATGATGATTACTCAAAATACTGTCTGTGATCTTGAAGTGAGAAGCCTAGGATCAGAAGTCCTGCCAAAACTCCATCCAATTGTACACAGTGTACTGAAACAGAAAGAATTAGGTGAGGTAATTTCCTTGTTGTGATTTTAAATATCCATTTTTCCAAAGATAAATGTAAAATGGAGTATGTTCGTAAGTTAGGTAAAGAGAATGGCAGGCATTTTTTAATAGCAGTAATCAAGCCATTTAGATTTGGGGAATTGTGGGTAGCCTAAATCTATATGTTGACTTGAGACTCACTCCTATGTCAAGGATTATTCAAAATGTGATTGGCAGCTAGTTAAAATAAGGTAACAACTTTTAGAAATGTGTTCATCAACTTTCATAGCAATTATTTGCCATGCAATGCACTCATTTCAGACAGAATTTCACAAGTGTGCCAAAATTTGTGTCAGATACCTGATCATGCTCACTTCTATACTATCAGTCATTGCCAACATAGATTAATGGACTGAGTTTAGCATCTATGAATCTTTTAGAGAAAAAAACACCCTACTCTTAATTTAAGAAGTGTTCTTCATTTTAGAGATAGCACTTTAAATTACATATTCCTATTTAAAGATGACATTTAAAAATCATTCTCATACAACAACAGCCAAAAATATAATTCTGCAAGTATAAAAGAGCTAAATGAATTGTAGAACTAATAAGTTATTTTCATTTTGAAACTGTGCCTAACTTCACAGGTTTATTTCAAATGTACTCGTGCTTTGGTTTGTGACCGTGTGTTACAACTTCAAGTTCCAGACTTCTCCAGGGAATCCAGAGAGTAGGATTCCCCACCTACTCTCCAGCCTGAGAAAATGAACTACTGAAAATATCCAGTAAAAGTAGAAAAGAGTGGGTGGACAGAGAAACCACAATTCCACAGTGTGGTCAGTCTGCCACTTCCACAGAGGCTGGGAGGACTTGAGGTCTTCCCCAGAATTCCACCGTAGGAGTTCATGAAAGTGGCACATTTCCTCTGGCTTGTGATCATCTCTGGTGACACATGTATTATACCCCACCAGATACCTTGCATCATCCTGCTTATGGGTGGGTCAGAATAATTTGATCCTTAGTAAGGAGAGAAGAAATCTGCTGCTCAAAATGCCTCATTCTGGTCTGAACTATATCCAAAATATTTATTTTCAGCATAAAACTTTGCTTCAGTAGAGGCGATAATTAATCAACTTATTTTTTGGTACTGGGAATTGATCCCAGGGACGCTTAACCACTGAGCCACATCCCTAGCTCTTTTTATATTTTATTTAGAGACAGAGTCTTGCTAAGTTGCTTAGCACCTCGTCATTGCTGAGGCTGGCTTTGAACTTACCGTCCTCCTGCCCTAGCCTTCAGAATCTCTGGGATTACAGGAGTGTGCCGTGTTTAGTTAAGAACCATTAGCTAAGCCAAGAGAGTGTCTTTTCTGCCACACGTAAGCACCTTCTTTCCTGTGTTTCTGATCAAGGAAGAGCTCAGACCAATGGTCCCCACTCTCACCAGAGCCACTCAGCCTACCAACACACGTGGGCCTGGCGCACGGCATTTTCACATGCCCACAACTGCTCTCTTTTGATCATCTATAAGCAATTATTGCTGCAAAACCTGTGATTCCCATTGGCATGCATCCCTCCTGGTCACCATAGGAAGAAAAATGCCTGGGTGGATGAGCAAGGTGATGGTGACATCACTATCCCCTGTGTGACACGAGGCCTCACCTCCCACTGGCTTCTGAAACTTACAGAATAAGAATAGTCACTCTTCTTGGATAAAAAGAAAGAAAGAAAATTCTAACCTGGTTTGTTCTGCTATTTCTTCTTCACAATGAATTTTGTCAAAGATAACAGTATGACATATGAATGAAGGCCCGTCCGTGGGTCCCTGAACCCCATAACAGAAGCTTGAGGAAGTAAAATATTTCTCTGTGTAATCCACTGGACGCAGAGGTCCTCAAAAATCAGAACAAGGAAGCAAACCCAACCGCAGCATCTGGAGGAGGAGGAGGATCCGCGTGCCCACACTACCTCCGCCTCCACGGCAGGCTGACACAGGAAGATGAGTCACCTCTGAGACTGGGAATTGGCTCCCCAAAGACAAAATATTCCTTACCATAGCATCCCAATATATCAAACGCCACTCACAAGGATTCTTACACACTCACAAGAGGATACAGGTTTCAGTACGTCTTTGGATATCTATCTTTTCCCATCGGCCATCTTAACCACAGGTCCAGAATTCAATCTTGTCCAATATTGTCAAGTAAACAGCAAAATTCTACTGCATTCTATTCAAGAAACAAACACTTCCAGGAATAATGAAAAAAACAAAGGTTTTATATATATATTAAAATGTGTCCATGGAAAAGGCATCTTAGACATGAGTGAAGGAAAGGATCCATTGAGCTCATGGGCCTTGGTGCCCACAGCTTCCCTCTGCCTGTGCCTGGCATGCCTCTAACCAGCCCATCCCTTACTTACATACCCCCACCTTGCAAAGCTCTGCCTCCCATCTGCAGGCAAACTCCAGCCCCCCTCCTGTGTCCTCTGCCAGCCTCCCTTTCTGTAGGAGTGGTATCCCCAGTGCATCTCAACCTCCTCTCCCAGCCCAGTCAGAGGCTCCTCAGGGCAGGCCTTGCTCTTGTGTCCCTAACCTGCATCAGACTGCGGAGCTCAGAGTCACCAAGGCTCATGGGTGGGCTAGGGGTGTGCCAAGAAGACCAGGAAGACATGGAAACACAGCATCCCAGGCGACGGCACAGAGGAGCTACCCTGGCTTCCAGGACTCCAAGCTGACATCCTTCTGTGCCCAGGGCACTGTGTGGACAGGTGGCGTGACACTTAGCTCATCATACTACAGCTGTTGTCCTCAGTGGTGACCATCCTGAAGGCTGGGCAATATTTCTGCCTCTGAGTCACCAGTGCACTAATAAATGTTTGCTGAAATAATTTGAAAATTTGTTATTTAAATAATCAAATCATTGTGGTAGGGATGAGGCCCCATCTACTCCCCAGCTGTCTCCTGGAGATCACTCTCAACACTTGGGGGACAGCCAGAGACGTTTCTGGTGACCCCCATAAGCTGTGAGAGTCAAGAGTCTTTGTTTTAGCCCAGGCTGCTGGAGCACACCAGGCAGACTTCCCATCCTCTCGCCAGGCTGCTGCCTGTATCATGTACGTTCATCATCATTTGACATAAGAAGAAACAGAATCAAGGGGGGCAATATTCACATGATCTGTATTTGGAGATCTTGCCCACACTCAAGGAAAGGGAAAAGCAAGTCATGCGTACCCAGTGTCAGAAATCAGGGAGACATTGTACAATTTCTTGGTCACACTTTCATAGGGGAAAGTGCAATTTTAGAAACTCAAATTCAGTCTTTCAGAGCTATTTTCCATGGATGGTCACAAGCTTGAATTTTTTTCTTCCTAAATGTTCTTTAAAAAATATTCAGTTTCCTCCATATCTTAGTTTTTTTTTTTGTTGTTGTTGTTGTTTGTTTAGAAAGTCTGATAACAGGCCTTGTAGAGAGATTTGTAAAGTTTGTGTTCTACATTAGAGGCCAGTGACCTTGATCATATCCAGAGTGGATTTTTATTGGAAATACAAGAGAGTAAAAAGAAAGCAACTAAAAGTTAATCTGTAAATCCATTTGCCAGCACAGAAGATATTGCACCTTAATGTTGTACATTCTGTAAATGGTTTTATTTTCTTTTTCTTGTAGAAATGTGCACGGTCAGGTTATAAAGATGGTCAGGTTGGGAGAGTGCCCGTCATTGAGATGCCTCACTCATAGCTGGTGGCGCTCGCTGTCCTGCAGCGCCTGCCTGAGCCACTCTGCTGCCTGCATGCCAGTCCTGCAGGGCTGCAGTGGGGTGGCTGTGTGCTGGGGTCAGCTGTGTGGCCTCAGCTGAGAACATGCCCCAGGGCTGTCTGCCTGGGTCCGAGTCCCAGCTCTGACACTCAGTCTAGAACAAGTTCCTAAGTCTCTGCTTTTTGTGTTAGGAAATAACAGAATATTTTTTAATGTTTAGCTTAAAAACTAAAAGAATGAGTACTTGGTAAGTGTTGGAGGCAGGGCCTACTATATTATCAGCATCAGGTAAGTGTTTAACGTGTGCCTCCCCTTCACGTCTCCCCAACTTTCCTCTGGCTCACAGCCAGCCTGTCCTGGCTCACACCTCTCAGGGCTGGAAAGGTCTTGACCAATCTCAATACCGTGGTCCCCTGCAAGCCCAGCCTGGCCTGCTCTGTTCTGGCTCCTGCCTTGAGCTCCCTGGAGGAGCTCGTTCTCTTCTGCCTCATCTACTCTGCCTCCCAGCTTCCTTGCTCTTCCCTGTAATGTCACAACCCAGGCCTTCCTCCGTGACCTTTTCCTGTTTGTGTGTCACCTCTTCTAGCAATCCAAGTCTGTGCGTTACAACAAGACTTTTCTGACATTGAATACTTTATAATTAAAATTAAAGTCAACAAACTCTAGGAAACAGGTAACAGTAAAAGGGGAGAAGGGCTTCTTTCCGGGCAGCCACAATTTGCTTGCTTTGCATCCACCATCTCTTACTTCATGGAGGTAAGAACAAATGAAGAAATGTGAGGGCTGGACTTAACCCTCAGAGTTGTTCAGTGGATTCTTACTTCCATGAAACCTTTATCATTTAATTTTGATAGTGAACTCACATGTCAAGTATAAATCCCTATCACCATTGAATAAGTTAACTAGCGTTTTGTTGGATATAATATCATTTGAGTTTTACAACTTCCTATTGTTGAGCTCCTCTGTGACACAAAGCATGGATATCAGAAGGGTTCTTTGACTTTCGGATTTGAAGAATGAATTCCAGTGGTCACAAGAGTGAGAACAAAGTAACAGGATTTATTAAAGTTCAGAAAGAGAGCAGAGCTCCTGAGGAGGGGTGTGCCAAGAGAGGGTGCCCATGTGTGTCTATGGCCCAGGGGTCTTGTGGGCTTATCTGTCCCTGCAGTTGATGGTCAGGATGATAGGATTCAGGAGGTGGCAATCAAATCTATTTTGTCTTCTTCAGCAAATCTGGAGAAAAAGTGACTTCTAAGCCTTTATCAGCACAGGGTGGGGTGAGAGGAATGTCCTTTCCTTATTGTTCCTGTCTAGGAAGTGTTAAGGAACAGTCCTTGGGGCGAGGAGCAGCTGGGGTCCAAAGCTTGATTTCCCAGTTCTCTCTCTCCTCTTTGCCCCTTTTCCTGTAGGCCTGTGCATGGTGAATCTCCGGGTCTCACTTACAGTGTCTGCCACTATGCACACAAATGCACAAACACAGGTACATCCTAATAGATCACGCACAGCTCGTGTGTCACATGTGCTGCCCCTCCGACTCTTCTGTCTTAACAGTAGGCTGCGGGGTGCCGGGGGACCAGCACTGAGCTCTCCAGGCCTCTGCCGTTTGGCTGGTGTGCTGTCTGAGTTGGCTCCCATGTGGTGAAGAGCTAAAGCCCATCCCCCTCCCATGCCAACATCCCGTGTTGCCAGGAAGCCACGTTTCAATGGAGGACTCCTTTCTGCCTCCTACTCCATCACCTCCCTCTCACAAAAACCTGACAAGATGCTCTAGAAGCCTCAGCTCGTGATGCACAAGGGAGTGAGAGGCTCAGGCATTTAGTCTCTTACAAAGGTTTGCATTTGCTTTGGATTAAAATTAAAGCAAATGTGAAAAAAATAAAGTAAACCATTCTAACCCCATCACCATATGTGAAGGAAAAGAAGATTGATATTGCTTATTTCTGCCTCTCCCTTTAAGTCTTAAATATAGAAGAGATGACAGTACCGAACTGAAAGCTTGCCCCTCCAGCCCATGCTAGGTGCCGCTATGATCGTCCTGCATGAGACTTGTCCTGGGAAAGTGAAGGCCACATTTTTTCCCCCGCTCTTGACTTTCTGTAATTTTCTTTTCGTCTTTTTCAGTCTCTATCTGGGATAGCACTAGAGAATATTTTCCCTAAATGTGGTCAGATATTACAGCCCTCTGTGGGACAGAGCGTGACTTGCAAAGTTTGGCTTCCCTTTGCCTTTTCCAGATTCCTCTTAGGTTTTTCTCAAAGAAGAGGTTCTTGCAGTGCTGTCAGAAAATGGCAGCTGAGGTCTCCAAGCTCGTGGCTCTTCGGAAACTGACGAAGCAGAACCTGTGCAGGAGCTCTGGATGCAGCCGAAGGTGACAGTGACCCGGTAGAAGAATGATTGTGAAACAGCAGAAAGATCTGTGGTGTCTCTACTCACCCCAGACGACTTGTTTCCAGCAGGGTGTGGTCTTGCTCTTAAAGGAGAGCAGTGTCCTAGGTCCCTCCCTCCATCAGAAGGCACCAGGCAGACATCATCTGCAAATCTGTGGGACCTGCCTGGGGCCCACAGAACGCAGGGTGCCAGGCGCTGCTGCCTCCCTTGGGAACTGGGATTACAGGGGGGCAGTGGCAGCCAGGCTGGTGAAGGCACTAAAGCTCATGAAGATAAAGTGGACTTTGCATGAAACAGGGCTCCCAGGACTTCGTTGATAAGTGTTCAATAAGAAAAGAAGAGCTGACAAAGATAAACATTTAAACTCAGCAGACAGGCAGAGAGAGTTCTATGGCAATGGTTCAAGACTTCAGTTACCCCGCGTTAGGTGATGCACAGAGCAACCCGGCAGAACTAAGCAAGGAAATGGAGGAGGTGAGGCACACCTCACCCAAGCCCACTCACCAAGGAGCATAGAACCTTCCCTCCTCAGCCCAGACAGCACCCCCTGAGATGCACAGAGAACGTTTCCCAGGACCCACGTGGATGAAGCCACGGAACTGCCTTAGTACATTGAAAAGGTTGAAATCATACAACACTTCTTTACTAGACACAATGATATGTGACTAAATATCCATAGCAAAAGGAAGACTGAGAAATTCAGGATGTGGAAATCAAGCGACACAGTCTTCAACACTAGTGGGTCAAGGCAAAACTCCAAGAGAAGTTAGGAAATAACGTGAAACACTGAGAACAAAACCACAGCACACCTAAGTGAGTGGACTAATCAGACACAGAGACAAGGGCGGCGGCCATGTGAAGACTGAGGTGGAGTTCAGAGTTAGGCTGTGAGGGACATCGGGAGCCACCAGTGGCTGAAAGAGGCAGGGCTCTCCCTGAGACTTCAGGCTGGTGGACTGTTCTGATGGCTGATGTTAGAATCTGTAAACAAGTCTGGATGGCGCCTGGCAAAATGCCAGAGGGAGTGGTTTGAGAAGTAACAAAAGAGAGCCATTAAGTGTGGAGATTCCTTATTGGTTGACTGCTGTATTGAGTTTATGTTAATTAGATAAGCTGTGTAGAATATAAATACCGCTCCTGTCCTACAATAAACCCCGCTCCCACTCCTGCTGTATCAGTCTACACAAGTTCTTCGTCACCCCCCCCCCAAGCTACCCAGTTGTGGGAGTTTGTTATAGGAGCCCTGGGGCGGATACAGCAACTGTGCTGGAGACACAGGTTGAGCATCCCTGGTGCAAAATGCTTGGAACCAGAGTCGTTTTGGAGATGTGATTTTTTTTGGATTTTGGAATATTTGCACATGTGTAACGAGAGGAAACTAGTCTAAAGATGGAATTTCTTTATATTTTATATTTGCTTTCTCCATATAGCCTGAAAGTAATTTAAAAATATTTTTAATAATTTTGTGCACAAAACAATGTTGCATGGTAAGGAATTTTCAACTTGTACTATCCTCTCAATGCTCAAAAACATGTGGGTCCTGGAGCATTTCAGATTTTAAATTATTAGAGTGAAAGACGATACAATGTGGAGATGTACCATTCTTTCTTCGAAGGACTTTAAGCCAGGCAATGGTTCTGTGTGGCAATGTGGGTCAGGTCTTGCAGCGGTGAGGCTCCTAAAGAAGACAGTAAAAAAGGGGCAATGATTTTGAAAATGTGTAGATGGGACATGTCCAGGGACACTTGGACTTACTGTCCTCCTCAGTCCCAGAGTGCAGACCCCAGGGAGGGTCTCCCAACCCAGGGTGCAGCCCCACACCTGGAGTCTGGGCTCCTGGGTGTCCTGCACTTATTAGGCAGGCGGATATGCAAGCCATGAGTGCCATCTGAGACTCACTCAAGGTAAACATGAGACCCAGGTACTTGGTTCAGAATCCAGGTCAGGCCTTTCAGGCAAGTGTAGCTTCAGGTTAGACTGCATATGATTTAGCAAGACCATCATCTACTTTCTCTTCTGTCTAGTTTCCATATTTCCTCAGAACAGTGGGTTGCATTGTTCAATAAATACAGTTGTTCAATAAATCCTATGCTTCAAGGTCTATTCCCTTCACATACTGTACTTGATGCCTTATTTACTATGATGATGTACATGTGCATGTTTTAATTAAAATTTGTTTTTAGACAACTATAGATTCAACTGTTTTTATAGAAAATATCACAAAGAGGCTCTCTGTCCTTCACTGGCTCCTCTAAAGGTAGAGTCTTGTAAGCCAGAGTCCAGTGGCAAACCAGGACCTGGAGTGAGCAGAGTGCAGATGCAGAACCTGCCCCTTGCCAGGCCCCCGCAGGTGACCCTTACGGAACACATGCCCATCTCTTCCAGCCCCAGCCCATCCCTATGGAAACGACTAAGCTGGCCTCCATGTTTACAACTGTCATTATAACATGGAGGTCAGCTTTGGTAAAGACAGGACCCAGTGGCAGTCTTTGGTGACTGGTGCTGTTCATTTGACCTGAGTGTGGAATGCACCAGGTCCTTGTCCCTGTCACAGCTCACCCTGCTCAGGGCCGCCTTGCTCAGCTGTTCACCTACTCACAGACAGGGGGACTGCTTTCAAATTTGGCCACCACAGAGGGCCTGGCTGAGAGTGTTCGTGTACAGTTTTTGTGTGAATCTAAGCATTTGTTTCTCTGGACAAATAACTAAGGAAAGTTGCTTTTTTTTGTGCTAATTGTGTTTTTAGTATTTTATACGATCCACCCTGCTGTTTTCCCCTATGTTTGTGTAATTTCTCATTCATATGAGCAGTCCAGGAGGGATCTAGTCTCTCTGCATTTATCATGCATTTCTCACCTGCATTTTGTGCTATTTTGTCCCTTTATTTTGTGCATTCTGAGAGGGGGGCTGTAATCTCACATTGTGGTGTTGATCATATCACCCTAATGGCTAAGTGGCATGGAACTTTCATTTTTCCTGAGCCTACTTTCCATCTCTATTTCCTCTTTTGAAGAAGTATGTATTTGTTTCTTTTACCCATTTTGCGTGTGTGTGTATATGTATGTGTATATATGTGTGTGTATGTGATAAGATGAACCAAGTACACACACACACACACACACACACACACATATTTATTTATTCATTTATTTTACTATTGACATCTAAGAGTTAAGAGCAGTTCTTCGTCAGATAGGTGCCCTGGAGGTATTTTCTCCCACTACATAGATGTCCTTTACTTACCACTTTGATGTCTTCAAGGTCTGTACTCCCATGGACTTTTTGGTTTGGCTAAACACTTGCTATTTTATTAACTTTTTAAAGAAACCAGTCTTTCATTAATTTTCTGTATAGTTTTTTTTTTAATTTCATCACTTTCTGCTGATGTCCTTATTTCTTTGAACTTCATTTGGTTTGCCTTTTTCTTATTTGTTCTTGAGAAGGGAACTCAGATCATTGATTGGAGACTTGTCCTCTTTTCTAATGTATGCATTTAGTACTAAAATATGATTCCTCTGCCCTCTTTTGGCACAACTTTTGATACGTCCTCATTCATTTTTAAAGTATTTTTATTTCTCTTAGGTTTTCTCCATTCTTGGGATTACTTTGAAGTGTGTTGCATAGTTCCTAGGCATTTGGGGGTTTCCCGTTATCCTCTGTTGTTGATTTGGTTTATTCCGCTGCAGGCTGACCATGCACGCAGTCTGTCTTCAGGGTTCTGCATTTTCATTACACTGCATGACCTAGAGTAGGGTGCATCTGGACCTCATTCCATGGGCCTCTAAAAGACTGTGCTCTCTGTGTTCTCAGGAGCATGCTCTGTAAAGTTCTGTGGATTCCGTCTGTCCTTGCTGATTTTCTGTCTGACTCCTTCAGTCATTCTCCAGCCGTGACAGTGGGCTTCTGGTTCTCTCCTCCTGTTGCATCATTTGCTGTTCCATGAACCCTGCTGCTCTGCGATTTGGTGCCTTCACCTCGGGGATCCCTTTTCTTCTTCCTGGATTGACCCTGCTGTCATGATAAGGCCTCCGTCTTGGCGTATGAGGTTCCTGTGCTTTGAAGTCTGCTATTTGATATCCACATGGTCGCCCTGGCTTTCCTTCTTTAATTTTTTAATGTTTGCATGATATGTATGAATTATTTGGTCCTTTCACTTTCAAGTGACAATTCTGTCATGTTTCAGGTAAGTTACTTCTGGAAAGCATGGCCTAGGTTTTTAATCCGCTCCACCATTTTTATTTTTAATTGATATATTCAGACCCTTTAAATTTAATGTAATCATCATTATAATGTGGCATATATCTAGAATTTCATTTTTGCTTTCTGTTCTCTCTCTCTCTGTCTCTCTCTCTCACACACACACACACGCATACCTATTTTAAGTTTCCTGACTTCTTGTTTCTCTAATAGATTTTTAGAATTCTACCTTGATTTAATTTAAATGTGCTGATACATATCTGTCTCTGGATGGCTTCTCAGTGGTTGCATTACGTATTATGCTATAAATGTATGACTTTCCACAGTCTGTTTTTATTATTTTTCCACTTTGAGCAAAGGGTAGCAAGTGCCCCTCTTCTTAGGTCCCGAATGGGGGAGATCCTTCCGCATTTATAATGTTATTTCCTATCTCTATAGGAAGTGTTATGATTTTGGTTTCAACATCAAACACAGTTTTCAAAACTCAAAGGAGAAAACAACTCTAAAGTTTACCCACACTCACGGTCACTATGCTCTCCCTTCCTGCGCTCCACGGCTCCTTCTGCAAACATTTCCTCTCTCTTTAAAAGGCCCAGTGGTCATTCTCTTTGTTAAGTCTTCTGGTGATGAATCTCTTAGTTTTTCTTCATCTGACAATCTTGCGTTCCACTTCTTTTCTGAAAGTTATTTTTTTTTTTTTGTGAACATAGGATTCCTATTATTCTTTTCTTTAAAAAATGCTTGAAAAACATTGTACTACTTTCCTCCAGCCTCCCAGGTGTCTGATAGAAATTCACCATCATTTGAATTGTTATTTCTTTCTTGTGGCTTTTAAGAATTTTTCTTCAATCAAACAAACAAAAGACTAAGTTTTTGGTAAAGAAACAGAAAATCTCAGAAAGGAGTAAAAAATAAAAAATTGAACAAAATGGAATTTTTTATTTTGAAAATATAAATGAATTTTAAAAGATGAATGGGCTCAACAGCAAAATGGAGGCAACCATGAAAAGAGCCAAGAACCTGGAGATGGAAAAATGGAAATTACTCAACATAATCAACAGAAAATAAAATGGGAAAAATAACAGTGTGGGGGCCTATGGAGATCGTAACAAAACTCTAGCATGGATATGTTTGTACCAAGGCAGAGATGAAAAGGAGTGGTTCTGAAAAATCCTCAAAAATTAATGGCAGAAACCATGGAACTAGCTGAGGTGTCCATCAACAGGGGATCTGATGAAGACAATGTGGGGTGTGTATAGATACTAGGGTTTCATGCAGCCCCTAAAGAAAAATGAAATCAGGTCATTTGCAGAAAAATGGCTGGAACTTGAAAGGATTATGTTGAATGACAGAAGCCAAACACAGAAGGTCAAGGGTCACAGGTTTCCTCTCATATGTGGAAGCTAGAGAGGAAAAAGGAAAAGAAAGGTGTAGTGGGGATCTGATGGAAAGGGACTGGGGAAGGAGGAGAGAAGGGAAAGGGGGGTGCTGGGCAGTGACGTTGACCAGTCATACTGTCAGGCTGTGTGCACGCATGACTGTGTGACAATGCCATCACCATGTCAGTTACAACGCCCAAGGGGGAAATATGGGGAAAACGCAACGGCAGAGAGACCAAGGTCCTAGCAGACCGCTGGCCCACTGGCTTACGCAATGACGACGCCTTTCTCTTCATGAATAGTTTGAGTCATCTCCGGCTCTATGGCTGCTGTCCTTGTCACTGTGTATTTATGTGCCTGGGAACTGGAAAGGGGCATTTCCAGTGAGAAGCACTTTCCAAGGAAGTCTTCCATTAGATTTTTCACCGATAACTCTTCCAGCCTCCAGGGAGGCTGCCAAGCAAGTGTTTAGTCATATCCCCTAATGTTCCTAGGAGGGATGATGACAGAGACTGGGAAAGTCTCTCTAGGAGAGCTGACTACACCCTGGTGTCCCCACACCCTATCTTTATTTACCGAATTCTCTACTACACTGACCTTCATTGAGTAAGAGCAGACAGAGGGCATGTGTGCACATGTGAGCGAGAAAGTGGGGGGATATACAAGTTCTGAATTTGTTGTTTTTGAGTAAATTCATAAATGAGTGAAGAATAAATATTAATAATCATATAGAACATTTCTGTAATGAATAAGAGCCAGATGTTCTACCTCAGGAATTAAAGTACAGTCATCAGGCAGCTGCAGCACTTTTGAACAACTTAGGGTGTGGCTGCACAAACTGAGATGGGTGGCGTCACCGGGCGATGGACTCTCCTGGGACCCCTGATGTATGCGTGCTTGGTTGTTCTCAGAATGCTGCTGGGCAAGACCTCAGTGTCCTCCTTTCTCCTGAGAAGCAGGGATTCCCTTTCCACCTGTTGGAAGGCACCTGAGGCCGAGGGAAGTTCATTAACTTCTCCAAGGCTAAAGAGCACAGTCATGGAGAAGCGGTCTCTGAACACACGTCCATGTGACTTCATGGACGCCTTTTCCTCTGTCGTTGTATTTTGCCCACTGGGCCTAGCATGGCACTTGCCCCACCAGTAGACCTGATAAGATGAGTGAGTAAGTGGGAATAAGAGAAAAGGCAGGCATGGACTGGGGGAGGGTCCAGGGGCAGGACAAATACCCCCATGAGTCTGTTTCCAGGTCTGTGCTGTCTTCCTGCTGCCCTCCTCTCTTGTCACAGCCCTGCCATCTCTCTCTCTTCCAAAGCAGTGTTCACATGACTCAGCCAGTTCAGAAGAGTCCTCAGTTCTTCTTCCCACCTGGTCCCTGCAGTCCGTGTCAAGGTCAAGGTCAATCCAATGAGGCTTCTTGGTTGATGGATTTCCCCCTAGAGATAATGTTAAGTGTAGAGCGTTTTCAGTCTCAGTCTGATTCTAATCATCCACCTCCCCAGTAAACACAGTGGCTTTAGTTCTCCATTCCAATGGTTCAGACAACACTCATCTGGCGATGGTATCAAAGCCTGCTGGGAATTCAAATGAACAACGTGTCCTCATAAGTAGGACTTTTCTCTTTCATATACCTGTATTTTTAAAAGTAGTCAATATATTTTAAACTAATCAAACAAAATCGTTTAACAATTAATATCAATTTGCTTACATTAGAGTCCGTGTCCAAGTAGCTTGGCCTTCCTGGCCAGGGAGATCACATACCTCCCACAATATCCATCCTTGAGTGATTTAAGAACCACTCTCTTCCATTGATTCTGAAAGAAAAGTCTGACTCCCAGACAGTACCCCCGAGTGACAGGGGATGCTCACCACCAGTCCGTCTGCTGGATGCTCGGCACTTTCCAGGCAGGGCTCTGCGGCCTGTGACCCCCATGGACAATGCTTCTATGTTATTTTGAAGCTCAAACACCTCTAAGATGACAGAGCAGAACAACCCTCACCCCCACCTACCCACCCCCAACCCAGGCACAGGGATCTCCGTAGATCTGGGCCTCATTCTCTCCCTACAATTAGAAAGAATGGGTTTCAAGTATGATCAGATGTTGTTACAGGAGGCCCTCAGGAAAGCCCCGTCGTGCTATGCAGATGTGCTGCTGTTTGGACATGTTAGGCGGCCCTCTGCACTCAGCCCCTCCCTGCTGCTCCTGTGACCCAGCAGGTCCATTCTGCAGGGGTCTGGGATGTCCTGGGAGGAGGTGGTCACCTGCTGCTCCCTCCTCTGGGTGCCTTCCTTCTCTGGGAATCCTCCTCTCCCCAGTCTTCCTTGTTTTCTCTCTTTTATGGTCCTATCTGCTTCTTATTTGTTATATTAGTGAGTGAACCAAAACAGCACTAAATTTAGATAATTAAAAAAAACAAGCCCTAACAATAATTTTTCATCAGATAAAAAGTAATGCTGAAATTGGATGAAATAAAATATTGCACACTGCCAAACTTATCTCATCAATGTTTGACATTATACACCAAAATATTCCCATAACTGCAGTGTAAGAAGGACCATTTTTACTTTAAACACCAAATCACTGATTTTGACAAGAAAAACAAATTTTGATGCTTAAAAGTAATATATTAAAATTTTAGTTTCAAGACTTCTAGAGTTTTGAAATAAGTCCTGGGAGATTATCATGGTTTAACTGAGAAATAAAGCATTCTGTGACAACATGGGTTTTTTCCAGTGACAGTTAGGCACTGGTTGAACTCTGAGACTTGTTACTTTGAGATTATAAAACTGAACAATTCATTTATCCTCAGAATCTTAAACTGTAAAACTATGAGACTATGAAAAATAATCTCCCTTGTTTTAAATTACAAAACATTAAACCATTTTTTTTAATTTTAAACTATATTTCAAAGCAGCAACACTACTTCATTACAAAGATACACATACATATATTTTAACAATTTGGGGATCATTTTTCTGCCTACATTCTGAAAACATTTATGTTTCCACCAATGGCTTTCTGGTGTAACACACTGAATAACGGAACCCTTGCATTACAATAAAAACCGAAGTTGACAAAATTATAGTTCATTACCAAGTATTTTAGGGGCTTTGTGACATCCCCTGGAGTTTTAAAGGCTGAGATTAATCACATAGATCCTCTGGCTGGTGCTGGCTTATTTTGTGGAGCTTAAGAGGCTTTGACTGCTCGTAAAGGTATCTGTGCACCTCCAAGTCTGGATCAGCTCATGTGGCAATGTGAAAATGGTGGATTTCAGATCAAAATGTGATAACAATACAATGAGAAAAATAATCCAAAACGGAAAGGAAAATAAATTATAGGCATCCCTTACTGTCCATGGGGCATGCTTCCTGGCCTCAAGGGGAAGGCTGAAGAGGCTCAGAGCCTTCATATAAAATGGCATGATGCCTACACATGACCTTCTCAGACCCTTCATGTATGCTCCATCGTCTGTACTTATCCTACCTAGTATTGTGTAAAATTTCTGTCAATAGTTATTATACCACACTGTTCATGAATAATGACAATAAAATTGTCTGTCCATGTTCACCCAGAGGCAGTGTTTTTCACAATCGTTTTGATTCTCATTTCTTTGAGTCCATAATACAATCCCCCCTACCTGCCCAGTACAAAGAGTCAACTATCTAAGCAAGCTGAATTTTGCTGATAGTAAGCTGATAAATTATTTAAGATGTCTTGCCTCCTATGCTTGCATACTAAACATTCCAAACTCAAATCCTGGGAGTTGTTTCTCCTTATTTCCATTAGATGATCTGCTTTTAATAATATATAGGAAACAATTGTTTCTTGCTTTGTTGATTCACCAATGTTTGCTTCCACACCTTGCTGACTGTCCAACCTTCTGGCCCTGCCTAATACGTGGCGTGGATACTGCGGTGCCAGGCAGAGGGTCAGAATTCATCCTGCCATGCTTACTCAGCTGTTGTGCTCAGAAAACATCTACAGAGTCTAAATTTAGAGGCTTTGAGCTTATTTGCCTCCTTTCTCAAATGGTGAGTATGATTTATCTTGAAAACATTGTTCTGAAGAATTTCTAAATAAGATCACTTCTTTTTTTTTATTTTTTAAATGTCCAGATTGTTTTCTTAACAAAGAAACTTAGATATTTCAACTAATAAACACAAGTTCATTTAACATGTTATATATATATATATATATATATATATATATATAGAGAGAGAGAGAGAGAGAGAGAGAGAGAGAGAGAGAGAACATTCAACATCCTATATTAAATTAGATGAAAAGTACATCAGAATTTAATCTGATTCAGATAAAAATAAGTACTATAAAATGCTTGTTACTTGAAATTAATGTACAAGCAAATGTTCACTATTGAGGAATAATTAAATGTCCATCTGTGGGTCTAAGAAGAGAGAGGATCGGTTGTGATGTCTGTCTGCTTTACAGACTATGTAATGCACCTCAAAAGGACCCCTTCTACCACATGTGGAAACTGACCACCCCCTAGAGGTCCTTTGTCTTCTCTTGGGATCAGCAGTGTGCCTGAACTCAGACTGCTTTCTTAGGATTAGCTTCTCTGGTGGACCATAGAGAAATGGCTCGAGGTGTATGATTTAAACATGTCCAGGAGGCCGGAGAGGGCAGAACACATTGACTTCAATGCCATGTCATCAATATTTGAGTCACTCCTTTATTATTTCTTTTTTTTTTTTTTTAAGAGAGAGTGAGAGAGGGGAGAGAGAGAGAGAGAGAGAGAGAGAGAGAGAGAGAGAGAGAATTTTTAATATTTATTTTTTAGTTCTCGGCGGACACAACATCTTTGTTGGTATGTGGTGCTAAGGATCGAACCCGGGCCGCACGCATGCCAGGCGAGCGAGCTACCGCTTGAGCCACATCCCCAGCCCAATTTCTTAAAGAAATAGTCTGATGTTATTCAACTAATCTTCCAAATTCTGTTTCTTCATCTTTGAAACAGAAATGAATTTTATTAAGAATTAATTGCATATGAATGTAACCAACCAGGAATACTAACATTACAAATACAACATATTAAATGAAAAGTATCATTCATAAATATTTTAAAATAACATCAAGAGTGAGTAATTTAAGACAGTGTTGTATGCAGGCTCCCAAAGAGCAACACAGTTATCAAAGCACCTTGTTTAAGATCTAAGGCCCTTTAAATTGCTGTGTGACATGACGGGAACTTATTGTCAGGCCAGAAACCATTGAGCAGGGAGGGATTCTCAATCTCTTTGAGACCCCTTTAACTTTATGAGTCTATTTATTAGCTCTGGATAATTTACTGAATCATGAAGGTTGGGGGAAGCAATATACCCAGGTAAAGCAGAAGCAACCCATCCAAAAACTACCCAAGGAACAATGTAACCTCACAAAATAGACCCAGCAAATGTTAGCCATTTTGACTCCTTCTTTCTGTAATTTTATCCCTGAACTCAAATGACACGTGCTTTTTTAAATAGTTGTAAAGGTGTCCAGGAATGTGGAAGAAGAGGCACATGGAAACTCAGAGTCCTAAGGAAAACACAGGGCCATTAGAGTCACATCAATTTTGAGCTGCCGCACATCATCAACAGGCTTTTGACTCTGTCTTCACCATAACCTGAGTGAGGAGGGCAAGTGCTCTGCTCCATGTTTGCCGCAGAGTGAAATGGACCGTGAACATGCCTTCCAGGTGGAGCTGCACACCAAACCCTGACTCCCCGCTGCCCACCGCCTGAGATCATCCAGAGGGATGGACTCCGTTCCACTGTTCTGCCAGCTCTTGCTTTTGAGTTTATACATTATTTAGTACCAGTGGGTTCATGCCAAGCTCTTTCGTATTGATTTCCTCTTGCCAAGCCCATTCCCTCGTTCTGAGCATCCGTCACAAGTTGTAATGCACCCTTCCGAGGGCCAAGTGGCCACTCCTGCAAGGAGCAGTTATCAATATTTCATAATTATAATTTGTTCATAGAGAAGAGAGCTCAAATGGGGACTCTCTGCCTCTGTATTGCTTTTAATGTCAGTGGATTAGCACAAGGGTTGAAGAAGGAGGTCAACACTCATTTCTGAAATGAGATGATTGTGATTTTAATATGCCAGAGAAGAGTCGAAGGTCTCAGGGGTGGGGCTAGGGTTCTAGTGCGGCTTTCTCTCTCTTTCACTAACGTCTGTTGCTGATTTTTTCACTCATCTATTTTGCTTAAGAGATCAGTATTGGTTTAAGAATCAACTTGGACCACAGGCAATATAGGAATCTAAGTTCTCACTTGCTGCCTGTTCATCTCCACTTAACATTTATATCACAGTGTCTGTAAAATAGTTTCCTAAGTGATTCTTAACTGTGGGCATGCCTCTTCTATCACATGTTGACATTTGTTTAAGTTTGCTTTCAGCAAATCTCAGAATTTCTCGGAGCTTCATTTTCTCTAATTTTTTTTATATGAAACTTTCAGTTTTAAAATGGTTGAGATTCACATGCAGTTATAAGAAATAATGCGGAGAGATCCTGTGTAACCTCTGTCCATTTGACTCCAAAGTGATCTTGCCAAGCTCACGGAATATTGTGGGATAGTCAAGACACCTGCACCCCTGCCGGTGGGCATGGAGCTCTGAGAGGGGTGTTCTGTTTTGTCTCCTGGAGGAGTTTTCTTTTATTTCATGAACTCCATCAGCGTCTGCATCTTGTTATTTGAAACTCTTTTATTTGGCACTTGGATCTTTATATTCTCCTTATGGAAAATAATCTTTCCTGTCATCCTTGTGTCTAGTAATCTTTTTCTCTGAAATCACCTTTATCTAACATTAACATTTCTTGATTAAGATTTGCATTATATATATATATATATATATATTTCTGATCCTTTTTTGTTCAAACTACCTATGTTGGAAACCATTTTTTAAATAAATAATACAGTGTATCTTTTTAAAAATTTTTACTACCAACTTCTGTCATTTGTAGAGTATGTTTAGGCCACATACACTTAAGGTAAGTCTGCCATTCTGTTGTTATCAATATTAATTATTTATTTTCTGTTCGCTTAATATTCCACTTTCTTTTTTCATTTAACATTCTCTGGGTTATTTGAAAGCTTTCAAGATTTCATCTTGGCTTATATACAGTGCTTTTAAGTATGTGGCTTTTTTATTACTTTCTTAGGGTGTAGCAGGTATTACAATGTAACAGACAACTCGCCACAGTGTACAGAAGCCATTTGACCTCTTCAAATAAAGCGGAGAAAACTTAGGTCCATTTAACTCCTTTCACTCTCCCCAGTTTTAATAGAATTCTCTTGGGATTTGAGTAACCAATGAGAAGTAGGACAGCCCATTCTAGTCCCCCTTTCCAGGGTTCCCACCGCGGCCCTGAGAAGCAGTGGAGGGTGTGGGTGAGGCTGGGCTTTCTCAGCGGGGACTTGCCAGGGAGAAGACATTCAGGACCCTGGACACCCACGTGCCCAGTTGACCAGGCCCCTGTGCTGCCTGCCCCCTCCTCCGCAGTCAGGCTTCCTGCGAGGTGGCGGTGGGTGCTGGGAGGCTGCTTCTTCACCGTTTAAGCTTCTTTTTGTTGTTTAAAGAAGTTTCAGTTCCCAAGTTCCCTGCAGCCAGGAATCCAGAGCACATTGAGAAGGTTTCTGTCTGACAGAGGATCTCTGAGAAGACATGCCTTGCTGTCGTAGGAGTAAATACGGCTGGCAGAGAGGCATCGTGACAATTTAGTAGGACTGATGTGTCATCCGCTGGGCCCCTGGAGGTGGCCCTAAACTCGGCATCCCCTGCTGCCCATGATGCCCGGCTGTGTAATTAGGGGTGAGGTTCTCTCCCTGCACACACGTTGTGGTTGTGAGTGTGCAGTTGTGAGCGCAGCATCCTCCAGATGGAGCGTTGCCCCCAGCGAACCTGCAGCTCTTAGCCACGCGCAGGTGTTCACGTGTGACCTACCCACATACCAAGCTCGCACGAAGATCTGGGTATCACTTCCACGTTAAAGCTGAAGTTGCATTGGTCATGCCTTATTTATAGATTTTACCTTTACTGATAGATCAAACTACTATGAATCTCTTAGGGAAAAAAAAAGAGAGATCTTATTTTTGACTTATTAGTGCTGCTCTCATAAAATTAATTGTGGAACTCTGCCGTTTTTTCCAGAATCTGAGAGAGTTTAACACTAACAGAGGGATCACCCAGGATTTTTTTAAAATGGTGATTGTACTGTTCCAAATTTTTATGATATATTCTATTTACCTTTTGCAATTATTATTGTGTTAGTATGTAAATTTTTATTTTGCTAGGATATCACCTATTTTACACAGATAATATTTTTAAAGTTGAATCTTTTCAGTATCTGCTGATTATTCTTGGATATATCTGTTTGTTTTCTTTTATTTGCATAATAGGCTCATGAGAAGTTTGTTTTACTTACATGTAACTTCAAAAAATTCTTATTTGATTTATTTAATATTTCCTATTACATGATTTTCAGATTTCATCTCTATTCTTTCTTCAGTGTTCTTGATTTACTTTAGTACATTTCTAAATTTTAAAAGAAATTTATAAGGTTTTTATTATTTGTTGATTTTCCTTTGCACTAATATAGACACTTATAATCTTTAATTTTCACCTGAGTACATTTTTTTTCATACCACATAGATTATGAATTCATATATTTTCCTTTCTGAAGCACCAGTTTTGGTTTTAAATTTTTGAAGAAATTTCTTTGAGAGCATCTTCCCATACACCAAGTAGTTTAGATTTATTTCACAACACCTCACATTAAGTCTGGAGATGGTACCCATAAGCCTCCCATATCTGCATCTTAGATATTCTTTGCAGCAGGACAGAATGTTCCATGAAGAGCCAACATGCACTTCTTCTGTGTGGGGGAATGAGGGGTCCCCTGTGGTTCATGAATCCTGTCTGTCTGGCCAGTGTGGGCTTCCAGGGCTCTTGGCCATTTTGTCCTCTGCTCCGGTAGTTCTCTGAGCAGAGGTTCTTTATCTGAGATGAAGGCTGGACTGTGGCCTCTTTGCTATTTGTCCATCATGAAGAAAGCACAGAAACATAGAAATAGATTTTAAATTTTTCAATGGCAATTTGACAGAGCAATTTTATTTCTATGGCATCAAAAATTAAGTTTTCTAAAAATTTATTTTTGCTGCATTTGCATATTACCAGTTCATAATTATGTGTGGGCGTGATAACTAACATCTTACCCCAGGTGATCCAAGACATGCTTTCACAGCTTCTGATTCCAAAAGGTGTAGCATTGCAGAGATATAGGAACTCTGCCCTTTGGTGTCTTTTTGAAACTTCAGTCTGTTTTGCAGGTTTTACTATTTTTCTGTCGGGTGCTCTTCATTGTGTAACATTCACCATTTAACCTTCCTTTCCACTTTTCCTTCTGAAAACAACATGGCCTCTCCTGCTTTCTCCTGTCTGCAATTGATTTCTGCACCATTTATTTCTAACATTAAAAAAACAAACTCACTTTTTTGTAATATACTATTAATTGACTTTTTAAAAAACATAGTGTAAAAGTGTTGCTTATTCTAACTTAATCTGAGAGTCTATGTTTAAAAGGAGAATCCAGTTGAATTATTGCATAATGATTTCTGTTTGGGTTTTATTGCTTATGTTTTACACAATGGTAATCATTTATTTTGTTTCCTTTATTCTGAAAGTTTAACTTTGCTAGTTCTATCATAGTTCTAGCCATTGACCTTCTTTCTCTTTGTTACTTTGAAAAGTCTACTGAACTTCCCATTCCCTTAGTAGCTGTCTTCCCACGTAGTGATCCACTTACAACCTCTCCATCATGTGAAAACTCAATAGCAGCTGTGGAGCTCCCATTGATGCTCTGCCTCACTGTCCTTCACACAGCCCTGAAAAGTGAAGCCTTTAGGACAATGAAAAGCCCTGCCTCTTCACAGTCCCCCTTTCCAACTTCAACACCAGGAACCTCTTGCTTTTACCACCTGTTTCTCCATGATGCACCGTCTTGAAATAGTTTCACCTCGATCAAGTGATTCTGAGCATCCCTTGCGTGGCTAATAATTTGTAATTTTGAACACTCATCTCCAGTCCCCTTATGTTTCATGCATTCACTATTTATTTATTTGATAAACAACATACAGTGAGTGATCTTGCACAGCCGGTATTCCAAGAACCGTACAGATACGAAATGAGTTGTCATCTGGATGGGTGCTGTTAGTTGGGTAAGTGCTGTTATGTGTGATTTACAGATGAGGAAACCCAGGTATGGACGGCTTAGTCAACATGCTCTGGGTCGTCATGACTGAGTGTTGCCTCCGATGTTGCCTCTTGCTGCAGGCTCTGGCTCAGTCTCTGGGCTGGGAGGATTCTGAAAATGTCTTCTTATTCTACTCCTATAGCTCTTTTTCAGAGTCTTCTATTTGCAAGGAAAAGATAAATTGTCTAATGGTAGTCAAACCATTATTATTACCACACTCCCTTGAACGATCTCGACTTCAGACTTTTTTATTCCAAGTTTTTTTTCTGGTATTTTTATTAAAACAATCACCTGTCAATTGTTCATTAAAACAATCACCTGTCAATTGTTTCTTTCCCTTTGAATGCCAACGTGCTGGGGTTGATATTGCTGGGTGGTTTTCTAGGAACTGCAAGTCTTGCGTCCGGGCACCGTCTGTGTGCACTGAGATGCCTGATTGGGGCTTCAGCGCTTCCACTTGCTGATTTCAGCTCCAGTCCAGTTCTCAGCAGTCACTGCCCTTCCCTCTGCTGGCCAGCTTTGTCAGCTCCCGGGAGTCTTCTCTGTGTGGTCTTGAATGTCCTTAATTTTATTTTTGCAAATTCACTGTGCCCCATTTCCTCTCTCTTCCTTAGGAGCTCCATTTCATAAGGAACATGCTCTGAATGCCTTAATCATTGCTCTTGACAGTGATAGTTGTTAGCTGTTTTTCCTACTGTTTGCTTCTTGGACAAGTCCTTGGGGCTCTGTACAACTGCTGGGTAATGAGTGGAATGCACAGGTGGCCTCTTGGTGACAACCACCATGCCAATGCCACATGACACCAAGCTGAGTTTCTGGGCTCAGGCAATGTAGATGGGCTGGACTAGGAGCTGAAAGTGGGGAACACTGAGACCCTTAGCCACCATCGTCCCCGAGTATCCGGACTTAGTCTGTTCTATATTCCTTTAAATGCATGTACACTTTTAAAAGTGTGATTTACTTAACAGATAATAGCTGTATTTAGCCTATACCTGAGCAAAGTTCTGAGATACACATGGAGATACACAAATAGATGCTCTTCAACTGATGATGGGGCCATGCACGGAGAAACCCTTGTAAGCTGAAAATGTGAGGTTGAGAATGCATCAGGAACCTGCCCTGCTGAGCACCACGGCTTGCCCTTGTCTACCTTAAGTGCACTCCGAACACGTCCATGAGCCTGCAGGGGAGGCATCCTCAGAGTGTAGCTTACCACTTATCACAGGCCAGGAAAGAGCAGGATTCAGAACTCTGTACAGCTTCCATTGGATGCAAATTACTTTCATCCATTGAAAAGTCCAGAGGTCTTAAGTTGAACCATCGTAACTCAGGGACCATGTGTCCTCTGAGGGAACATCAGTGAGCACAGGTCTTTGTTTTCATGGACTTCAGAGAGCAGCTGAGTGCACAGGAACAGGCAGCAACAGGAAGGTGTCTGCTGCTGCAGGAGAGCACAGCAGAGGAGACCAGCCTGCTGCAAGGGAGAAGGTCGGCATCCCCAGAGGGAGACACTGAACTGCACCTGGGGCCTTGTGAGCAGCAAAGGGGAAGAATCTCTGCAGCGTGGAAAAGAATATCTAGAGATACCCATAGACCAGGGCAAGCTGGGGCGCACATCTGTAATCCCAGTGGCTCAGAGGATGAGACACAGGGTCACAAGTTCAAAGCCAGCTTCAGTAACTTAGTGAGACCCTGTCTCAAAATAAATTATAAAAAGGGCTGGGGGTTGACTCAGTGGTTAAGTGCTCCTGGGTTCAATCCCCAGTATCAAAAACAACAACAACAACAAAAAGTCAAGATAAAACTAGAAAGGCCAACAGGGCAGAGAGATACGAGAAGGTAGCTGAAATCTAAGGTGCCAGCTGCAGCAGGAAGGTCCCCTCAGAATTCATGTGCTGAAGCCCAAGGCCTCAGAGTGAGGCTGTGTCTGGAGGCAGGGCTTGTACGGGGGGCTTAAGGTAACATTGGTGCAATTCTTATAAAGAGGAAATTGGGGACACAGGGAAGAGCACAAGGGGACACAGGAGAAAACAGAAATCGGCAAGCCAAGGAGAGAGGCCTCAGGAGAACCTGACCCTAGTCTTGAGTGAAAATCCACCCACCACCGGGTAAGAAATGAATTTCTGTTATTTAAACTAATCCTCTGGACATTTCGTGGTGGTGGCCCCAGCTAGCTCCCACAGTCACCATCGATCTGAGGTTAAATCCAGAGGAAATGATTCATAATGGCACAACATCAAGAGGCCCACCTGGGTCTGTCCCTGTGTTAGTCAGCTATTTTACTGCTGTGACTAACAGACCCAACAAAACAACTAGAGAGGAGGAAAAGTTTATTTAGGGGCTCACTTTTTCAGAGGCCTCAGTCCATAAGAGGCAGACTCCATTCCTTGGGGATCAAGGTGAGGCAGGACATCATGGTGGAAGAGTGTGTCAGAGGGAAGCAGCTCACACGGTGATCGGGAAGCAGAGAGAGACTCCACTCTCCAGATACCAAATATGTACCCCAAAGGCATATGCCCAATACCCACCTCCTCCAGCCACAACTCACCTGCCTCCAGTTACCACTCAGTTAATCCCATCCGGTGGTTAATTCACCCAATCTTGTTTTCTCTGAGCCTTCTTACATTGTCTCACCAGGGAGCTTTTGAGGACACCTCACATCCAAACCATAATAGTCCTGTCAAATTGGATGTCCAGGGACGTGGGTGCTGTTCTCACTGCTTTAAGCCCTCTCTTCACAGGAAGACACTCATCCCCCAGCTGGTGAAGGAAATGATGAGCACTGGCCCAAACCTGTGTCCTTTCTTAGCCATAGACACCAAGTTCCTCGGGCTGCTCTCCCCTCCCAGCCAGTACCAGTGATTGAACCATGATGGCCATACAGAGACTCCGCCCCCTTGTCTGAATTTGGGATAACTAAAAGGTCCATCCCAGACCCAAGGCTCCCTCTGGGATTAACTGAGGCCCTTCTTACTACATCACAGAAGTCCTTGGACTAGTCCTTCTGTCTCTGCTTTGTGCAGGCAATGCTCTGAGAACGACCCTCTGAAATGTCATAGCAGTACCTAATAAGATTTCTGTCATAGACGGCTGTCTCCGTGTGTGCTTCTAGACAACTCAGCCTGAGATACAGGGTCACTTTTGCTACCACAGATGCTTTTAACCTGGATGAGCCAATTAAGGGCTTTAACCAAAAAAGTGACAGGATCAGATTTGAACTGTAGAATGATCATTCCAAATTGGATGTGGGGAATTAGTCCAATAACTTTAAAATTGCAGGCAAGTAGACTATTTAGGAAGCTGTTACAGTAAATCAAGCAAAAAAGGACGATTGCCTTAATTTAAGTAGTGCCAGAGAGTATTGCAGCAGATAGATCTATGAGCAGTCAGGGAGAGAGGCTGCCGATCTCGGCCCTGCTGCATGGCAAAGTGAGAGATCTGATTCAGGTGAGAAAAGCAGACGAGGGCTGGGACGGCTTGTGCTGGGATGAGGAGTTTTGTTTCATCTGCGTGGAACACTTGGTTCTCACGAGAGGTGTCCAGGGAGCCTTTGGAGGTATCATTTCTAGTCAGAAGGAGTGTCCAGATTTGGGTATGTATGCAAACTGGATGGCCACTAGGAAGATGAGATCATTTTATGGGCAATGCAGAGTGGGCCAAAGCAAGTCCCCACCATGGAATCAAAAAGAAAAGGACTATTTAAGATACAAAGGAATTACTAGCAAATTTTAGAAGGAAAAGTCCGGCAGAAAATAAAGTTAAGCTAATATAGAGTTATAAATATTGAAGAGAAAAATGGAATGATGTCAAAAGTGAATTTCAAGGGCTGGGGCTATAGCTCAGTTGGTAGAGTGCTTGCCTCACATGCACAAGGCCCTGGGTTCAACCTCCAGCACCACACACACACACACACACACACACACACACACACACACACGTGAATTTCATGAGCCAGAACAGTGAAGGAAGGAGGATAAGACAAAGAAAAGAGAAAGGAAAGCAGCTTGGATGAGGGAGAAAGCTGAGGAGGTGAGACAGCCTGCCGACGGCGGTGCAGGTCTGAACCCTGTGGAGACTGAGGGAAGGAGGAGCAGGAGCAGCAGCAGCCCCAGGCCAGGAGTCTGAGTTTTCCACTGGAGCAATCCCACCTTGGGCAGAAGGAGCCTGCACCCACCTCAGCCCCATGTCAGTGTTGGCTGAGGCAGCAAAGTGAAGGTGTGATGTTGGTGTGGGTGACGTGGATCCAGTGTGGCCACTCAGTCACCACAGCCCTGAGCAGCTGGGCATGGACCCTGGGCCAGAGGACGTGGAGATGCTGAGGGTGCACAGGCAGGAAGAATTGATAGAGCAAGGATCAGGGACAGGTGAAGGTGTGTGTGTCAGGGTGTGAGGAGTGCTGGTTTGGGGCAAGGGAGAAAGAATTCTCATGGTGGAGTCGTTCATCTTTTGGGGAGATGATGGTAAGTCCACCTCAATACCTAGGTCGTTCTGTGACCTGTACAATCACTGGCATGGCTATCAGAGACAATGGTAATAATGTAATAATAATTAATAATGTTAGTATAACTTGAGTTTCTATATCAGCTTTGATTGGTCAGCCTACTGAAATTCATAGAAAGGAATCCTGTGAATTAACTTCTGGATTTTCTGTGATTTAAAGATTACTCTTGCATAGATTTCTAGGTTTGACGATTGAAAATGTTTTCCAGTGACTTAACATCATGAACTTAATTCAGTTTTTCACTATGAATTTCTACACTGAAAGAATCTGTATGTGAATGAAAAAACAATTGCTCATTTGTTCTGAGTGTTAAATTTATAAAACTAATAATTCATATCAGAGAATTGACTCAATTTTTTCATTTTTCTTAAATTTTTAAATTTGTTTAAATTAGTTATACATGACAGTAGAATGCATTTAGGCACTTTGATATACCAAACATAGACTGGATATAATTTCTCATTTTTCTGAGTGTACATGTTGCAGAATCATATTGGTCATGCAGTCACACATATACCTGCAGTAATAAAGTCTGTTTCATTCTACTGTCTTTCCTATCTCCACATCCCCTTCCTCTCCTCCATTGTTTTTTCACATGAAAATCTACTTTAAAAGTTATATTCTATGCATATGACATAATTTTTCCAAAAAATGAATGAGCAATAGCAACAACTACAACAAACCAGACTGTGCCGTATTGTCCACGTGTAGGAGATTAAATCTAACATGGAGTCTGACGTTATCAACGCTTCCATTGTTTACATAAATCAGTAAATGGTAAAATGATTTAGAGGCAGACACGAGTGAAGAGATCACACTTAATCTGCTTATATATCAATAGTAATAGGAGCAAAAACAAGGTAGCACAGAAGGATGGGCCCAAGCACTACATGGGGATTGCTGGGTGGAGGAGTCCTCTGCACTGGGCTCTGAGACGTCACACGTGATTCCTTATGGGGCAGCTTTCTCACTTTTTAGGGGGAAAAAATCACACTCTTGTTATCTATTTTTGTTTTTCTTTGCTTTTAAGTAAATTGAATAGTTATGACTTTGTGAGTTTGAATCGTAAAACTGTATTTTAAATTTTTACACAAATACTAAGGGCTTCTTGTTGTGAATGCTATTGTTTAATGAACATCAAAATAAACCTCTTTTTCCTGTGGACCTAAACTAAAGGAAGTTGGTTTAAAATAGATGATTTTAAATAAGAACTTGCATCCAGAAATTGTGCTCTCTTCAAATGAATTTTATCAATTAATTAAGTCAATTACTTCTTATCTGAAAATACTTAGTTTTGCAATAGCTTTTCAATATCGACCCACTCAACTATAGACTTAAATATTTGCCCTTATAATGTCAGTTTCCTGACTGAAAACAAACAAATAACCGAACAAACCCCCAAACCTTGGCTAGACGTGTAGTTCAGTGGTAAAGCACTTTCCTAGCCTGTATGAGGCCCTAGGTTCCTTCCCCAGCACTACAAAACAAACAACAAGCAAACAAACAGAAAGCATTATTGCTCAAAATATGTTAAGATGCTCAGTCATTAGTTACCAGAATATGTCTTCAGATAGATCAATTTCTTCAAAGTGGGGCTTTATACAGAGGCTTTTTTAGCCATTAGAAGAATCTAAGAATTTAAGAATGTTATTTGTACAGTGATGCATAATGGATGTTGGATTTTACATCAGTGGATTTTTCTTTGTAATCAGTAGTCTGAATATGTTTTCTCTGATAATTTAAGCATTTCTTGTGCCACATGAGTGTGTGATACTGTGGGCAAGCATCCTCCTAATCTGAGGGAGGCCACTTTCTACACCATCACAGCCACACAGTGCCCCGCCCTTTCCCTCCTTGGTGATGGGCTTTGCTAACTACACTTTCAGGCAGATAAAATCTATTCAGCCATAATTTCAGGTTCTGCTGGCTGGTAGAGAAGCAGCTACCAATGCATATAAAAGCATTTGTTGATCATTTTTGAAATGCACATGTAAAAATTAAGAGCTCCTTACATAAGTTGTGTTACCTTTCCAAAAAATCAGCATCTCAGAATTCCTTGATTAGAAAAAATTGCTTAATTCACTGAAGATTTTGTCATTTTATGAATGAATATCTTGAATGTATTCCTAAGAACATGAAATTACTGTATTTGATTTCATAAAATGCAAGCATATTGAATATCTTAAAACTTCATGTACTTTAGAGTTTATACATCCATATAAGACATTTTGCAACACAAATTGAAAGTGAATGAATAGTCAACAAAGCATTAGAACCCAAACTCTGTTTATGAAGTTCACCGTCTTTGAGATTTCAGCCCATTTTAGCTAGTCAATAAATACTACAAATATTGTGAACAGTAGAATGAATAGAAGAACCTGGAGCTCTTTTTAAGGTGTGTGCTTGGATTTCGGGCAGTCTGAAATCCACATTGATCGGGTCTGCTTGGAGACTGCACAAAGGGAGGATGTGGGGCATATGCTGACTCCACAAATCATTTTAATGGACGATGTGGTGTTCAGAGCCTAAAACAATGTTACAACACAGTGTAAAGTTGTGCATTTGCTCTTTAAGACACCAGTTTTCAGATGGGCTTCTGGGCTAAGGAAGCCCAACCATGACATCTGCAATCCACAAGAGAGTTCTGTACAAGCTCAACCTTGCTCTGTACATTATTTATTTAGCAAAACACAATGTTTTTCTGAAGTTAAATTTTCCTAAAACTCTCTCATATTCAGGGAGGCAATTTGGTGTAAATTTCATAAGACAAAATGTGCCCTGGGAGGAACTCTGATAAACTATAAGTTTGGTGTTCATGGAAACAGAGATCCATACCTATGTACCCATAATTTGTCAATCAGTACACACAGCATAAACATCACACACTGAGCTTACCCTAAGACAGTGCTACCTGATCACACTGATAGAGTGGAAATATTTTTCACATTTCCTTAATAACTTTACTGCTATATTTAGAAGAATAAACATATTACAATAGAATGTTAGGTTGACATATTGGTTAACAGAGTGAGCATGTATTTTACACACAGAGATCTAAGGAGCTAATTTTATTTGAAAAACAAATGTGGCGGAGTATTTGTATTCCAATTAGAGGAGGCAGGTTATACTTGCCACTTATAAACTTCCAAAGATGAGTGGCTTTCTGTATCCTCAGTACTCTCAGCATGGAACCTACAATCTTACTCAGTTCTGCCAATTTTATGGGAGGGCCTTAGATTGGGGCACAAAGAGCACTCTGCAGATCTTTATGTGACAAGATGAAAGATGATAAAAATCAATTCCTATGCCCTAAAGACGTAACTACCAGCCCTGGAATTCACCAGAACTCAGTTGCCACACAGCAACTTAAATGAGGATCCAGTGCTATTAACAAGGTCATGGGGTTTATTGTGAAAAAATTTGATACCCTATTTTTTGAAAATAGCAAAAATAAAATATCACAAATGTGTACACAAAGGGAAGAATTAGAAAGAACTTAAAAGGGTGAATTATTTTGCTTTTGTCATTGTGGAGTATTTACTGATATCTTCTGCTACTGTGGACAAAACATAAAATGCCCTTTCCTCATGTTCTTGGGTTTTTGATGCATTTAACTATGCATCTGTATATTTTTCAGGGTAGATTTTTAGATTTTTCAAACCCTCAAATAACATTTGAGAAAATGGGGTTATTAATGTTAAAAGGGAATGAGGCTAGTGATTCTTAATGGACTTTCACATGTCACTATCTTCAGAAACTATGCCTTATTTAATATTCATGTTATCCCTGTGAGGAAGATATCATCACCCCAATGTACAGATGGGGTGCTGACTCCTTGCAACCTGTCCAAGTCCCCCCAAAGTCAAATGGCGGCACCCAGACTTAACCCTAGAACCTAAAAGGCAAAGTGCAGTGCTTCAGCTTTTAAAGAATCTTCTCAGAAACTCTACAAAAATTATCGTTTCCTTTGTGTGTGTGTGTGTGTGTGTGTGTGTGTGTGTGTGTGTGTGTTTCTTTCTCTCCTGCTTGTATTGATGAGTCAAACCTGCCTTAGTTCAGTGCCAGCTCCTGGCGCACATGTGGTGTTTGCTTGGAGGTGGATTTGCACATACGAACATGTAGGCGCCATGTGACTGTGCACATCCCCTCAGAGGCCATCTGTACCTCCTCTCTGTCACAGAAGCTAGGAGATGTACCTTAAGAGGAGGAAGCCTTGGAGAGCTGGAGCCTTTTCCATAGGAAAATCACTAATGGGTCCTGTAAAATATGCAACATGTCACGATATTTATAGAACTCTGATCTCTAAGTAGACATCAGCTTATATATGCACTTTTCTGAGGAGCACCAACCACTAAAGTGTGAAAGCACTTTATATTTCCAAAATCCTTTTAAAACACTCTATTATTTATATCACATCAGCAGTTAACTGATGTTTTTCTTAACCCATTGATGCTTATGTTCATAAAATAGAAGACTATAGGTAGTATTAACTCATTTGGTAGCACCTATTCCACTGGTAAAAACTTCCTTTTGAAAATTAACTGTACATGCATATGAGAGGTGTTTACCCTCTCTGAGTCGTGGGGTGGGGGCGTGTGTGAATGTCTGATTCCTGGGCCTTGTGAGTCTGCCTACAGAGACATGGATGAGCAACGGCACTATTGGGGAAAGAGGTGTTTATGACTTTCTCACACACATGCATGGAGCAAGCATTCTACCAATCTCTCCTCTTGCAATGTGGATAATCAGAACTTATTGGGAAATCAAAACCACTAAAATCAGAGCAACTGCTGACACAGAACCAAATTAAGTCTTAGTTAAGTGAGTCCAGCCTTGTGCAATGTGACAGGAACTTCTAATTGCTAGGGACTTACAAGTCTTTATGAGTCTCCACTCAATTTCCCTTTGACTTTGAGCCATTTGGGTTTCTGATTGATCGTCTCATGATCTCAGGGTGCTTCTCTGGACAGTGCTATGGGACATGGTTGGAAAATCGCAATAACCCTACCCCCGGACCAACCAGATGCACAGGTGCATTTTTCTCTTTTCCTATTTCATTTCAGTTAATAACAAGACAAATAAAATACATTTAGGGGGTGTCTCTATCTAGACAAGTCCAGAGTATCTTGAGAGGCTTAAAATAATGTTAAGAATTTCAAGAAGGAAATGATGTATGTATTTTTGTTACTGGCTTCATAATCCAGTGATGTCATGGTTACAATTATCTGCCCCCATGATTAGGCTATGGTGCCCAGGTATCTGTGTAGATGTTTCCATGCAGGCAATTTTTAAAGATGAGATTACATGCTCTTTAGTAGACTTGGAGCAAAGCAGCTGACCGTCCATGGTATAGTCGAGCCTCACCCTATTGACAGACAGATGACAAGGGAAAGGTTGAGGTTTCCTAAAGAAGAAGGATTTCTGCCCCAAGTTACCTTCGAGTGTCCATCAGCTGGGATTGTAGTGGTCAGCTTGCCCTGTGAAGCCTAGACTTGTTGGCTCACACAACCAAATTCCTTCAACTCTTTCTCCTATTGACTCTGTTGATATGAAGACCACTGATGAACACAAGTAGAGACGAATCTGGAAAGCAAAAGTCAGGTTTACAACCTCGAAGCCACTAGTACTCCCTAGTATTCAAACTGCTTCAAGTTATACAAGCCTTCTTAGTTTTTCCAGAGAGTCAATGATTTGGCTTTATATTACAAAAAGGACTTGAGATTATATCTTCTCAACTCCAGCAACACATAGAAACAAAACGAGAATAAATTGTACCCTTGTCTAAACTTCAAAAGTTACACATATGTCTGAAATTTTGAGAAGATTATTCTAAATATAATTCAAATTAATGAATATGAGAAAATACTTATACTGAGTTCTTTCTTCTGAGGAGAGCACAGGGAACCGATGCAGCACTTGCTGGCAGATTTGCTAACCTGCCCTACTTTAGAAGAAGAATAATGAGCTCTGGGCAGAGGGATCGTTTGTTCTTGAAAGGTGTGTGCCCCAGAGGTTAGCAGCCTTCCTGAGCTGAAGCTTCCTTGGCAAAGAGTTCAGACAGTTGGAAAAGCACCCCCATCTTGGAGGAATTTGAATCCTGCCAGAGTCGGGGGAGGGGGGGGGAGACCAACGAGGGAGGACATCCCTGACTGCAGGTTAGACCAGAAGAAGAATGGGAAGGTAGAAGACAGGGAACCAGAAATGAAGCCCTCTGACCCATGGTGGAAGGGTAGGTACACAAGCCTCAACACGTCCAGCATTGACTTTGGGGAAACACAAAAGCAGCACACAGAGGATCTGTGAGGCAGACCGGGAACATTGATTTAGCCAATTCATTATAGAAATGTGTTTAAGTAAGAAGCTGCTACTTACTCTCAAACATGGAAACATTGTATAATTGATCCAATGACATAAGAAAAATAAACCTAAGAAAGGGACAAGACTGAGAAGAGAGTAAGGATACGAACATAAGAGTAAGGAAAGGAGTGTGATGTCAGTAAGTCACACTCTAGTTAGAGAGAGGGGACAGGCTTGAGAAACTCCTAGAAACTTCACCTGAAGTTGAAAAAGAGTTAGAATTGATTACGGAGACAAGGTTACATTTGGAAGGCCAGGAATGAAGCGGGAGGAAGCATACAGATAGATAATTGCTTCTCCTGAAAGGAAGCCTGGGACACATTTCTGTACATTCAGTTCAGATTTTTGTAACCTTGAATGTAATTAATGGCATAATTAATATGAAGTCTGAAGTAATTAAATTGATCTTCCCGTGAAGATAAAATATAAAACACAGAAAAGCTTTCTAGATCAAGATGACATTAGCCTGGATTTGATTTCTTCCTCCAAATTGTCCACTGACTGTACAAGATGAGTGCAGGATAGAACTTGGTTGTGGCCACTGGCTACTTAGAGGTGTTAGCCACCTCCCAGAACCACTAAGAAATATTGGCAGGAAGTCGCAGAGCTTCAGGTGGAGGGGAATTGGGCTACCTGATGCCACACACCGGAAACCTATGGCCCTCTACACCTACACCTGTCTGGGCCATGCTCCCCACATCTCTCCAGAGAGCAACACTACTTCTGTGAGCCTCCCCGGCACTCAGTGCAGGTGCAGGAGGTGATGACCAGAAGTCAGAGCTGTAACCCTTGGGGACATAGTCCTGGCCCTGCTGGGGCGGGTGAGGACTGCTCCTGAGTGACAAGTGCTGCCTGCCCCTGAGCTCATTCCTTGGCCTCTGTCAGCCAGAACTTCCAGACACCCAATGGGGCAAGAGAGGCAAAAATAAAACCATCTCTTTTGCCAGTTTCCTCATTGAGACTACATATTTAGGGTGACCCACATGGATCAAGTATACACTAACCCAGAATATAATTGAAAGAACAAGTGTTACCAGTTTATTGAAATAAAAATAAATCCTAAACTTTTAACACTCCAAAATTGGGCATATTGGGAAACAGCAGATTTTTTTTTAACCAGGGATTGAACCCAGAGGTGCTCAACCACTGAGCCACATCCTCAGTCTGCTTTTATGTATTTTTTTTTTTAAATTTAGGGACAGGGCCTCTCTAAATTGCTTAGGGCCTCATCAAGTTGCTGAGGCTGGCTTTCAACTCAAGATCCTCCTGCCCCAGCCTCCAGAGCTGCTGGGATTATAGGCATGCATCACTATGCCCAATACAGTTTTTCTTCATATCAGTGTTTTATCAATGATCATCAAAAGGATATTTAATGAAAGTGTCTTGAGGCTACTGTCATGAGAGAGGGTCAAACTGAAAATAGGAATGCTATAAAGTTGAAAAATATCCCTTTTGGAATATGAAAGAATTAAAATCAGTGGAGTATTAGATATTAGAAGGACCACGCCTTAACACTGAAGTAAGTTTACAAGTCAAACTTGAAATCAGAGGACAGAACTGAGTGGGGAAGGACGTGCAGATGGAAAATGAAAAAGGAAAATGAGACAGAGAGGGGGGACCAAATGACCAAAGATCTGGGTCACTGAGCCCACGTGATGTGACAGTGAAGGACAACCCAGGCTTGAACAGCCATGGGAGAGAGCACAGCCAGCCCAGGTGGACAGATCCATGGGCGAATGGTAGTCGATTTGCATCTTCAGTGAAGTTTCTAGAGACTGTGTGAGAGTGTGTGTGTAGGTATGTGCATAGAGACTCGTGTGCATGCTCTTTGTGAGTTTATTCTTTTTTATTTCAGTCATCTACATCTAACTTAACTCTGGGAAGCATATAATACTTCATTAGAAGGGAAATTTTCCAAATCAACAAGCCATTGAATTGAAAATTGGCTTAGAATAATGCTTGCTTTAAGTTTGAAGGTTCAATTCTGAACAATAGGGTGCAAGTCACATATTTTTCATTGCTTTAAATAAAATTTCATCTATTCTAAACTCTGCTATATCCTAGCTAGGTGGAAATTCAAACTCAACTTCATTTTCTGTGCATACCTCTAACTTATTCTTCAAGGTACACAGCAGAATTGTTAGCACTGTGCACATCCTTACAGAGCCACACGAGAACACTTCCATCAGGCGTGACTTGCTCGCATGCTCATACCCATTGAGAGGCAACTCCCTATTTACCCCTTTCTTGGCCACCCTGGGCAGCTACCATTCCACTTGTGCTTCTCTAAGTTTGACTGCTACTGCTGTAGATCCCTTGTAAACTCAGACCCACGCAGTGCCTTCCTTGTGACGGGCTTATTTCCTTGGTCATAAGGAAATAGTATTTTTAGTATTATGTTTACAAGATTTTTGCATCTGAATTTATTCTAATTAGAAAGTTAAGCAAATGAATAATGCTTGTTCTCAAGGTTCATCCACATGGGAGCATATGCAGGCAACGCATGTCCATGTTTGGTTCTGAGACCACAGAGTCAGGCAGACACAGTATCGCTGTAGCTGGGGCTTGAAATGACACAGGAGGCTTGCATACTCACACACTTCGTGGAAAAGACAAAGAGAAGCGGAGGAGCTGTTCCAGGTGGGAGAAGACCTAAGTGGTGAGAGACTAAGTGCAACCTGGGGCCCTGGTTAGATTCTGGACCAGATCAAGGACATTAGCCAGGGAATCAAGTCTGTGGCATTGTGTCTCTGATAATATTTGGACCTTAATAATCATTCTGTCATTGTGTAAGAGAATGTCTCTGCATAATGATACTGGAATATTTAAAGATAAAGGAGCCTCTTATCTGTGACTTTCAAAAATTTTAGAAAAGACCTGTGTGTATGAACCAGATAGATGACCGCTAGGTGGACAGATGGGATTATAGAGCAAGGTGGGGAGGAGACAGAGGGTGACAGGAGGAATAATAAATAACAAGAGGATAAAGGGAGTGTACCAATATAAGATAGGAAAAATCTGACTGAGGTTTTACAGGAATTTTTAGTATTATGTTTACAAGATTTTTGCATCTGAATTTATTCTAATTAAAAGTTAAGCAAATGAACAAAAGAGTGATTAGAACAACAAGTTGGCTTCATGATATTTCTAGATTTCATAATAATTCTGGATGTCCTAAAACTCAAGTTTAAAAATGTTCTTTTTTAACTTTTAGCCCAAATCAGATGGTTGTTTACAGGTATAAAATATTGATTGTGATCCTCATGTTGTGCTCAGGGCTCCATACGTGTCATGGAAAACACCACCAGCCCCATTTAGTGAATTCATTTCCTGCTGTGCACTGAAGTGTGAGCTAGAAAAGACAATTTAATTAGTGATGATACACAGAGTTGGGAAAATGTTATGAGTTGCATCTTTCAGTGTTAAATGTGCATATTTTCGACACTTTCATAAAGTATCCTATATTGTAGACACTTAAAATCCTCTCTCCTATTTAAATCGCTCTAAATGATAGTGAGAGGGAACTTCTGTCTCCACTATAATTTATTTGGGTATGATTGGATGAAATATGATGCAGTTAGGATGAAAATGAGCACAAGCAGCATGTGCAGAGGGATTTTTAATAAAATCATAGGACCCATATTTAATATTAGCATGTAAATTATGTACAGCATGATGACTCTCTCGTTAAACTCATAGAGAGTGATTAAAGGGAAAAAAATAGGAGCCTTTGCCACTGGATACTGCATTAACCTAACATCCTCTCGAACATACATTTATTTTAGATCTCATCAAATAATAATTGTCAGTTCTCAGTTTCAAACTCTTGTTCCCTGGAGGAAGAATACCCATTAAAGAAAGATAAAAATGCCTTGAGGCAAAGCCACTCATGGATTCCAGGCACTGTGAGGGCCGATGGGTAATCTCATTTATTGTTTCTTAGTCAATAACAATGCTGCATTTGCATACCGAGCTCTTCAGAGCTGACTCCAGTAGGCTGGCTCATTGGATCTGTGCATAAGTGGGTTTCCAAAGGTCATTAAATCCTGTGAGTTGGCCAGGAGATACTGTTGTCCTCACTTTACTGATGAGGTCACAAAGGAAGATAGAGAAAGATGCTCTTTCTCAAACTAGCACAGCTGAAGAATGGCAAACCCATTTCTGAAAATGTCAGAACCAGCACAGTTTGGGGCATGAAGGTAATCCATGCCTTCAATATAGGCCTTTAAACCTATTCAAGAGCAATCAGTCATCCATTAAATAGAATAGGCTGGTGGATTTAGTTATGGGTCTTGACACTGACTATAGGTGCAGACAAAGGTATAGATATGACCTGGCCTGGAACCTGCGATCCTCCTGCCTCAGCCTCCTGAGTCACAGGGATCACAGGCATGCACCCCCAGCTCTCTTAGCACACAGACCTGGGTGAGTACCAAAGGTGACTTGGTGTTTAGCAGCATCTCTAGCCTCTCCGCCCACAGGCCAGGACCAAGCCTGGCCTTCCAAGGTATTTGTGGAGTCTGCATGTTGCTTTGGGCATTTTCACAACCTTGGGTTTAGTTCCTGAATGTGGCATGCCTCTCCATTTGTTTCTGACCTATAATTAGCAAGGACACTGAGTCAGCCTGGAAATCCTCCAACAAACTTAATCACAGGGAATTTCACTACTGCTGGGGAATTCCACCTGTCCTTGAAGAAGAACCATAACTACATTCCTTATGTGTTCCAAAAACTGAGTACTTCACCAAGTACTAGCAAACTGAATTCAACAGCATATTAAAAGATCACACACTATGACCACAATGGAATGTTGTGACCTCTGGAATGCAAAGATGGTTCAACAAGGAAAAAGCAATGGGTATAATACCTCCTTTACAGGATGCAGGCTGACACCTGCTCCTTCTGAGCTGTTGCAACAAGAGCAGTGGAATAAATGCTGGGCACAGGAGGAAACTGCCTCAACCTGGTAGAGTCCACACAAGAAGAGCCCACAGTGGGCATCCTGTTCCATGGCGATGCTGACAGCTTTCCATCTGGACCAGAAGCACGGTAGAGCTTCCCAGGATCACCTTTTCCACTCAGTGTGGTGCTGCACAATCTACTCGGAGACTAGATGACAAGAGAAGTAAAAGGCATCCAGATTGGAAAGGACAGTGTTGACAAGTGACATGACCTTATATGAAGAAAGCCCTCGAGATTAAAAATGAAAAAGAAAACACCAGTTTCTCCACTATCCTTAATAATGAAAAATCTGAGAAGAAAAAAAGAAAGTGATTCTATTCATAACAGTGTTAAAAAGATTCAAACATTTGGAAGTCAGTTTAAGTAAGGAGATAAAAGACCACTATTCTAGAAATGGCAAAACATTGCTAAATGAAATTAAATACAATAAGCAAATTATGGTTACTTTGAATTGGTATTGCTTTTTATAATATCCCACTAAAATGAAATTTTCTTTAAGTCTTTATTTTGCTTGTTCATTCATTTATATGTTTCTCTGGTGCCCTTTATCAAATAAATATGTTTATTTATATCACTAGTTTTTTATGCATGTGTTTCATGTGTTTAACAAATTGAGGTTAAAATTTCTTAAATTCTTTTTCTTTATTACTGTTTAAATATTTGACTTTTTGCATTAGAGTGATAAATTATTTTAATTGATGTTTAAATGTTACAATAACCTGACTTTCTTAGTATTTACCACACTTGAAGATGATGTATTTTCTTTATTGAATTGTCGTATTAATTTGCTATGTTTTTTTTTTTTTTGGCTTCCATACTATGTTCAGGACAGAGATTGATGGGTGATGGTCCTGTGCATTGATTTTCTGCTGTCTTGACTACTGTCAAAGACACATCAGCTGAAACCAAAGTAGGCTGATTACTATCCAGTCTGTGTGCACCAGGAGCAGAGGGAACCTCAGCCAAAGGCTCTGCATGGCTTTCTCCTGGATTTGGCAGGGCCCTGTGCTGTTCACCTGAGGCCAGGGTCTTGTCAGGCTGCAGTGGAAGCATTGTGGTGTGGCTCCCTCTGGCCACTCTGAACTTCCGGAGGAGCCCCTCTGCATGGCTGCTGAGCTGGCTGTCTGCTTCTTTCCTCTAGGTAAGCAGCTCTTTGCTCAGACTTCTGCAACCGGTGGGGAACATTATCTCGCTCTCTTTTTAAAAGTGCTCGTTTAGCTAGATGAGAACACACCATTAATTCCCATACATTAAAGGCAACTGACTTGAATATAATTACTTTTGAAATTTTCTTTATAGCTTGAACCAGATTAATGTTTTATTGAATAACCAATGTGTAAGAACATTGGAGGGAGAAATCTTTTAATTTTTTCCTACAAGACTAGACTTTTTACCAGTGAAGTTTCACATCATTAAAAAAAAAAAAAAAAGAACCATCATCCTAAGAGACTCAAAATTCTTATCCCCTTATAGCATCATCAGACTGAGGTGCACATGAAACTCATGGCATGGAATCCTCCAGGTGCCAATTCCTTTCCACTACAGGCCCCAGAAGCCTGAGGCAAGACGTTTGCTTCCAATCCCACCAAGACAGGGACAGGACAGCCACAGAACCATAGATGAAGACATCCTGCCTCCAGAGCATGGGCTGGGGCTAGAAGGAGTTGCTGATCCAAAGCAGTTTTGAAATCCAGCTAAGGAAAGGCCACGAGACTTCTCCGCCTGAGCACTGCATGCCACGGCTCGCTCTCACGCCGGCTTCTGGGGTCTGGCTCTCAGTCTGTCTTCCTTCTTATGACTTCACTCTTTGTTCCTCATTACTAGGTATGAATTCCATGATTCTGGTTGCAGAAGTGTAATGAAAGGCAGGCACTAGAAAGTTCTTAGCAGCACCATTTAAATAACCCCAAACTGAAACAATTAATGTCCATTAACAGTAGATGAGATGAAATAATTGTGGTGCATTATCATAATGATGTATACATAGCAGTCAAAATTAATGAACTGCAAACTCAAACAACAATATAAATGAATGTCACAAATAAAACACGGAGTTAAAAAGACAAAAGAGAAGTCGGATGCTGTGGCGCATGCTTGTGATTACAGCAGCTCCTGAGGCTGAGGCAGGAGCAATGCAAGTTCAAAGCCAGCCTCAGCAACAGCAAGGGGCTAACCAACTCAGTGAGAGACCTTGTCTCTAAATAAAATACAAAAAAAAAAAAAAGGCTGGGAATATGGCTCAGTGGTTGAGTGCCCCTGAGTTCAATCCCTGGTACCAAACAAACAAACAACAACAAAAACCACAAAAGAGAGAGCATACTGTATAATTCTACTTATATACTCTACAAAACTTAGTTCAGTCCTTCTAGAACCCTGTAGTGGTCACCCATAAAGGACTGTGGACCTGGGGCAGAAGCAAAGGCTTTGGGGCCGTGAAAATGGCTATTGCCAGATCTGGGTTTTTAATTACATGAATAACTTAAGTTAATAAAAATCCATCAAAGGCATTTGTCTGAACAGGCATTATATACACCTGAATGTGTATATAATGTTTTATTTTTAATATTTTTACTTAAAATACCAGATGGACACTGCATAGAAGTTAAGGAAAGAAGGTGGAAGTTCAAACATTCTGGTTTTGTTCTGTGTCGATAGTATCAACTGCAGGACTTCACTGCTGGTTTTAAAATGGTAAGGGTGACCAGGACAACATTCCTATCTTTTGTGCACGTGACTCCAATAGATTCTTTCTCACTCCAACAACTGGAGTAATCCTCGCCCCGCACACATGCAGGATCTGATTTTGTCGTGCCGCAACGAAAGACAAAATCTATGATTCTTAGCATGGCTTGCAAATCCCTCCACACTGCATGCCTGAGCTGCCTCTCCAACACCACTTCTGCCTCATAGATAAGGCTGACTTTCCTGGGTCATGGATACAGAGAAGTCTTATTTCAACTCCTGGAGGCCACGTGGTCTCAGGGGCTTAGAACCTGCTGTTTCCTTCCTCCAAATCTCTGACAGAAGCAACCCTGATGCTGCAAGTTTCCACTGGAAGCCCTTCCTTTCCAACACTGGCTCCATCCCTGGCTTGGTTCTGCCTCTTTGGTTCATGCTTCTGCAACAGTCTCTATCCCTTCTCTCCCAACACCTCCACCTGGTTCTGCAGCTTCCCCCCCGTGATGGACCCTACTCCATGGAAACACAGACCAAGACCCCATGGGCAGCTCCTGTTGGATCTCAGTCCGCTGAACGAGTCTGAAGATGAGGATGCCGAAGAACACATGTCTCTTTTTAAGAAGAGAAAACATGCAAGCTTAAATTTTAATCTGAAATTCTGAAGATATTTAGAGCTGAAAGTATTTCAGATTTAAATTAAAACTTATACTTTAAGGATGAAAAGTTTATTAACATATGGTAAAGGAGATTAAATTAATATCAAATGGAAACATGGAATATTATGAAAGATAAAAAGATAAATAACTGGAAAGAATGTGGATATATAGATATTTCCTGCTTAACTCACTTAAAATATCTTAACCACTGAGAACACGACTTTGAATCAATATTTCTAATGTGTAGCTTTTAAAAAGAATTTGACATTGGAACAATGGAAACTTTCTTAATATCTTGTTCATAAATTTCATTTGGAAAGCATTTTTATTTTACTGCATATTTAAATACCTTTAGAAAAGCTTCATTGCTGCAAAATGCATTGTATCGATCTTTTCTCTCAAAAATTCCATCCTAGTTGTAAATTGCGTCCATACCTACCCTTAATTTATCTACTTTCCCCATTAGCCTCAGATTGGAGATGTTGTTGCTTTAAATCACAACATTTAGAAGTATTTGTTAAAAGCATTTTTCTATTTTTTATTTTATTCTTGGCATTACAAAGGTTTTAAAACTGCAATTCCTTAGTTTCACTTGCTTGCTTTATTCCAAATACATTTATTTAAAAGTAGATTGTTATCTACTCTGCCTCTTTGTAGCTTTGTTAACTTGAATATATTCTGTCACTCAACTTTGTTTCATGCTACTTCAACCTAAGAAAGAATTTAGATAAACTTTTAGTCTAGAATTCCTTTAAGACTAATGAAAAAAGAACAAAATGGTTTCATTATAAGACACAAATAGCATAGATTAATAAAATGCTAATTCACTTGCATTAATTGCATATGCATTAAAAATAAAAATTTGTACTTAAATGTTGTTTTAGTGGTATCAAAATATTTGAAATAGGAACAAAAACATTCTATTTAATGAAACTTTAAACTAGTAAGTGATATATGTTTCAATAATGACACATGTAATTTGGTAAATATTTGAAAGAAGTGTAGAGATCAAAAAATGTAAAATGCCTTACCTCATACATAATGGAATACCACATAAGTAAAATGTAACAATTAGATATTTTAAAATATGGGGAATTCTTCCAACATATAAGATTTTAGCTATAATCAGAAATATGAACTTAGAGAAATTCAATAATTTCTAAACTTCAAAAGTATAAGAATTTAATATTAAAAGTATATATTTCTAATGTTGGTGAACTTGAGATTACTGTTCTGTATTCAATGTGTTATTTGATATTATTTTTACAACTTCTATACTCTTCCTTAAAGGAATGAATATCATTTATAACATCATGGGTTAGCATTCTTGTATAAGTTTTTAAAGGACGTGCCGTAAACTGTAGAGTATTTACCTTCCACATCAATCACATTCTCTGAAAGGGACTCTGTCTTAGTCAAGACATTTCCAGCAGGAGTGAGCCAGAGTGAAATACCCCCTGAGATGGTGTGGGACAGAGGGGCTGCTCTCCAGACAGTGTGACATGGGAAACCCAGCTTCGAGGCTTTCGCGCTGAGCCTGCTCTGGCTCTTGGGTGTTGCAGGGGTGGTCAGATGCAGCAGGCCAAATCCTTTGGCCTGGGGTGCAGGAGAGGAGGAGTTCACAGACCATGGAGTGAGGAAATGTCCAGGCTCTGAAGGCTTGCTCCTGGCCTCCGCAAGGCCTGCTCTGTGTGCACCTGGGAGGGCTGCGTCCATCAGGGGAGAGACCACAGATCAACCTTCTAAAGTAGACTGAGATGAAGGAAAATCAAGAGAATTTGTGGCCAACATGCTTTCCCTGAAAGAACTGTTGACACGTTTGTCCAGGAGAATGTAAATGATGCAGACTAGGAACCAGCTCTACAAGAAGGGAGGACTTGGTGGAGAAGGAATAAGGGTGAGCTTTGCTGACGGGTCTCAAAGGCAAACGCTCGGTCAGAATTATAGTGGAAACCAGGCCTGCGGTGGGCACAGTGGAGGGAGGGAGATGCATGACAGAGGAAGAAGACCAGGAGGACCAGGCTGAGGTCAAGGAGGGGACCGGGACTGGGGGGCCTCGGGGCTCCTGCTCCTTCATGGATCACTGCAGTGTGATCTCAGGGTGGACTGAGATCAGTTTGAAACTCAGAATGCAACCTCAAAGGGAAAAAATTAAAGGAAATCGTTGAATTTTTTTTAAAGGAAGTAAGCTAGGTGTATTAAAAGGCGATGAAAGGGAGTCACTGTTTGCTGCTCCCAAATAAAATGGTGGCCTGGTGCTACTAAAACCTCAGCAGACCTGAAAAGAAAGAAGTAAACCCAACAAATATAACAAATAGAAAGACACAGATATGGCAGGCATTAATCAAATTTTATTCATCTATTAACTTTGTTTATTTATTTATTATAGTAGATTACCACAATTATAGGGGTTTAAAATGACACGATTCATAATCTGAACAGTTCAGCAGCACAGTTCAACATGAATTGAAATCCAGGTGTTGGCAGAGCTGCACTCCCTCTTGAAGCTCCATGGAAATCTCTGTCCTTCTCCTTTCTGCTTCCAGAGGAAGCCTTCCCTTGTCCCTAGGCCAGTGTACCCCTCCCCCACCGGCTTCTTCATCAAAGCACTTCCCTACGCCTTCTCTGGGCAGTCAGACCTCTTCTTCCCCTTCTTCCATTTGTAAGGACTCCTGCGATTACATCAGCAACTTAAGTCATCCCCAGGACCTCCCCTTGTCAGAGATGCCACCTTAACCCCATTGTCACAGGCCAGCTGGCCACGGATGGACGGATAGTAGTGGCTTGCAATCCTCAGCATCAGCTGTGGAAACACCTGGATGGACGCTGTTCTGATCCAATCTGTTTTCTGATCCCACCGATTCACATTTGTCTCACATGGAATACACACATTCACACCATCCCCAGGTCTCGAAGACTTAACTATTTGTACTATCATCACAAGGTCCAGCATCTACTCTGTGATTCATCAAATCCAGGACCTTAAGCACTTCATCTCCTTTATCAAAGACAGATATGGCGAAGCCTCTGTGGATAGGGCCGTGGGGCACAGTCTCTGACTATTGTGGACTTCATCTAGAAACTGTTTGCTGCTCCCAAATAAAATGGTGGCCTGGTGCTGTACAGCACTCACAGACAAAAGAGGAGAAACTGGAAGACACAAAGGAATCGCTGGCCTGTGGACTTTGACATCCAGTAAGGAATCATTCTGTGTTGCTCACAGCTCCAGCTTCAGTGTTCCCAAGCCACCCTCAGTGCCTGGTGTCACTTCAGGGCCACGCCTCCATTTGCAGGACACACACACACCTCATGTTGGAGGCTGAGGAGATTCAGCAGCCGACTGCCCGCCTGGGGAGTTTTATACTGCCGTAGCTCCTTTGTCCTCCATCTTCCCTTTCCAGGTCACCTGGCAGTGTCTTGGTGATATCAAATCCTTACAGCTTCGGGGGTCTCCTGTGGATCTCATGGAGATTCACTCTGTTAGACAGACTTTCTTCCACAGAGTTTTCTACACAGCCACCTGTTATGGTGACTCTTGGTGAAGATACTGAGCAGTCTACTCAGAAGGACTTCAGGGTGATCAAATGCTCTTAGGTCTGGATCTTTTTGAGGAATTGCCAAAATATTGTCCAGCCCCACCTCCATCTTTTTCTCTAGAGTAAGGTGTCCTGACGGGGCACCTCTTCATTTTAGCAGTGATGTGGGTACATCGAAGGACACAGAATCCAACTTTAAAAGCCCCAAGGCATAAGACTGGAATAATTTGAGCAATAAAATAAAATAAAGTAGTACAGATTCATAGCCCACAGTAAAAATATAGTCCATGACTCCATACCAAATAAAAACAAATTACTTAATAAATAAATAAAGATAAGAAACAAGTCAATGCATTGAATTACTCCAAATCATTTCTGCAGAACCTCCGCTGTTGACAGGATGGAGTATAATTCCTCAGCCCGTAAGTGCAGTCTGAAAACATTGTCTTTCTCCAAAGAGGACATTAGAAAGAGCAAAGGGGAATGCAGTATAGACATCTGACCAGCACCTCTTCAGATGAGGGAGGGCAGCCCTCACAGTGATAAGAAACTGTCCTAGCAAGGGCAGCTCAAGGAATCATGACGGAGAAATGTAATGTGGACCTTGTAACAGAAAAAAGACATGGTATAGAAACTAAGGGAATGTGCAGACACATCTTAATTAATAGGGCATGAACATTGGCCTTTGATGTAATGAATATCCCATGCTGACATAGTAATCGTGGAAACTCTACCATCTTGACAGGCTTTCTTTAACTCGAATACTATTCTAAAAATAAAGTTTATTAAATGAAAGAGAAGGCTATTAGTATAAGCAGCAGTGATTGAAATTACTTAGGGCCTTTCACCCTAAACAGAGAAATACCATACTTTTAGTCATAGGCTCTAAGCAGCCCAGGAATGTGGCAATACTTCTCATTAAGAAGAAGGAATGTAATTTTTAAGAAACATTTGGCAAAAATGACAAAACAATCAAAAGTTAAAAAAAATATGTAATCTCTGAAATTTAGAAATGGCCTCCACAGCGCAGCATGCACTTGGACAAAAGCTAGAGACAGATCGCTGATGGCTGGAAGTGCACACCCAGCTCCCTTCTTGGGAAGCAATGCATCTGCACAGGAAGTCAGTGGAGAACAATCCGGAACACACCATCAGCAGCTCCCATTTAGGGGTTTCATGGACATGGAGACCATCAAGCCCTGAGAGCTGACGTCCAGGAAAAGGGTGGAGACTGCTATTCTCCGTGCAGACCACTTGCTCTTCAGAGTTGATGTGTGAGTTACACAGATCATGGCTCAGGCCGATGCAGGGAGTGGGGGTCTTCCCTTCATTTGTTGCTGTTCTGCACATCTGACAACTTGGCTGTAAGACTGCAAGAAAAACGAAAAAAGGCAAGAATCACTGCTGCCAGATTCCCTCTGATAATCTCCACGCTGTAGGCCTACTTCAAAGTGGCCTGGATCTTCTTATGTGCATGACTGAAACACACAGGGAGGGAAGGTACTGGAAAAAACTCAGACCTCAGTATTTTAATACACTTCTGGTGCCTTGGAACAAGATCAATAAGTCGGCTGGCTAAAAGTACCATGTCATCAAAAAGCAAAACAGAAAAGGCTGATGCTCGTACCCCAGCTTGCAGCCAAGAGTGCTGGGGTCCTGTGAAGGACATTTTACACACTGAAATGAGTGGCGCTGCGAGGGGACGAGACAGCCTCCCCCATTCCTGAGGGAGCATGCAAAACTTTAGGGACAAGAGCCAACCAGCACCTAGAGTGGACACAGAGGACAGGCAGAAAACTAAAGCAGAAGGCTGCCTGCAAGGAAGGGAGAAGGCTCGGCCCCATTGCTCAGAGTCAGAACAAGAAGAGGAAGGAGGAAACTGTGAGACAGTAAAGGTAGGGGGAAGGTTTTTTTCCCTCCAGGAAATAATAAATGTAGTAGAATTTTAAAAATGTTCAAATATATGGCAGAAGTAACACTTTTGAGTTTGAAGAGATACTTTAGAAGACTTCTCAAACTGGAAAATAAACATCCTCTTCAAACCACCAAGTGAAAGAAGCCATCTATCTGCTAGAGAATAAAAGCAAGCTGATTTCCACTCTCTAATAGCACAGCCTTGTCCTCTAAGCTACCAATAGCTCTCTTAACTCAAAATGAACTTCAACACACACACATTTAATGTTTTGTTTTGTTTTCCTGGTGTTTTAAAGAAAGGATTCAGAGCAAGCAATTAGCAGGAGTATGAAGGCAGAGGGGAGGTCTTGGGACTCTGGGGGGGGGGGGTTCCCACACACCTGCACCTGGGTGCCACGGGTGCCACAAGGAGGCATGGACCATGTCTATTCTCAGAAACACTGTCGTTCCCTTAGTTTTTATATTTTCTGATATTGTAACAGCCCCCCCAGAGCCCTATAAATAGCCTCCATTCACAAGTACAGGTACAGGACATCAATATCACTGAGTTATCAACTGCAATGGCATGTTGGCGATAAGCAATTGACACAATGAACTATGAAAGCTTTTTTTTCTGTAGATAGTTAAGTCCTACTGGATTCTCATATCTTAAAAATTCACTGGAATTTTCAAGACAATTGGGCAAAAGAGAAATCATCAGACTCAAACCCTCACAGGTCCCTGTTCATATGTAGAAAAACTAAGATGTTTTCCTTCTACTCTAGACTTGGACAGAGGATTACCAACCAAATGCTAACAAAATGGAGCAAGGACAGAAGGATTAATCTGAAGGAATTAAGAAGGCAGGCTTTGCTGGGTGTGGTGGCACACACCTGTGATTCCAGCAGCTGGGGAGGCTGAGGCAGGAGGATCTCGAGTTCAAAGCCAGCCTCAGCAAAATCAAGGTGCTAAGCAATTCAGTGAGACCCTGTCTCTAAATAAAATGCAAAAACAGTGCTAGGGATGTGGCTCAGTGGTCGAGTGCCCCTGTCTTCAATCCTGGTACCCCCACCAAAAAAACAAAACAAAACAAAACAAAAAAACAAGCTTTCACTTAAAAATTAATTATATAAGTGTGGTCACAATTGAAAGACTAATATTTTATCTGAAAAAAGATACTGGTGCTATAATTTATTAAACACCAAGTAACAGAATTAAAAACTAAAGTAATAAATAATGATGGTAATTGAAAGGAGAAATTTTTGTTTGTTAATGCAAATAGGAGGTTTTAGTATACATTCATATATAACCATGTTGAGCCAATAATGTGGAACTTTTGAGTAAAATCATTATTAAAGTTGGCATTAGATACTCAAACACACACACACGATTTTTTTTTTAACCACATAAAGTGATCTTTCTCTCACATTGCTTAGAAAATTTACAAAAACTGCTGATTGGTAGATTTCCAAGCAGTGGTGTACAGCAATGCCCGTGAAATCTGCCACTTCCATATTTTCTGTCGCAGTATAAATCACAAAGCACTTAGACTTGAGCAGCTGAAGAAAAATAGCATAGCAAGATAAGAGAATTACAGAATAGATCAAGAAGGCTTAATAGCATAAGAACAAAAGATCTGATAAAGAACAAGGGACAGATAGAAAATTTTCAATTATTTTATTCCATTTATTTTCACCTATCTTCAATAGAAAGACTAGAGGAAAATATCCAACAATTACATAAAAAATAACCCTGAATACTGAGAAATGCAATTGATATTAGAATAATTCCACCTATGAACATAAGTACGAAAACCCCCAAATGAAGAAAAATAAACCAAATTGACAGCAGCAGAACCCAAGAGCAGAGCAGCCCAGTTCTTGCAGGAAAGGAAGGTTAGGGTTAGGGTGAGAGGTGTTCTCTGAAGTCTGTCTATTTGACCTGTGACATTTTCACAGCGTGGGAAATAGAAAACACGGGATTTCATGGACATGGAGACCATCCACCCCTGAGAGCTGATGGCTAGGAAAAGGGTTGAGACTGGTATTCTCCATACAGACTACTTTCTCTTCAAAATTTATGTGTGGGGCTGGGGATGTGGCATGCGCGGGGCTCTGGGTTCGATCCTCAGCACCACATAAAAAGTAAAATAAAGATGTTGTGTCCACCTAAAACTAAAATAAAAATAAAAATATTTTAAAAAATTCTCTCTCTCTCTTTAAAAAAATTATTTGTGGGTTACACAGATTATGGGTAATCAAGGAGTAAATTGAGTCTCAGAAACCAAAAGGAAATTTTATCGACCCCATGGTCCTAGGGAGACCCATACTGGAGATGGATTTCCAGGAGGCTTGGAGATGGTTCTCCAGAGAAGAGCTAACCTGCGGACTAGCCCACAGTATCAGGTGAGAGCACTGAGAGGGATACTCCAAAGTGCTGGGTCTCCTGGAGCAGATAAGCATCACCTGGAGCAAGGCACCTAACTGCACCCTATCCAGCTGCCTAAAACAAGCAAATAAGCCAACAGCAGCATTGTCAAACACCCGTCTTTATAAGTAGCGTCTGGTATCCACGTATAATTATTGTATACGAAAATGCAGGATGGCCTGACTGAGAGACTAAAGTGCAGCATGGAAACAGACATATGCATCATCCAGGTACTGTACTTAACAGACAGTGGCTAACACAATACGATCAATTTGTTCAATAGATACTTGAAGAGACGGAACATTTCACCAAAGAATTTCAATTTGTTCTTTAAATGAAATTCTGTAACTGAAAATTTAGTGCAGTCAGAATGGTCTACAAATGCTTTTAAGACCATCATTTAAATATGGTCTTATGAGTTTCTGATTCCTTGGCAACACCAAGAGACAGTCCATCAAAGACACAAGTACTTCAAACAGTGTATACCAAAAATAAAAAATAAAGTTGGAGACATTTTGATGTAACCTGTCTCTCCATGGACAAGGGGAGATGTAGAGTATTCCAGGTGGCAGGCTGATGGGCAAAGGGACATGGAAATTCCTGAGCCAGAAGCCAACCAGGCAGAACTGAACTGTGAATAAGATACAGTTACTATCTTCTGTCCCTCCTGGTCCTCCTTCTCCAAATCCTCCTTTTCTTCTCCTTCTTCTTCTCTTCTTCTTCCTCCTCCTCCTTTTCTTCTTCTCCTTTATTTGTTAAATACAATAAATCATGTTTCGTTTTCTTTTAAAGGAGGAGAGTAAAATCCCTATGCTCATCTTGGAGCTCTGTCACAAACTGGAAGTCAGACCTAGGAGGGAACCTTCTGTCTCGGGAATAGAGTCTTCTTCGAGCCTTCAAGAGACCAGAAAACCTGGACTACGTATTACTGGATTCCCCCTCCTAACTGGAGTTTTCATGCTCTTTATGTTGTTATAAATCTTAATTTAAAAAGAAAATGATCCCACTTGTTTCTACATTTAAGTTGATTAAGAATAATTTTACTACAAAAGTCTGAGAAAGATGGTAAGAATTAAAGAATAAAATCTATTATCTTAGGAATGAAAATCTAGAAAAATATTATTAAATATAATCTATTATCCTAGGTATAAAAGTTTAGAAGGATAGTATTAAATATAATCTAGTCTATCTAATAGTGAACAACTGTATCTACAAATTTAATAATTCAATATAAAAAAGGATTAGGTTCTCTCCTGCCAATCCCCTTTTCTTTCTGCCCTGTGCCTCTCACCTTCCCGGGCCAGACCTCGCCCACCAAAGATGCTGCTTTTACTATTCTGGATGTAAGATCTGTCATGATTCCTCCTATGTATTCTCATTCTGCAAAACTTGCGCAGATTGGGAAACAAGTTTCCACACTGAGAAATATTTAAAATGAAGAAGTGATGAAAGTCTCAAGACTGCAGAAAATAAGACCCACATGTGTAAGATGCTTCCTTAGGGAGAGACTTCTCATGCTACCTCTGCCCAAGGTCTTTTTTTTTTTTTTTTTTGGTCAGAATGACTAGAAATTCTTATATCCTTCAGTTTGAGTAAAAGTGAAATGCTTTGAAACAATCCAATATTTGTGTTAGATCCAGTAGAATTATTTAAGTAATGTAGAATAAGCTTAACTAACAAATCAGCACAAATTAGAAAGGGGGAGACACAGGACTCCCCAATAGTGAGAACTGTCCTAGATGACCTTGTAAGGGGACAAGCCTAGAAATGGGCCACTATCTATTACTAAACTGAGCCTTTTGACAGAGCCCTCTTTTACCCTGAGCTTCAATTAACACCACAATATCAGATTTGCCAGTGAAACCTTGCAAGACAGAGTTGCAAACACAAAACAATAAAAATATTTCAAAAATCCCTACCAATTACATAACTCAGCTCTTAGAGTTAAGATGTCGGGGAGGTTTGTGTCCCTGAAAAATATGAGTACCACTCAAAATAAACCAAAGTTGCAAGACATAGAACAGTCTCAATTAAACAGTTTACACTCTAAAATAGGCTTCAAAAGTAGAAAAATCCTGAGTGTTTTTTATTGACCTGCAATAAAACAACTTTCTCATCCAGTATTTGTTTTTCTTTTAGTTAGCTTCATACAGTTTTTAATTTCAACATTTCAAGAATCATCTAGGATATAATATACAAGCTTTCTACAATTGCTGACAATCAATAAGTAGAATAAACATGTATTAATAAGAACAGTTGTGTTAATGGACAGTCTTTAAATGACTCATGGGAAGTGTGGAATTATTGTGTACCTACCTATAGAAAGCTAAGCATTTACATACTGGGTAGACTAAACAGATTTACACTCAAGAATGTTGAATTGCAATAGAATTGCAGTTGGAGTTCAACTCCATGATATTTACTATGGAAAGTAAAGCCCTGTTTCCTTATTTGCAAATGAGTGTGCTATTAATAGCTGTGAAGCTATGAAGACAAGTCTAAAAGCCACAATGGCATGAGGAATCTTCATGCTGACCAGAAATGCTATTTTACGAGTTCGTCCTGCTATTTCTAGACTGTTAAGCTACTCTGATTCTTTGGAGAAATGTGACTTATTTTGGTTTCTAGATATAATTTTCCTAATTAGTTTTTAGGCATTCTTCAAGAGATTTTTGATGTAATAGGATATATCTACTTTAAAATGAATAAGTTGTTGGAGTCCCTAACTAATTCTTTGTGAAACTCTTCAAAATATTTTGGAAAATTAAAGTACCCTTCAACCAACAGTTATTAATTAGATTGGGGATTTCACTTTGTGTTGTCAGTTAGTATCTGTATTAAATAATAAAATTGGTTTTTAAGCTATAAGTAAATAGGAAATAGGAATAATATAATTGTCTTATTTATATAAAGACTATGAATAAGCATTTAATACCAGCCAAAGATTTTTGATAGTTTTCATTGACTTTCCTTTAACAAAGATAAGAGATGTTAATACATTAGAAAGAAGTATCTCATATATGGAAAGAAAATAAAACCCAGAACTAATTGTTGAAAACAAAGTTTCAAATGGGAACATGACTAATAACATGAGATGGTTTTGCATTAAAGATTATCTGCAGATAATAGTTTAGAAATTATCATTTTTAAAACATAAAATTATTACAAATGATTTATCATCTAGCTGTTAAAATATACTTGTTTTCTATGAAAATTGAAAGAATTGAAGAGTTTGTGGGAAATGCTTTTGTTTTTGTTTGTTTGTTTGTTTTTCGTACTGGGAAGAAACCCAGGGGCTTTGCCACTGAGCTACATTCCACAGCCGCTTTTATTTTTGCTTTTAATTTTTAGACCAGGTCTGGCTGAGTTGCCCAGGCTGGGATGGAACTTGTGAAGCCCTATCTCAGCCTCCCGAGTACCTGAGATTACAGGCATGTGGCAACTGGCCCGGCTAAGGAAAACTATTTTGAAGCATGTATCTTAAGAAGTGAGATTGTAGGTAGTAAAGCAATAAAATATAAAATGTTCAATTTTTGTTCTAAAGCGAATGGAAGGTAACCATCTGTGTACAGAGAGAGGAGATGTGTGAGGGTAATACCCGACTGGGTGTGACTCCTCCTGAGGCCAAGGAGCAAGACCCTCTCCTGGTTGGTGTGATTGAATTCTGGCAAAGCCACCTCCCACAAGGAGATGTTATTAGACCCAGTGACCAAACTATGAAGACCATGAGAGTGAGCCTGCTGGCCCTGTGACTGGACCGTCACCACTGAACACAAAGCTGGGAAAGGCGTGGCGTGCAGTGGACGGTGAAGTGGGATTACTTGCACTAAAATCTTGGACTATATCCTGATCAGTTCTCTTCCTTCTTTGGGTAGAAATAAATGTTCTGAGTTTGACCTAATAATACCTGGAATTCATATATAAATGTATTAAATACCTGAAGGCACTGTGAATAGGAAGTATAAGTGCAATGCTTTAATGAAGATATGTTGGTAGCTTTTTTTTTTAATAAATATAGAATTGGAGAATATTTCCCCCTTAAACTTTTGAAAAAAAGTTTTAAATTTTCTGGATTCTTCCTACTGACAAATGAATTATCTCTTGAGAAATACCCACATGCTGGGTTAGGGTCTGTGTCTGGGCTGCTGGCCTTGCCGTTGGCTTTATGCACGGCCTTCTGTTGGTCTCCACAGGAGTGTGTGTTATCATAGTTTTATCAGCAGTGTGTTAGGTAGCAGCTAGCAATGAGCCGTGAAATCTAGGCAAGATCACAAGTGTTTTTTCAATTATTCTAGGGTGTTCTTTAAACTACCTCAAAGAAGACGAGAAAGCAAAGGGTGGTCGTTAATTTGTAGAAAATAAATGGAAGCAAAGGACCTAAAGGGAAAATGCGTCAAAAGAGAAGGATTAATGGGACTAACTCTTGACAGGGTCCACTGAGGCTGGTGTGAAGCTGGGACTTATGGCTACAGGTGTCTCCATCTGTCTGGGAAGGAGGAGTCCTTTAGTAGCACTGAGATAACTAAGATAAGAGCTTCTGCCTGGCTACTGACCCCAGTGCCCACATTAACACAGGACTGACTTGTAGATGAAGCCTAAACAGGAGGGCCACCATGACAGTGCCAGAGGGGACGAACCAAGGTCGAAAACTCCACTGACGGACATGAAGGAGCAACTGAACACCTGATTGAAAAGAGCACAGAAGGTGGCCCCAGCTGCCCTGGTAAACATCAAACAGTAATAAACCTGGGGACAGCGTTGTCTCCTTTTGTTCTCTGTATGGAGATGGCCCACTCTCTCTCTTGAGAGTGCTCCCTGCCTAAGCCTCACTGTGCTTTACTTTACTTTCTCCTCACTTTCACTTGCAATAAAGTTCTCCTGCCTGGGTTTTGGTGTCTGACTTCAAGTCTTCTTTCGTTGGAACACAAGAACCAAGGTTTGGAGTTTCAGCTCCTGGCTTTCCTGGGACAAGTGCACAGAGAGTTCACTTTTTAGAAATAAACCAAAACATTCCTTAAGCATTATGAAACCCTTTGTTACTTCTTTATTTCATTATTTAGCTGCCACAGGAAGTTGTGGAGTACACTGCTCTATTCCCTGTCTTTCCAGCATAACTCTGTGGGTGGGGTGTCCTTTCTCCTCTCCTGCATGCCTGTGTCTCTGAGGTTGGGATGCAGAGTAATAATTTCATCCATGAAGCAGTGCATTATCATCTCTTGGGGGCGTGTCTTCTACATACTATTTTGCCTTCAGCCCTCAATACTACACTGAGCTCAGGATAGAGGGGATGCTCTAAACATAATACCAGCAGCCAGCAGTGAGGCTCAGCACTGTATCCAAGTTGCTTACAGAAGATACATGTACACATATATGTTGTGTTTTGTTATGTCACTTAGCAGTCTGCTTATTTTCTGTTGCTGTTGAAATCACATTTTTTTTTTACCCTTGAAAATGACTTCAATGACAAGGATCTTCATGCTGATAGTGCCTCCTAGGTGGGATTCCTACCCAGAATCTCAGAGGCTGGTCTTTCTGGGGACTTGGGCAAGGTGGAAAGTCAGGTCCCCGACAAGCATCACACATCATGAGTTTGTAGACACTAAGTCCATCCTCAGCTTCCAGAGTTGTGTCCAAGCCGTGGTCCGTGCCTTCCTTTGGTCCTGCTCAGAGAAGACCCACCCTCTGAAGGGATGGAAAGAGCTTTCCTAAGAGCAGCCAGTTCTCATCTCCATTTTTCATACACTGAAGAGGGCAGCTGCCAGGTTTTCTGGTTGGTACAGTTTGTGCCAACTTGAAACAACCGAAAACAGATGAAACAGAAACAGAAGTGAGAGGTCTTCTTGTGGTTCTTTCAGTCAAAATGCAATACCAGCCAAAGCAAAGAGTCAGATGCTCCTCATAGTGCTAGACAATCTACCACTCACCCGAGCTGACCCTCCTGTCCAGGGGATAACCCCAGGGGATTACAGGACTCTACCGCTGGCAGGTGAACAGTGCTGTGAGGCCATGCCTGGTCAGTAGGCTGTGGTAGACACATGGGGTCAGGACATTTACATTAGGACTGGACCCCTCCACAACTCTTCCCCTTCTGTGGGAAGCTTCAGGTCCTGGTGTTGAAATCGTAAAGACCTAACTGGTTTCAATCAAAGCAGAGCTGGAAGCCGAGGTAGGCTTCCTCGACACCTGCTGGAGCGTAGAATGAGCACAAGGTCGGTTCTGATTTGTGAGCCCTCAGGTTTCAGGGTTATGTTTCCTGTAAGCAGCCGATGTTGACACATGTGGATGGGAGTTTTAAGTCCATTCATCTCTTGGAAGAGATAAAAATGAATTAATAATAAATAACATCATGTAACACAATGCATTATAAGAAGGAAAAGGAACCCACGGTGAGCTTTGGAGGGCTTTGGAGGTACCACCTGAAGCAGGTGCAGAGAGCCAGAGTTAGGGGAGAAGACCCTGGATACAGAGGAGCCACTGTGCCTTCTCCCCTTGGGCTCTACAGGCCCAGGTGTGTTCCCTAAGAACGTCACCTCTCGCCCCTTCACTCCTGAGTCCCTAGGGGTCATCAGAACTGACTTCTCTCAGTGTGACCACAGTAGCTCCAGACTCTCTCAGGCTTCCCTGCGGCCTCGCGGGCAGCACTAACATCTTTGCAGGAAGGTCAAGGACAAGGGAGGCTAGCAGTACTGCCCATTAATGGGTGTGTCACAGAAGGGGCTTCGGCAGACCACGGTGGCTTTTAAATACTCTTAAAAAACGACCCATCCCAACAGTGATAATTGCAGATACCAGTGTCTGTATTCGTGGATGTGAAGAGTCATGCATTTGGTTATTTAAAACCTCAGCCATGCTTCTCATAAGTCCATTAGACCCAGCCCGATGAACACCGCTACCAAGGGACATATGGGTTGTCGGCATACATTCCCCTACTGGAATTATCTTCTACACACTTGGTTTTAATCTCAAGTACTGCATGTATTAACTTAGTAATTTGAGTATTCCCCAATTCAGGACAGTATTCTAAAGCTGATGGATTTATATCAAGAGACCTGTTAGAAATGAAAATAGAAAATTGGGCAAAGTCTAAAAATAGCAAATATATTGTGGCTTACTTAATAAATGTCAGTTTTAATCAAGCAGAGATGGTTACAGAAAAAAAATCTATTTAAAAATGGGTACTCATGACTGGCAAGACATGGAAAACGTAAAATTGTACCAAGACTAAAAATAGTTATAAATGTATTTATTGGAGAATGTCAGTTCTTATCTAGTTGAGCTGTTCATGTGAGGAAAATTATACTTTACAGAGTAGATTATGCTTCAAAAATAACTTTGTGTCCTTTGAATCTTTACTGAATGAAATAAAGCAAAATACAGTATTTCCTCTTTAGTGTAATTACCCATTACTAATTACATTATCCGATTAGGTCTTTTGAGAAATTAAAATTTGATCAAATCATACCAAACTATGCAGTAATATAAAGTAGCAAACAAAACCCAACCAAGTCTTATGTTTTCCGGCTGCCATTCAAGAGTAAAATTAATGATAAAAGAGACCATGATAATAATTGTTAACAAAATAATTGTAGAATGATGGAGTGTTTGTGATTTGAAGACTGCATGCTTGAGGCCCTACCTCCTGTTCCTCGAAGCTGGTTCTGAAACTGCAAGATAACAAAAAAGTGCTATTTCCTCCAAGTTGTAGTCAAAACAGAAGACCCTCCTGCGTGTCAGTGAAAGGGACGGAGCTTTGCCCTGGGTGGTGGCTGGTGTCAGTTCTGTGACTATTCCCCAGAGAGATGGTGGCCCCAAGAGAATCCTGCCACTGGGACTGGGTACTACAGGTCTTGTAGGGAGTGACTAGAAAGCAGAACGTAGGGGCATTATCACTTGATTCCTGGGATAATTTCCGAATCTTAACAATTTACAAGTGGCTAATGTGGTCAGAAAGGACAGTAGCTGGTGGACAGAGAAGTTTCAAAACTGTCACCCTATTACTGTAAAGAGCTGCCTGGCTGCTTGTTCCTGGCAACATAAACCTCGAAGGACCAGGCTGAACTCTTGGAAGAGAAATCCCAGTCAGGTAAGTGTTGTTCATGCTGGAAGTGGCCTGTGAACTTCCCATGGGACTAGATGTTAAGGCAGCGCGTGGGAGGCTTGGAGCTGAAGCTGGATGGCGGGAGCAGGATTCCAGGCTGGACAGTGCCCAGGGTGGCCCAGACTGGACACCTGCTCAGGGCTGCTGTGCAGTGGGCAGTCAACCCTAGGAAACCCAGGCTGGAGGGCTGCATGCTGTGGCTAGGTGGAACGGCTCCACCAGCACGTGGACCTGAGAAACCTCGGCTGCCTGGCTCCCTTGTAGCAAGCAGGGGAGTAGATGGACGAATGACAGGTGTCCAGCGCTCACGTGGCTTTAGGCCCACAGACTGCTACAGTGTGGTCTGCAATCTCTTGCTCTCGGGAAACACCTCCCAGCCTTATGATCCGGACCACTGACCACCGGTTCAGGGGGCAGACACAGTTCTGTCTGGTTTCCTTTCCTGTGCGGGGAACTTGTCCTGCAGCTCTTCACCAACACCGCCCTGCCCAAAATGAGCGCAGGATTCCAACTTGCAAAACACACCATGTAACCAGTTAATTTAAGGGAGATATGACCGAAAAAAGAAACCATAGCCAGAAATCCATAAAACCTCAGGTGTTGCTATTATGGAAGTCAGAATGTAAACACAAAATCACTTTGTTTTCCTTAATTCTAAAAGTTTTAATGAGCCATTTCCATAAAAATAACCTTGGTCAAATGTTGACAGCATCTTGTTCTTTTCTCGAATTTCATTTTCCCATTTTATCTGGTCTAATATTTTATTCATTGAAATAAAAAAAAATCAGAATGTGTTAACAGAGGATTTGATACAGCTAAAGAGAAAGGGAGTTTACTAGGGATGTTTATCCAGAATTTATTCTGGGTGAAGCACACAGAAAGTAAGGTGGAAAGTTGTAAAATCAGTTATTGCTGAATGCAGAGGAAAGAATGAGAAAATCTAAAACATGACAAAATAGAATAAAGCGGTAGACTAAAACTGAGATATTTGGGGTTGATGGAAAACATAAATTATCAGGTTGGAAAACTGCAGCACAACATCAGCTGCATAAATTTAAAGAAAAATAGAGAGAAAGGGAGGAAGGGAGAGAGAGAGAGAGAGAGAGAGAGAGAGAGAGAGAGAGAGCAAGCCGTGACGTTATAACAAATAGTAGAATGACCAAACTCAGAGCTTCCAACAAGTAATGGGGAAAATAAACAGATTGTACATTAAAAAATAGAGGGCTGGGGATGTGGCTCAAGTGGTAGCATGCTCGCCTGGCATGTGCGGGGCACTGGGTTCGATCCCCAGCACCACATAAAAAATAAAATAAAATAAAGATGTTGTGTCCACTGAAAAAACTAAATAATAAATATTTTAAAAATTCAAAAAAATAGAGAGGCAGGAGGCTAATGAACGAATGCAGACTACAAGAAATACCATCGTCCACATCAGAACTTTATCACCTGTCAGAGGAGGTGTCACACCTATGAACCCAGTGACTTTGGAGGTTGAGGCAGGAGGACTCTGAGTTCAAGACCAGCATGGGCAAGTTAGTGTGACCCCGTGTCTCAAAATAAAAAATAAAAATAAAACAGGCTTGGGATGTAGCTTAGTGGTGGAGTACTCCTGGGTTCAGCCCCCTGCAACAAAAGGAAAAGGCAGAACAAATATTATTTAGATAAAAAAGAGAGATTACATCAACATATTTTTCTTTTTTTTAAGAGAGAGAGAGAATTTTAATATTTATTTTTTTAGTTTTCGGCGGACACAACATCTTTGTTTGTTTGTGGTGCTGAGGATCGAACCCGGTCCGCACGCATGCCAGGCGAGCGCGCTACCACTTGAGCCACATCCCCGGCCCAACATATTTTTCTTAGACTAAACTCTTAAATTTCAAACATGTGGGAGAAACAAAGAAATACTTAGGAGAGGAAGAAATAAGTCAATAAAGGGATGAAAAATAAGAGAAAGAGATTATCAGAAATAAATATACTGTAAAAGTCATTTATCAGAATAATACATTCTAAGTTCATTTCATTGTTTCAGACTTAGAAGTAATGAGTAAATTTGAATTAGTCATTTGCAAATTATATTAAAATTGAAAATAATATAACTTCATTTAGAACATAGGATTTAAAAATATCAGCAATAAGTTAAATTTCCAACAGAATTATAGGCGAGTTATACCATTTTTTACCAGAGCCAACCAAAATTTTAAGCTTATGATTTGATACACTATGCAGTAAATTATACCACTCACTTGGCAATCATTCAGTGTCTGAAACACCTGAGAGTAGGCCTTCACGTTAGGCAGAAGTGACTTGAGGTCTGAGTGTGTGTGGCATTTCTTATAAGCTCTTCATGCCTCCACTGATTCACCTCTGCTTGATCCCATGTCTTACCCATTGCTCATGATGCTGCATTGACCAGGAAGGTGCAGCTGTCCCTTGAAGATCCTGATCCTCTAGACTTTGGACACACACTATGCCTTGAGGAGGGATGTGTAGATCTTATGGTGGCTCTCTTTTCTTTGAGAACCTCCATATGGTTTTACAAAATCCAATGCTAATTTACATTCCCTCCAATGTCCTCCTATGTCCTCCTTCTTTCACATTCTCACCAATACTAATTATCTGTCATCAGTTTCATAATAGCCATCCTCACCTGTGCTCAAGATCATTTCATCTGTAAGCAATAGCACTTTTTAAAATTCTTCCTTTCTGTTTGATGGCTGTTTATTTCTTTTTCCTATCTAATTGCTTTGGCAAGTATTTTACAACCTTATTTTGCTATTGTTTCTGGAGGAAAATATTTCAGCTTTTCCCTATTGGGTATATTAGTTGTGGGCTTGTCACCCATGGCCCTCATGGGGTTGAGAAATATTCCTTCTATTGCTAAATTGTTCAGCATTTTAATTATGAAAGGATATTCCATTTTGTCAAATGCTTTTCTGAATCTTTTAAAATGATCATGTTTGCTTTTCATTCTGCTAATGTGAAGTTTCACATTTATTGATTTTATGTATCACATTTATTGATTTTATGTATTAGGCATCCTTGCATTTTAGAGATACATCACACTTGGTGATAATGTAAAGTTCTTTAAGTGTGATGCTGAATTTGATTTTCTAGTATTTTATAGAGAAGTCTTTCATCCTTTCTATCAATGATAGTAGCCTATTTTTTTTTCTTGTAGTGCCATTGTATGGCCTTAGTATCAGAGTATTATGGGGTTTATAAAATGAGATTAGAAATATTACATCTTCTTCAATCATATGGAAGATGTGAGAAAAAATTGATGATAATTTTTTAAATGTGTGGTAGAATTAACCAATAAAATCATTAGATCCTGGAATGTTTTTTGTGAGGAAGATTGTTACTGATTTAATTTCTGTCTGTGTCTGTTTCTCTATCTCTGTCTCTGTCTCTCTCTCACTGATAATTTTTGATAATGGTCTGTTCAGATTTCTATTTCTTCATAATTCAAACTTGGTAGACTTTATGTTTACAGGAACTTAGCTATTTTTCTAGGTTATTCATCTCTTTGGCAGATATTTGCTTATATTATTCTCTTAGAATATAAAGAAATATTCAGTTATAATGTCTCCTCTTTATAGTCGTATTTATTTGAATATTACTTGTGGTTGTTGTCATTTTTAGTCCACAGAAGGATTCGTCAAATTTGTTTAGCTTTTAAAAACCAGCTCTTAATTTTGTCTATATTGTCTTTTGTTGCTCTAGACGGTTTCATTTATTTCTACTCTGATATTTGTTATTCCCTTCCCTTTGCTATGTTTGACTTTAGTTTGCATTTCCTTTTATAATTCTTTAAGATCTGAAAATAAGATGTTTGTTTTAAATTTTTCTTATACTGTAAGTGCTTACCACTATAATTTTTCCTTTGAGAACTTCTTTCATACATCTCATAAATTTTGATGTTATTTCCAGTTTTATTTGTCTTAATATTTAAAGATTAGCAATTTGATTTCTTCTTTAACCTACTGGTTGTTTTGGAGAGCATTGCTTAATTTCTACATATTTGTGTATTTCCCAAGATTTCTCTTATAATGGATTTCTACTTTCATGTCATTGTGCACAGAAAAGATTGTTGATATGAATGATTTCAATCTTTTAAATATTTTAGGCGTTGGTCTGTCCTACTGTATCCTGGAGAATGTTCCACGTGTGCTTGGAAATCTAGTGCAAATGAAGTCTTTTGCTGCTGAACAGCATGTTGTGGTTGTGTCTCTGCTATGGTTTGGAAGAGCAACCCCCAAAGGCCCGTGGGTTAAAGGCTCAGTCCCCAAGTGATGAACTTGGGAGGTGGTGGGACCTTTGGAACATGGCAGCTTACGGGAAGTCCTTAGGTCACCAGGCATGTGCCATCTGAGGGGATGACGGGGTCTGACTCTACTCACTCTCGGCTTCCTCATGCATGTGGTGAGCCTTTAACTCTGTTAAACACTCCTGGGGCTGGGGATGTGGCTCAAGCGGTAGCGCGCTCGCCTCGCATGCGTGCGGCCTGGGTTCGATCCTCAGCACCACATACCAACAATGATGTTGTGTCCGCCGAGAACTAAAAAATAAATATTAAAAATTCTCTCTCTGTCTCTCTCTCTCTCTCCTCTCTCACTCTCTCTTTAAAAAAAAAAAAAAAAAAAAAACACTCCTGTTGTGATTTGCTGCCCTCAACAAAGGCCAAAATAGATTGAAGCCTTTCAATGTTGAAATGGAAACCCCACAACCATGAACCAAAATAAGCTTTGTTTGTTCTTAATTGACTTACATATTTCGTTACAGTGATGCAGTGCTAACTAAGGCAGTTTGTTATGTCCGTTTGGTTTGGTCTATACTTTTGAGAAATCCAGCGTTTCCATGTTGGTCTTCTGTCTGGATGATCTATGCATTTATCAAAGTGGGGTTTTGATGAGTTCTATTATTCTACTATTGTACTTTTCTCTTTTCAGTTAATATCTGCTTTATATATTTGGGTGCTCTAATGACAAGTGCATGAATATTTACAAGTGTTACTTATTCTTGATGAATTCACCCCTTCTTTGTCTTAGGTGACAGCTTTTGATTTAATTTTTATTTTCTCTAGTATAAGCATAGAGAGCTGTATTCTTTTTCATCTATTCAGTATCATTTTCACAGGATATTGTTAGGGTCTGTAAACAAGTCAAGATGGCGCCTGGAAAAATGCCAGAGGGAGTGGTTTGAGAAGTAACGCCAGCGAGCCATTAAGTGTGGAGATTCCTTATTGGTTGACTGCTGTATCTACTTTATGTTAATTAAGATAAGCTGTGTGTAATGTATATATACCCCTCCTGTCCTACAATAAACGGCTCCCACTCCTGCTATATCAATGTACACAAGTTGCTTGTCACCCCCTGGTTATTTTGCTGCAGCCGGACTGCGGCAAATGGTGGCCCCAACCGGGAGCCCCAGGACACTCAGGGGTAAGTGACTAAACAAAGCTGCCCGTCCTTAGATAGGACAGGAGCAAATCTGCTCGTCCCTAGGCAGATAGGGCGAGAGGAAAAATGGCCATTTTGAGAAAATGGAAAAGATTGATACAGTATGTTTGTGTCTTGTTTTGTCTTAAAATGTTGTATTGTCTTTATGATGAAAATACGGAAAGGGTGAGAAGTAAATTACTAAGGGAAGGAGGCAAACCAGTGGAACCAAGAATAGTTAGGGCATGCGTTGATGGAAGCCCAGGAACTCTAGTCAGAAAGAAAAAGAAAGTTCAGAAGAAGAAGGATTATCAGGAAAAAGTTGCAGCAAAAGGCTGTTACTGAATACTTTTCTTTACCGGAGGGTGCATAAAACTGCGCGGCGGCCGCTTGCGGGAGCCGGTCATGGTGCAGCAAGGGCTTTCCAAGCAGCGGCAGCCGGCTCTTCTCTGCCCCCCACCCAGGGAGCAGGACACCACTGCGAGAGCCCAAATCCAGACCTTACCTGGAGGCACAGTCTCGCAGGCTCTTGCTCCCTGTGCCTGGTGGCAGTTTGAGTCCGGAACACTCCCCGGACTCTCCCCAGGGCCATCTGGGGCTGCCTGGGACACTGCAGGCAGAAGACGCTAGAGTCCCTGAAGTTCGATCATTTCCAAGGCCAGTAACTACAATGGTTCTCCCACACCTGGAGGCTAATGGGTAATGAGCACCACTAAGGCCTATTTCAAATGTAAAAAACCTTGAGATAATGTGCTAAATTGTTCAGAAGGTTGTTTTCTTAGCCTCTGCTGGAATACTACAGGATTTTCTTTAGCATCATTGCTGGAGTTCCTGCCTTCTTCACAGTGTGGTGAGGACGAGGGTGGAAGAATTTCCAGTGTTGCTGAGAACCAAACGAGACTTCGGATCAAGTTAGCTGCCTGCAGAACTTACCTGGACTGTGATTTACCTGGACTGTGAGTTAATCTATTGAGACACTGCTTTACCTGGACTGAGACAACAAACTGTAATCTACAACAAATTGTAACTCGGTGTCTTTGCTAATGGTGTCATTGCTGGTATAATTTTTCCAAGGGCTTCTTGCATGGAGCCATCAATTGCCTTGGTATTTTGGCATTTTGTATCCTCCCCTTCTGCTTGTAGCAGATTGTTTGTGGTGTTTGTGTAAAAACCACTATGGTTGTTATTTAAATTAAACAAAAGGGGGAAATGTTAGGCTCTGTAAACAAGTCAGGATGGCGCCTGGCATTTTGCCAGAGGAAGTGGTTTGTGAAGTAATGCCAGCGAGCCATTAAGTGTGGAGATTCCTTATTGGTTGACTGCTGTATCTAGTTTATGCTAATTAAGATAAGCTGTGTGTAATGTATATATACCCCTCCTTTCTTACAATAAACGGCTCCCACTCCTGCTGTATCAATGTACACAAGTTGCTTGTCACCCCTTGGTTATTTTGCTGCAGCCAGACTGCGGCAGGATATTTCTTTCATCTCTTTATTTCCAGCCTATGTGTGTTCTTAAAACTAGAGTGAGATTCTTGTGGATCTTGATTTTATACACTCCATTATTTAAAATTTGATAGGACAATTTAATTCAGTTTCACTTAAATTAATCATTGATAGTAGGAACAGACAATTTCTATTTTTTAAACTTTCTTTTTCCTGTTTTTCCGAACCTTTCTACCACTCTTCCTATATATGCTATTTTCCTTGAAGAGGAGTTAATTCTTCTAAACTCATTGTCTAAGGGTAGTATTATCTTGATACAACAACAACAATAATAAAAAACTAACAAAGATATAACTAAAGGGAAAAAAACACAGGCTCATATCCTTGATGAACATAGATAAAAAAAAATCCTCAACAAAATATTAGCAAACTAAATTCAACAGGACCTTAAAAATAGTGTTCACCATGGCCCTGAACTCAAGGGTGTTTCCACACATGTCAATCAATTGTTTGGATCAACACACCAACAGAGTGGACAAAACCATCCACATCATAGGTGCTTAAAGCTTATTTGATAAAATTCAACATTCTGACATGATAAAAACTCTGAACAAGTTGGGTAACAGTATTGTACCTCAACATAATAGAGGGCATACATACTAAGCCAACATCTAATGTCACACTGAGTGGGGAACCTTAAAGCTTTCTCTGAAAGAACTGGAATAAGACAAGGATGTCCATTTTCATCACACTTTTGTTCAAAACAGTACTGGAGGTCCTATCCAGAGCAGTCAATCAAGAGAAAGAAATTAAAATACCTCAAATAAAAAAGAGGAAGTTAGATTGCTACTGTTTGCAGATGATATGATTTTATATGTTGGAAACTTCAAAGACTCCACCAAAAATGCTGTTGTAATAAATGAATTCTTCGAAGTTTCAGAATGCATAATCAGCATAAAAACATCAATAGCCAATGTGTAATCATCCAAAACAACAGCCAAGAATGCAATTTCAATTACAATAGCAAGAAAAATAAAATAAAATTACGAGGGATAAATTAAAGAGGTGAAAGATCTGTACAATGAATACTATAAAATATTAATGAAATAAATTGAAGAGAATTCATAAAAAGGAAAAACATCCAATAATCATGGATTAAAAGAGCTTGTATTGTTAAAATGTTTATAACAGCCATGTGATCTAAACATTGAGTACAATTGCTGTTAATAAAGGGATATTCTTCACAAATCTAAAAAATCCAGTGCTAAAGTTTGTATGAAATTCTAAAAATTCCCAAAGAAACAAGACCATCTTGAGCCAAGAGGAACACATGAGACAATGGTATTACCTGTCTTCAAAATACACCTCAAAGCTCTTGTAATCAAACCAGTGTGGTGTCGGCATAAAAATAAACCACAGACAAATGGAAAAAGACCAAGAACTTAAGAGTAAACACAAGCATTTACAGCCAAAAGATCTTCAACTTAGGTTCTAAGTTACATAGGGGAGAAAGTACAATAAATTAAAAAAAAATGGTTCTGTCAAAATTGGAATGATACTAGACCTTATCTCTTGCCTGTAAAACATTTAGCTAAAAAGAGATCAAAGACTTAAATATAAGCCCCGAAACAATTAATCTGCTAGAAGAAAATAGGGGATTTTGGAATAGGCAAGGAATTTTTGACAAGACTGTATAAGCCCCAGAAACAAAAGCAACAATGCTTTTATTAAACTTTTCCTGTAATTAATTGATTTACTCACTACCATCTCAGTACTGGAGTAATCTGAATTTGACCACGTTTTTACTCTTACAGTGAGTTATAATAAATGTTACAATATTTATATGAATATTCTTTCAGTACTACTGGAAGCTTTTTGTGTAAGGCAGCTCTGGTGCTGCTAAACTGCCTCAGCACCGGTCTAGGGGACTCTTTGCTGCTTCTTCGTTCCCAAGGACGGACTGGCTGGTATAGTCATTCTGTTACACAATTTTGTTTGTTTTTTATTTGAGCACTTTGAATACATGATCGCATGTTTTCCTGATCTCCAGATTTTTCTGATGAAAAATATACTTTTAGCTAGATGAAGATTTTCTGGATGCTCTGAGTCCCTTTCTCTTGATGCTTCCACTATTGAGAATTTGATCACACTGTGTTTTGATGAATACCCTTTTAGGCTGAATATATGTGGAATTCTTTCAATTCTGTGAACTTGGATCTTCAGATCGTTCTCCAGACTTAGGAAGTTTTCTATCTTTGTTTAAGTAACATTTCTGCTCCTGCCTTTTCTCTGCTCCTTCTGGAAGTAACATAATTTATATATGAGTTAAACTGATGGTGTCCCATACATTCCTACGCACCTCCCTCCTCCTTCTCTGCTTCCTCCACTCCTCCTCTCTTCCTCTGCCTCTGCATCACTACATTCTTATTATCCCATTATTATTATTGATCATGATGATGCCACCTGGATAATCTCAAGGGATAATTTTTTTCTTCTGCTGGATCAATACTTCTGTTGAAGAGCTTCACTGAATTTTTCAATGTATTCAATGTGCTCTTCAAGTCCAGAATTTCTTGGTCATGATTTTTGTAGTTTCTGTCACTTTGTTGAGCTTCTGTTTTTGTCCACATTTTGTTTTCCTGATTTAATTTAGTTGTCACCTTCAGTTCTTTTGTAATTCATAGATCTTCTTTAAAATGAAATAGTTGTGGTTTTCTGAAGGAGTTCATGTATCTCCATTTGCTTGGGTTGTTTCCAGTGTTTCATTTTCTTCCATGGTGATTATTCATGATCCTACTGACCTTGTACTGAAAGTGGGTATCTTCCAGTTTTCAGACTGGATTTGGTAGGGAACGCTCTTTCTTGTCAACCTGTTCAGAGATTCCCAATGAGCTCATGGAGGGAGTCCATGGAGAAGCCTGCTCATGGAGTCAGATGCCGGGTTGTCAGTTGCTGGCCTGGAGACTGGGTTCACGTGGGCAGTGTAGTGTTGGATCTACATGGATGGGTAAGTGTGTGGGCCCACTGAGGCAGGCCTAGATACTGAATCAAGTGTGATCATGTGACTCTGTGGAGAGAAGCCTAAGTCCTGGGCCAGCGGGGACTGACCTGAGACCTGGGGCCCTGGGACTGACCTGGTGTTCAGGAAGCCCTGAAACCTGAATACTCAGGGCCCTGCCCACACTCCAGGTCTTCAGGGTCTTGCTTGGTTTCTGGAGCTGGAGCTGAAATCTACAACAAAGACATAAAAACACACATATAGAAGCTTGTTGATGATGGAATGATTATGTGTGCCTGTGTTTTTTTTCTATGTACTTGAGAGTCTTGGTCAATATTGCATGTGAAATTATTTTACAATTGGTTTTAATTGGCTTCACTGAGATAAAGAATGTTGCTGACTTTGATTTTCCATTATGACCTCTTCTGCTAAGTACTCAGTCATTCTCCATAATTCATAGTGCATTATCTTTTATCCATGATGGGTATGTCCCTAATGGTGTTCTTTTATTTCTTTTGTCCTCCGTCTCTATTACGATTCTTCTTTCTCTCTCTCACTGTAGACTGCTCTGTTCTTGGGGGGTGTATTTGCACTTTATTCCCCACCCTGCCGGGGAGAGTGACTTCCCCCTCCTGCTCATCTGTGACTTTCCATGGGCACTCTGGCAGTGTTTTCTTAGGACCTCTGTGGGAAGGTCTTTGGGATTAGAGAAAGAACTGAGTCACTGCACAGGTGCATCTAGACTCTCCACAGTGTGCTGCCAGAAGTCATAAGCAAGGTTTTGCCTTTCCCCCATCATTGACCACACTTGCATCATGTACCTTTCTGGGTTCTGCCAGGTGGTGGAGTGTAGTACACCACTTGTGTTATTACGTTGTGCTTTCGTCTGATAGCAAATGCTTTTGAGTTTCATTATGCTTTTGGTTTTTTGGATTTCAATTTCTATGAGCTGGAGATGTAATGCAGAGATAGAGCAATTCTCTAGCATACATAATGCCCTAGGTTTGATCCCTAGCATTGCACATATGCACACACACATACACACACACACACACATTCATGCAAAGTGCATTAACTTCTATGAGCTTTTTCTGCCTTTTCTTTTTGTTGCACTATTATCCTATTCATTTGCAGATAAGTTCACATGTATGACTTTGTATGTGTATGAATACCTTTCCAGTTTTAGGTAATGAAAATGTTATCCATCAGTTAACCTCCAATATTGCATGATACATAATTGCATACTGCAGGTGCATACTACATTTTATTAATAGAATAATAAGTGAATAAATGACATCAATTACTGAAGAAAACTGAAGGGATGAGCAGGAGCTCTGGGCTGTTTTCTATTTGGCTTTCAATTTGTAATACATATTCATCTACAGACACGTCTATTCATAAGTCTGAGTCTGTTCATAATTGGATCATTCTCTCTCCCAGGTACATAAAATTGAGAATTATCTAACACGTTTCAAAAATGTAATTAAAGGCTTTCTTTCTTGGTTTCAGAAATAATGACCAATTTGTCACAGAAAGTTTTATAACATGTCATAATATTCATGTCCAGCAGTGTGACATTGGGTAACTTCCTGAATTTCAGTTCTCTCATCTGCAAAATGAAGATAATATTCACAATGAAGGATTTGGAACTATTTAAATCACAAAATAATCTATAAATGGCCTATCACTGTGTTTCGCACAAAATATGTATTTTAAAATGCTGCATCTATTTTCATGTTCAATGTCAGCAACAGGCAAGGTCCTCACTCCTTAGCTCAGTGAGTACCTGAATTTAAACATGAAGTTAGAGAAGGGCTTGCCTTAACATTTTGATTTCCCAAATGGGAGTTGAACTCTGCTAGTGGATTTTCCTAAGAATGAAAAGGAACTGTGGCAAAATCTGTGGAGGTTCCTTGTTCTGTTATTTCAGCTGTACTTGGTTTCTTGGACTCTCAGGCTTAGGCTGAGGCTCTTTCTTACCTCGTACCACTAATTTACCATTACATAAACCTCGGTGCTTCTGGGAATTGCATTCCATGTAACATGCAGAAACTTAATCAGCATATTCTGCAAGACAGACACGAACCCTGAATTCCTCAGCACGTTGCCATCCAACCCTGTGACCAACATTTCCGATTATTAATGACTGCCTGTACATGCAAAATGCATTTTTGTTTCCACTTGCTCCATTTTGTGTAAGGGATTTTGGTTTTCAGAGACTGATTACTGCTTCTTGTGAGGTCCAATTCTGCATAATGGTTGATAATTATATCTTGGTTTAGATTCTGGCTCTACTTTTTACTAATATTGTGATTTGGGCAAATTATTTTGCTTCATATATATATGTGTATTTAAATTCTTTTTTTCCAAGTCCTGGACTCAGCTCAGTGTATTTTGTCTTTATTCATTCATTAGTGTCGGGAATGCAAACCAGCATATTTTTGTATCTACTACCTCTCTAGTCTTCTCCTATTTGTCAACTCACTTAATACAGAAACCCTTAAAGGTGGGAATCACTTCTCCAAAGAATGAATAAAGTAAGGAAGATAAATCCCTTATGAACTGCCTTTTAATTACCACACTGCTCAACTCTAAGGTTACCAAGAATAGAACTGTAGCAACAGAAGATTAAGCGAGAGGCTCAAGTCAATACTACCTGACTCACAATTGAAACGGATTAAAAATAGGAGAATGAGTGTCAGAGATATCCCTAATGACTAGGAGAAGAAAAAATTCCTTTTATCTAAAAATCCTCCTTTTCTGTTCTCCTTGGCTTATTGCTCATTTATAGGCAGGCAGCCAATTATAAACACACAGAAGGTGGCTCCAGGTGTCATGTGAGCTGAAGGGCATGTCTTGGTGCTCTGAATGACCTACCTGAGCTAGCTCTGGGGGCTTGTCCCCATTCCACCCACCTGCTGCCAGAGAGGTAAAGAGTCTGTTTGGGTGGCACCAGGTTCGTCCCAGTGGTTCTAGAACTCAGGAGTCCCAGGGAAGAGTGGATGGCATACACACTGCTGCAGGAAGAGGGCGCTGTTCTTATCTGAGGAAGCAGGGCAGGTTGTCTCCCTTGAAATACCTACAATGAGTATTTCAACTTCATATTTCTAGACCTTTAAAAATATGCATCTGTGACAATTTTTCTTCCATCTAGAGGAAAGTTTTAATATTAGAAAATTTAAGAAAATATGGAGAACTGAATACTGATAAGTTAATGGCCATCCCCAACTGGTATTAAAAGAGCTTCTCACTACAGCCTGCTCTGTAGCCATCTTCATTGCTCTGGGCTGTTCCAAATGCATTTTCAGAACACTAGTAGAAGGTATTTGTGTGCTCAGTTCTCTTCTGTTGTTTTATTCACACACACATATGCGTGGTATATATCTTTCTGTGCATACACATTGTCTGTCTATCCATGTCTGTAGCTATAGCCACTGCAGATACACATTAAGGTTTAAGAGTGAGTTTTATGAGGTGATTACTTTCAGAGGTGGATCGAGTGGGAAGGATCATGATAGACTGTCATGACTCTCAGCAGTGCTGATGGGAAGGCACTGCCAAACCCTATGGGAAGGGTCAAATCCGGTTGGCATTCTGGGGAGAAGTGCTCAGAAGGAAGGTAATCACATGGGGAAGCGAGAAAAGAAGAATTCTCCCAAACTGTCTTTCCACCAGGTCAACCACCCTCTCTGCTCCTGAGTGGGTGAAGAGTCAAATGAGCTTCAGAGGGCAAGAGAAGCCCAAGCCAGGCCATTTGTATGAACCAGTCCCACCCCCTGAATCTATGATGCAGGGCTTAGTAGAGGATGCCAAAGAAACCTAAGAACGGAAAAGGAGAAGCAACAGACCCACCACCGCGTTCCTGGTGCTTCATACACTCATACCAGCATGAGCCAGGTTTTCCACATCAGATGGCACCGCTGTTATTACCCAAGAAGGTAAAGGAAAATGTGCTCACAATGACACAATAGGAGTTTTCAGAAGTGAATAGAAGGTATACGGAGCAATACAATTGAAAAGGTAGAATAAAAAGTAATTTCAGATAAAAAACAATATGATATGCCCTTAATTGCCAGTTGGAGATGAGAGAATATATGTACTTGGTAATACTTAATAAAAAGATCATTTGATGATAGAGAAAAATGATGTTAAAGTATGACCTGAGCTCGGGGACCTTTGTGACCACATCTAAAGGTCGAACACAACCATCAGGACCCCTGAAGGAGACAGATATGAAAGGAAAGGTTAAAGTACTGATAAGATGATGTCTAAATACTCCCAATCTGACAGCGGTATGAATTTACAGGCTCAAGAAAATAATAAGCCACAGGATAAAAAAGAAAAATAAAAACTTCAGGTGAATCACAGTCCAACTGCAGGAACCAAACATGAAAAGGAAACCGTGAGGGCTGGGAGACAGCACATCACACAGAGGAGGCAGCACGAGGGACCGGGACTTCTCATCAGCAACTGGAGAGCAGTGACTGCAAAGTCCTGAAGGGAACACAAGGTGCAACCCGCCAACACAGACTCCTTTCCACAGGAAACAGCATGCAGAAGGAAGGCGAGATGAAACATGTCAGCAATGCAAACCAAGAGAACTCATTAGCCAGCAGCCCCTCCACGTGAGGAAGCCTGAAGGTGGTCTTCTGCTGGAGAGAAAGGACATCAGATGAACTGTGAGCTACACAGGAGTGAAGAGCCAGGGATAGTGTTCAGAGGAGGCAGATTATCAGGAAGGTTCCCCTTAGGTCCTTTAATCCTTTAATGTGCAGGTGATTCCTTAATGCACACATTCTAGCATTGCGTGGTGGCATGAGGACGATGGTAGATGCATTATACAAATGATAACTGTAGTTTAGAGGACTGGCTAGAGGACAGGAAAACTTAGGCTGTTGAAGATCCTCTTACTTTTCAAGTGATGGTCAAATATTAAGGATAATTAGCATATGGAAAGTTAAGAATGGGTATTGCTCCATAGAGATAGCCAATGGAGATCCCTACAGAAAAGTATGAGTTACAATTAAAAAGATAACATGTAAAATAAAATTGAAAATTTTTAAATTATTCAAACATAAAAGATAGTCAAGGATCAGGAATAGGAGGGAAAATGAAGAGAGCAGGGACAGAGACTATTTCCTGTAGCACTCAGCCTGTGACCTCTCTCTGGACCAGCCACTGGCCCACGGCTCCCCCTGCTGATGCACGTGTCTTCAAGTTGTCTCTAAGATTGCTGGATTTCAGGATTCTGGCTGGGAACTGATGGATGGCAAGCTCATTAAGCTCACTGAAGATTCTGGCTTTGAAGAGCTATGGGCAGGAATGAGATGAAGCACCCTAGGGCCCCTCTCAGCAGTGGGTCAAAGAGGAGGGCGGTCAGAACAGGTGGGCACTGTACTGTAGGAGGAATGTTGCACAGAAAGAGAAGTAGCTGAGATAGCCTCAATATTGACCTCTATTCTCCAGCCCAGTGGTCTAGAGTCCCCTCTCCACTGGTCAAATGGAAGCAGAGGTCTGAGAGACCAGGACAAAGCTTTCTGCAAGGGTTAAAGTCTCAGGACAGAGTACAGCCAAGAAAGCACAGAGCAGCCATGGAAGGCACAATGGAGCGTCCTTCTATGCTCTGAGTGAACCCCATTACCTCATTTAGGACACTAGTATAATGCCATAGGAAAGAACTCTGCTTGAAAAATTACCTCCTGCTGTCTGATGTACAGAAGTTGGTGGATTTCTAATCCTGGAATGCCCACATTGTTGATCACTTAAACATTTTACATTGTAGGTAGAGATACAAAGGATTTAGCTCAGTTAAAAAGTTTCCCATGCTAAGGTCTGCAACTTTCTAATATTTGCCTAATTTTATTTTTTTCCTACCTTGCTGAGATCATTGAAGAGCAGCCCATATATCAATATGTATGTCTATATTTGAATTTTTCTAATTTGCTTTCTAAAACCAAATGCTTAAAAGGCCAGGAGGCTTCCTCAGAGTTTGCTGTAGTTGATGATATTAGCAAATGTTTTGCTGTGGCTTAATTTTCAGTTTCAACGTGCCATTCAAATTCTGATTCCTTCTCTTTCTGATTGCTTTGGTGATCACTCTGCCAGATATCTAGTCAATATCAAGACACAACAGTAATGGCTAGTGAGATGCAATTTATTTTGATGGTTGTGAGAATAAATTGAACTAATAATATATGTGATACAAATATGTAAGTGAAAATGCATATATAAATTTAATCTGTTTTGATAAAATATAGAGGAAACAAATTGCACATATATGAAAATTTTAGTCTAGTTTGAAAAAAGAGAAATAAATGTGTGATTTCTAAAGAGCAATATGAAAGGCGTTTATTTTCTGTGCACAATCCTGCTCCACTAGAGGGTCTATAGGGATCAATGTGAGGGGGACATTTTTATTTAAGGAGTGTTATGGTTGGATTCAAAGTATCCCCCAAAGCTTCTATGTTAATGCAGGAATATTCAGAGGTAAGTGATTAGATTATGAGAGCTGACCTGATGAGATTATGAGGGCTAGCCTAATTAGTCCATCCTACTTTGAGCAACCTGACTTGGTCATAACTGTAGGCTGGAGGGGAATGCCTGGAGGAGGTGTGTCAGTGGAGTGTGCTCTGGAAGGGTGCCTCTTCCCTGAGGTCCTTTCCGTCTCACTCTGCTTCCTGGCTGCCATGAGTGGAGCAGTGCTCCTCTGCTCTGCCTTCCACTCTGATGTTGGGCCTCAGCTTGACCCCAGATCAATAGAATCCACAGACTGAACCTCTGAAACCATAAACCAATGGAAACATTTCCTCCTCTCAGTTATTCTTCTCAGATATTTTGGTCACCTCAATGAAAGGCACAGAAAGGTACAGAAAATCAGCACCAAGAAGTGTGGTTATCACTAACCTGACCATAAGGTTTAGCAGACTTTGAAACTGATTTGCTGGAAAAATTGGCAAAGTTTGGGTATGGAAGCTGGATTAGTCTGTAAGCAGAGCTTAATGGGAGCTTCCAATGGGACCTCAGAAGACCCGAATGCCAAAAACAATATGGACAGTAAAGTCTGTGCTCTCGTAAGACTTCAAAGGGGAACAGGATTCTATTGGGAATTCAACTACAGAAACTTATCTGCATTTTTTTCATGTTCTAAAACATTGTATGAAGCTGAATTTAAAGGTGATGGGCTAATCGACCAGACAAAGGGAATTTCAAGATAGCACAGCATTCAGGCAGTGGCATGGACGTTGCTATCAGCTTTTAGCCAGATTTACTGTGAGAATCAGAGCAGAAGGCAGAGCAGAGGAATTTTAAAAACTTGAATCTTGGCCCAGAAAAGTGTGTGTAAAATGGGAGCCAAAAAAATGGTGGTTGTTAAAGAGATTAAACCCACTAAAGAGATGCTAAGTACTTTCAACAGAGATAATAGAAGAATGGCTTGAAAGTATCAACAGAATCGACAAGACCACACCCATTGCAAGATCAAAGGTGTAAAGTAAAAATCACTTTGAGAAGAGACCTTGGGGACATTCTGATCACAGCGGGGGGCCTAGGAAGTTGTGCCCATTTACCCAGGCACTCAGAGGCTGCTGCAGCCAGGGTACCTCGAGACAGCAGTCTGTACTGCCTGAGCTGGCTGCAGACCTTGGTATCATCCACATGGTGCTGTTCTTCAGAAAGGCATGATGCTGGAGGAGGGGCAAAACAGAGGCTTCCCACAAGACTTCAAAGGCAGGCCTATGAGGTGAGGCAAAGTGTGCCAGGGTCCGAGTCCCTGATATGACCCAGAGACAGTAATGTATGAGGCTGTGAAAGTGAAGCCCAAGCTGGAATGGAGGCCCCTGTAATTAAGGGGTGCCATTACCTTGGACTGAGTGCTGAGGAGAGCTAGTGACTATTACAGATCCAGCAGAGAGATTTGGTCTAAAAGAAAGACCACATGCAGTGCAAGTGGCAAGGCCAAAGGAACAGGGCTGTGCGAGCTCTTTGGAGATAACATCTCAGTTGTGAAGATGGCAGATGAGAAGCAACAGAACTCATTCGCCCAGTTGGTTTTTCAGTCTAATTTTGGTCTGATCCCTGCTTTTTACGCCCTCACTTCTTCCCCTTTGGAATAATAACATTTTCTCTGTGCCATTGTATATGGTTTAAGGTGCTTTTTGGTTTTACAGGGGCTAACAGCCTAGGGTTTGCTCTGAGTCTCAAATGAAACTTTGACTTTTGGGCAGTGCTGAAACTGTTGAGACTATGAACACTCTTGGAAATAAACTATATGCATTTTTCATTGTGAGACAGGCATGAACATTAGGGGATCAGGAGTTGAACGTTATCAGTTTGGATATAAAGTATCTCCCCAAACTTCCTGTGTTAATGCAGGGAAATCCCGAGGTGAAGTAACTGCATTATGAGAGCTATCACCTAATCATCCAGTCCTGGCTTTAATGGACTGAGTGGGTGGTCACTGTACCCAGAAGAGGTGGCGCTAGGGGATTTAGATTTCTGGGTTCACTCCCTGAAAGGGTTCATCTTCTCTGCAGCCCTGTTCCCTCTCTCTCTGCTTCCTGACCACTGTGAATGGAGCAGTGACCTTCTGCCATGCCCTTCCACCATGGTGCTTTGCCTCATCTTTGGCCCTGAACACTGGAGTTGACTGATCGGAGTTGACTGAGCTGAATTGAACCTCTGCAACCATGAGCCAAAATAAACTTTCTCTCCTCTAAGTTGTTCTTCTCAATTATTTTGGTCACAGCAATGAGTGGTTGATTAACCCAAGAGAATTTTATATTCTCTGGATAGAGAAAGTAATGTTGTGAGTAGATGAGTTCTGTTTTTCAGGCTAATAATCTTTACATTTTAAGTCATGAGGTTATGCTCACATAGAAATCTCAAGTATTTGATATGGGCTTTGACCTCCAAACTGGTGTAGATTCATAAATTTCTATATGAACTATTGAACATTGTCAACATTTTTGTAGTAGACTTTGCTAAGAAAAATTACCACTTTGTATAAATTAAACACTTTTTGCATCTTTCTGCCATACATATGTGTATATATATATATATATTTTTCTGGCATTTATCTTTTACAATTGAGTGATACTTTTTATAAAGTTCAGGTTCTTTTGAATATTTCTCTAATGTGATTATACATTCATTGAGAACATGGACCCTGAGGCTCAGGTTGCTTCCTTATCCCAGAATATATGTAATGAAAGTGGTTGGTCATTAGAAACTTAATTATTTCCTTATGCAAAATGATTCCACTTCATCCTCTTAGCAGATCTGTATCTGCCCCCTCTATGCATACATTGTGCTAGGCACCGTCTTCTATATGAGGTCACAGATAATCTTTGATATTGGCTTTTTGATTTTTCATTTCTTCATAGTAGGCTAAGGCTTACTAGCTCAAAATCCTTCTATTATCAAATCAAATTTTTACACATTCAATTGATTTGAACAGAGCCTATATAAGCAGATATTTAGCCATTTAGAACCTATCTATGTTGCATACTTTGCAAAATTGCCCCTATCCTCTGCTAGGGACAGAGAAGGTGAATTCTGTGGTCATAAAAGCCCTTAGCCACTGCTGACTGCAGAGCTCTTCATCCAGGATGCTGAGCAATGCCACCCAGACATGCCTGCCTTGTGCAGTCCCTTCTCCTCCAGGAGGTCCCTGTTCTCCTGTACTTTTTCCTGGTGTCCCAAGTAGCTTCACAGCGTGGACCCTCTCATGCTCTGAGGAACTACTTCCCTGTGTGCAAAGCTTCCAAATACTCCACAGTAAAGTTTGTGCATGCCACTGCCACCTCCTGGCCACAGCTTTTTCCTTGACTAGCCCCCAAGTCTTCCCGCCCCATGCACACTGGTGACACAAAGGCAAACATGTAGAACCTTTCTCCTTTAAGAATCACGTGATCTGGTGACAGTGTAGAATGATGAGCATTTAAATGTGTCTTTTGTTATACATCCAGAAGAAGAAAAGACATACATTTGCACAACCGATTTGAATTGCATTACAAGTGAATGCTTTCCTTTTGCTTTAAGTTGCACATGTGATGAGAGCATTAGAGCCTGTTTCCACCTCCTGTAGCACACAGAAAAGCGCCATCACAGAAGACCAAACACAGTGTTGGTACGAGGCCGATGGTGTTAATGATACCACATAACTCCAGACTTTAGATTTAGAGGTTACTACTAAAGATACTAATACTTAAATATTGCCTCAGAATTAAGCTTTAATAAAAAAGATTCTTCATTTCATAAAAGTCGACTTGAGATATTTTGGAGAATTATATTTCTTATATTGTTCCTATATAGGATATTTAATTTTATATGAAAATACCCTATTTAAAATATGTACTGAGGGGCTGGGGTTGTGGCTCAGTGGTAGAGTGCTCATTTAGTGTGGGTGAGGCACTGGATTTGATTCTCAACACCATAGAAGCTAAATAAATAAAAATAAAGGCATTGTGTCCACCTACAACTAAAAAAAAAAAGTTATTTTACAAAAGTACTGAAATTTAATTTTACTTACTTTTAACTTAAAAACTCACCTTAAACACAGATGAAAAATGATCTTAATATTCTGTCTCCAAAGAAAGCATGCTGATTTAATTTTCACAGTGTTGTAGTTATTTGTAATAAAAGTAAAATTCTGACATTTTTTCTTTTGGGAGAAATTACTGTAATTATAAATAGCTAGATTAGCTAGCAATGCATTATTTATTTGCATTTATTTTCAATTCAACATATATATTTGAAAACAACTCTACTAATACATTACAAAAAAAAAAATATTCCACCGCTATGTGAAATGTCATTACATTTTAAGGAATTCAGTCCGTAGGTGTGTGTTCATGAGGCCCGTTTCTTTCGGCATGTCCTCATGGAGAGGGTTAACTTGTGCAGTAGCCATAAACCAAGGCTTTAAGAGGAGGCTGGCTGCATCAAGGACTTTTTGACAATGACCCTTCTTGGTCATTTTCTGTAGCTTGGACATAATGCCCTGAATATTCAAAGTCATTATTTCAGGAGAAGAGCCACAGTCTGTGTATTCTGTGGGATGTCATCCTGCAGAGTAAATAACCAGGAAGATTTCTATCCAGTAGAATTCGTCCCCAGCCATTCATTATTAATTGGGAATTGAAAGACTTTAAATCCATCACACAAGGCCTCAGATCATCATAAAATTTCAATAAATTTATTAGCATTATATAAAGATATCAATTTTTTAAATTTTTCTTCATTTATAGGGAAGGAAATTATACAAACATGGGTATTAATGGTATAAATAATATTTTATTTTGGAGCTAATTAATGAGTACTTTTTTCTCAAATTACTGTATTTCCAACTGAAGAATATTTGAACAACATATTTATTGAGCATAGTGTGTAAATGCTTAAATATCTTAGCACTCTTAAATATATCAAAATATAGGCAATTCAAATAGGGAGACAGACATATTAACGTCTAGTTCTAGATGGCACAACCACGAAGGCAAGCATGAACTTCAAGAATGACACAGCATTGTTAGAAAATTCAAGGTCGAGCAATTTTAAACTCAAATCCTAATTTGAAGTTTCATAAAAACAAACTGTGTTACTTCCATGACCAGAACAGGTAAGAAAGCACGAGGCACCTTGAATATTTACCAAGTACCCAGTAGAAACCACCAACCCAAGAGTGAATTGTGTCCATGAACAGGCATCCCCAGGGTGGGCCCAGCAGCACATCTGGGTCTGGAACCCACCTCTCCAGGCCACCAGTGGTGTGTCCTACCTGGGCAGAGGATTTGAGAGAGCAGATGTGAAGCAGAGATGAACAAGCACCAGTCTGCGGCAGGAAAGTGAGAGAAATTCTGGATGACTCCGGGAGACTCATGAGACAGGTTACAGGAGGCCTTGGATGCCCACGCGAGAAGTCCAAACGTACCTCAGTAAAAACGGAGGTTTTAGCAATGCGATGAATCCAAATAAAACTCTGAATAATTAGAGAGCAGGAATAGAGTTAGGGTGGTCTCTATGGAAACAGGATGGGGTGGGGAGAGGGGTCACTAGGCTGCAGGAACAGTCTAGCTGACCAGCTTGTGGGGAGATGGTGGGACTGTATAAACAGGCAGACCACCCAGGGTAGCTGGCAGCAACTGGCCTGTGTGGCTCAGGGACAGAGAACCCCCAGGGATCCATGAGCAGTCTGACCGCAGAGAGCAATGCAGGCCCATTTCTCCACCGACAGGTATTTCATCACTTTAAAATTTAAATAAGAAAGTCATCTTACACATATACTTGAGAAAGTTTGCTCCTAGGAATACATAGAATAAAAGCAGGGCTTGCCTCAGGGAGATCAGGTGGTGTGGTACTCAAGTCACAGGGAATAAAGGCCTTTTAAGACCTTTATTTTGCTGGTTTTGTGAAGACAAATGTCAATGGCACTGCTGGGGAGGCATGGGGCACTCAGAACTGACGCTGCAGGAGGCATTGAGGATCCGGGGATAGAACAGGTGTTCTTCAAGTGCTTTGTGTCCACTGTGGCTGGGAACCTCAGCAAATGCTAACTCCCTAAAGGCGCTTTTTTTCTGAATCAGGAGCATATGAAACTTAGATATTATCTTGTGAAAACAGCAAAATACAGACCCTGCATGGTTCCTGGCACTAACACTGAGTCTTTGACTTGCTTGGATTTTCTTACTTGAAAACACTGATAAGTCATCTTAAGATCTTAGTTCTCAGGCTGGGGCTAGGGCTCAGTGGCAGAGTACTTGCCTAGCATGTGGGAGGCACTGAGTTTGATCTGCAGCACTACATATAAATAAATAAATAATTAAAAAATATATATCTTAGTTCTCAGGCCATACAGGAGCACAATAAATGACTTTACTCTTAAGAAGCCTAAGTGACTGAGGAAAAACATTTTTAATACAAAAAAAAGTGTCAGATAACACATACACATGTATTTTATTAGTGTTCTAGAGTAGCACACCGTAGCTTGTGGCTCTGCCATAAATCTCGGAGTTATTCTCGATCTGGAATGGAGCCTTAGAGGTCACCGGCTGGTTTAATGGGCTAACCTGTGGTCAATGGAGCTTTAACAAAGACTGACCAAGTACCTGAGGAGATGTGAGAAGGAGTTATCAAAGAAGCACAATGACTCATGGTAAAGCATGCACATTAGCACTAATTCCTGTGTCCAGCGGATTATAGGGAGCCTGTGTGACTGTATGCAACGCACACCAGGGAGAAGGAGGGGCAAGGCAAAAACCACAGCTCAATTCACGATGACAAACCACCCTGAGTACTCAGAGGGCTTAACCCAGCCTCCGGGTAGAAATGTTCTAATGAGCAAGATTCATCTTAAGGGGAAGGTTTTAGCAGGACTGAGATATAGCAAGACAGTAGCTGTCACCTACTGAAACCAACCAGCAGTCCTGAGGCCTCAGGTCCTACTAACCGGCCAGGGGCCAGGCAGGAAGATGTCTTGTCTTCAGCTCGTGGACAGAGGTGTGTGCTGAGAGTTTTGTCACATAATTACTAGTATAACTTGTCTTCCTAGAGATACAGTGAGACCTTCAGTGGCTGGGACTTTCTTTTTCAGATATTTAACAGAGTTTAAATGCTTGGGTTAGTAGATAATATCGGATGCTTGATTCTAAGTATTTCCCATAAAATATTTTTGTGAAGTTTAATTTATGCCCAGGCTCTCTGGGTTTGGGCCAAACAGTTTCTCTTACCTAAGAACTCACTTTAAATCTCACTGAAAGTCATTCACTTCTATACTCTGAATGCATATTTATTTTACCTCCTTAAGTTTTCATAAAATTTCTTTTTTTAAATATTTTGTCATAAAATTGCCACCAAGCTGGATTAAATAAAAAAAATAAAGAGCAGAGAAAATATTCATAAATGCCACAATTCAGTACTCACATGGCCCAGTGCTTTTGAAAAGATCAGTGATAAGCAATTAAACCAGATCTCACACATGTGTTGTCCACAGAAAAATCTGTTCACAATCTATACAATTGATCAGGCATGCAAAATTATTACTGAAGAGAATTTTCAGAAATGTTTATAAATCCAAAAGGCAGACACAACACCCATTCTGCACAGTGGAAATAATAGTGAATAATTGAAAGAGCAGAAGAAAACTGTGAAATTGAGCATTTTGTGCTAACAGATTAAAAACCTCAAAAGAATCCTCAATTGATCTTAAACACAAGATTTATGAGTGAAACAAAAAAAATGAATTGCTGAAAAGCATTATGGATCTACAAAGAAGAAAGCCAGTCATATAAGATGTGCCACTTTTGAAAGTTTGGAGAGTTTGGTAGAGCAGTTTAGCATATGTCATTATACATCAACCACTTCCTCGGGATTATTCTTTAATGGGGCTTATATTTAATTATTTTCCAGTTTGACAAAGTGTTTTAAGAGCCTGAAATTAGGATAGAAATTTGCTTTGCTTTATCTATTGCTTTCTGCCTTGTGTTTGCATATCTTTAATTTTCATGCCTTAATTCTACTCCAAAATACACATAATCCTCCTGTCAAATTTTATGGGAAGCTTGGTTGTGTGAAGATGAATCATTGGGTAAATGATAACCTATTTCCTTGGTTACTATGTCATTTCCATGGCTTAGAAAACTAAGTCTCAAGATCAGAAAATTAAAAAGTATTAACTTAGGCTGGATATGAGAGGTCAAGGATTCATGTTAATCTTGAAAGCAATTTCAAAAGGTACCATAAAATAGCTCACACTGAACAGCTAATAGGGAGAAAATACTTAGTAGATATAAGAGGACGAATAATGAAAAAAAAAAATAAAGGCAAGTAAATCAATACAAAATATTTGGATGGTATGTTGAAGCCTAAATATATCAATAGCTACAATAAAGGAAAGGAACCCAATATGCCAATTAAATAGCAAAGAATATAGTGTAGGTTTAGTAAAAATGTTCCATTTTATGCTTCTTACAAGTAATAACTCTTAAATATAAGAATACAGAAATATTGAAATTAAAAGTAAGTGCAAAAAAGACATTCATTGCAATCTTTGATCAAAATAAAGCTCTTGTAGTAACATTATTATGAAAATTAGACTATAAGTTAAAAAGATTATTTTATAACAAGAAATGTGAACTACATCAGATAACAAAATATTCCTACCTTATATAGTAATATAGTGTGACAACACACAAAGCAAAAAGTGAGAAAATAAATAAAGACCACAACACTAGAAATACACATGCCATAATGAGGGTGGAGTTGATATCTTCTCTGTGTAATCCACAGAAAAAAATGTAAATTAGTAGAGATATAGAAAATCTGAATATATTGCATAGCTGATGTTATTGACTGGTAGATACCAGTGCATGCAACAGAAGTCTAATGCAACTCATTTTGAAAGGATTATGAACCATTTTTCAAACTGAACATAGGTTAACTAAATCATGTCATGGAAAATTTCAAGAGAAAGGGGAAAATACATTATGTTCTTTGACAACAGTGAAAATAAACTAGAAATCAGTAACAAAAATATGCTAGAAATAAATAATCAGAAGCACAAATATAATCAGTAACAAAAACATAGCTAGTAAATCATCAAATGTTGAGTTTAAGTCAAATGCTTCCAAAAAATGCAATAGTTTGTCAAGAACTCAACTAGATAAAAGAGGATATTTTACATTGCATGCAAATGCTACAGGTACATGGTTAAATCTGTGCTTAGTAGAAATGCATAGCTGTTAAGGGTATTTTAGATCATTAATTAATAGTCATTCCAGCATTTGAAAAATATAGTAACTTAAGTTCAAATTCAGTAAAATGAGGTAAAAAGAAATATAAAAATAAATTAGCTGACTAGACAATAAATGCAATAAAGGGTAAAAAGCCAAATATAATTAGAAGAACTAAATATACAAGGATTAAAACAATGTAAGAAAATACACAAAAATAGAAGAAAAAAATGGTTACATAACAGACAGACATTCCAAGGTAGTTATAGACGCATGAACAGAAGAAAATCAAATCAAGATAAGAGATATAAGAAGAAAACCTAGGAGTCCACCATCTATGAACTACACCAGAAGCATTTAAGTTTTCCGCAGCTCCCTGACTTCAGCCATGACCTCTCCAAGGCATTTAATGAGGCTGTAAATCCACTTCCCCACAAATGTTCCAGAACACAGAAAAGGGGGAAGGATTCTCAGCCTGTGTTATGGGAGCATCCCAGTCCTGATACTAAAACCTGACACTCTAATACAGAAATGAAAACAATAAACATTCCTCAGGAACACAGAGTAAAGGCACAAGGAAAATACTAGCAGACCCTTTTGGCAACATGTAAAGGAGGAAATGTAAGTGCTACGTAGGTGCAAGACACAGAGGACACTACTGAGAAGATGAGAAGGCGGCTGGAAATCAAGGATATCTTCAGTACCTACAGAAGCAACTCGCAGTCTGAGGGGTGGAGACTGTGCTCCTGTAAGACAATAGCAACGTCAACAGTGACACTGATAACAGTACTGTCAGACTTCCTAGAAGAAAAATGGGCTGACGACCACAGTGTCAAGTGCACGTGAGTTGGTGCATGTGCGTGCACACACATGGTGTTCAGGTGGTTATTAAAACATGTAAACAGGGAAAAATGGTATACTCATACTCTTACAGTGCTGGTACACTGCAAATTATGGAAACCACTCTGTGAAGCAGTGTGGAGATTCCTCAGAAAAGTTGGGATGGAACCACCATTTGACCCAGTTATCCCACTCCTTGGTATATATCCAAAGATTATCCCACTCCTTGGTATATATCCAAAGGAGTTAAAATCACCATACTGCAGTGATGCAGCCACATCAATGTTTATAGCAGCTCAATTCACAATAGCTAAGTTTTGGAAGCAACCTAGGGGCCCTTCAACAGATGAATGGATTAAAAAATGTGGTATACACACAATGGAATATTACTCAGTCATAAAGAAAAATGAAATTATGGCATTTGCCAGTAAATAAATGGATCTTGAGACTATCATGCTAAATGAAATAAGCCAATCCCAAAATACCAAAGGTCAAATGTTCTCTCTAATATGTGGATGCTAAATACAACAAGGTGGGAAGGGGAAGAAATAGAAGTTCAGTAATTAGACAAAGGGGAATGAAAGGAAGGGATGGGGGACAGGAATAGCAAAGAGAGTGGAATGAATCTGATTTAACTTTCCTATGTCCATATATGAATATACCACAGTGAATCTCCACATCATGTGCAACCCCAAGCCTGGGATCCTAATTAGAATAAGATGTACTCCATGTCTGTAAAAATATGTCAAAATACACTGTACTGTCATGTACAACTAAAAAGAAAAGAATGTAAAAAATAAATGTTTTGAAAAACATAGAATTATTAGTCATCTGGGATATGCAATTAACATCAGAATTACATATCAATATCATTCACAAGAACTGTGAAATTGTAAGAATAACCACGTTCAACTGTGTGAAGCAACAGGGACACTTACACAATGCTGGTGTGCAGACTGGTGGCACTGTGCTGGAAATGTTCACGGTGCCTCTTTGCTCTGAACACACCCAGGTGTGGTGCTGGGGCTTGCACGTAAGGACTACTTGGGAGGAAGGTAAGTCCCCACCTCCAGGGTGTTTCCATGGGCAGTCACGGCAATTTCAATAATAGTGATAAACCAGACTTCCCCTCCTCACCCTGGGGAAAAATTGTGGTATGTATACACAAAAAATGTGGAGATTCTCACCAACACGATGCTGATAGAATGGAAAGTGAAGTTTGAGAGAGGAGCGTTTAGAACTCCCAAACCAAAATCACACTAAAAAATCTACAGCATCAGAAGACGACTTGGGATTGCACTGTGGACAGTTAGGATGACCGTGCAGGTGAGGGGTACAGTCCACGTCGCAGGCACTCCTTACTGGATCAACCGATGACCGACCGCCCTTGGCCAGGCTGTGCTTTAAGAAATGACTAAAGGGAGCCAGTTCTTGCTGCCTCTCCTGCCTGCAGGCACAGCGAAGCTTTGCGAGAAATAATTGACTGCTCCATGGAAATCATATTCACATATCTCCAACACAAAGAGAAACAGAAATACATTGCTGTTCATTTGTCAGGAATATATGATTTGACAGTTCCCCTGCCATGGAATTATGAGGACTGGGGTATTCATAAATAATAATACAAAGCAATCTATTACCAAATCTGATAGGAAGGTGGAGTTGGTTCTCTTAAAACATTGAAAAGACAAATATAAATCAATCCTGCCAGAATAATCTAAGGAAATTTCACTCAAGTAGGTTTCCATGGTTTGCAAACGAAATCTTTTCAAAACTGTGACTTATCAAACCTCATTTTGCTTTAGCATATTTTCATTCAGATGTAAAACAATAAGAAATTGGCAATCAGAAAGATTGGGAGTGTTGACTTCTGTGTGAATAATTATTTTTCTGCCTTTTAAAGGAGTAATGTTCCCTGTTTCAAAGTCATTCCTTATGTGCATGTTTCATTATTATATGTAAGGGTTTCTGTTAAACCTTACTGTGAATTTTAAGACATATGAAAATATTTTATACATCAGCATACTGTGAAATGTGTGTGTATACATAAGAATTGCTGATAGACACTGCATTATTGTGACTTGCATTTCAGGAGAAATGTAAGGACAATAATTTAGAAGTACTACAAATTGATTTCCATTTTCAAGTTAATACTGACTAGTTCTTGGAACTAGTGTTTGGAAGTTGCCAATTGAGAGTCTCATCCAAAATTACCTTTTCTAATTGGGTGTATCCAGAGGCAGACAGAGAACACACACGGTCCTTGAGCTAGTTATGCTGTTCCGCTCCCAGGCCATGACATGAGAGGATGAACCCATGCCGTAGGATTTTGCGTTGATAATGCTGCGTTACACACAGCCCTGGAATCCCCCCACAAGCGGGGGTCCCAGTGTGTGCTGCAGCTAGGCACGGTGGCACTTGAGTGACTCTTCTTCTGAGACATGTGCTGCAGGACAGTGGGCACCAGGGTTGGTGCCTCTGATGGCGAATGGCAGGGGTGCCCTCAGGTAAGAGCTACTCTGAACGCCTCAGCTCAGAATAGGAACTGGCTCCCTCTGCGCCCAGTGCACAGACCCAAACAGTCTCCAGGGAAAGGCACACAGCACTAGGCAGGGAAATGTGGCCCCGGGGAAGGCACAACTGAGCGGGGAGGGAATAACAGTGTGCCAGCCATGACGTTCCCTCAGGCCCTAGGCGGGCTTACTCTGAGGAGGCCTTCTGTACAGACACGGTCGGTGGCTGTCTTCTCACCACCTGTGGCCTAACATGTTAGAAGCAGTCAGTGCGTTTGAATCATTTTAAAATCTGTAACTGTTTAACTATTATGTAAAAGATCAAATTCAAACATATTTGGGGTCCCAGGGATACTTGAATACATGTACACATTATGAAATGTTTAAATCAGGTTAAACGTGTATCTTCTCAAAGATCACTTCTTGATGGTAAAGATTTTCAGAATCCTCCATCTCCCCTTTGGAAACACACAAGGCCGGGCAACAGTGCTCCAGAAGGTCCAGCTCCCATCACTGCTCCACGGTTGACCCCTTCCCTGACCCCTGCCCTCCCCAGGCTCCCGCAGCCACCTCTCCGTCTCACCATCTCTGAGGCCAGCTCTTCTGGATTCCACAGAGTGAGGTCATGAACAAACTGTAGGAACCTTTAGACCTGAAAGCTATAGACCTCGGTCAACAATTAACAGTCTGGTCTTCGGGAAGGAAAGGGCTCCTAAGTGAAACCAGGGGATCCCTCCGTCCCGTCCCTGTGACCTGCTCAAGGGGATCTGCATTCAGCATCCAGTGACTTGGGGGAAACAGAAGCCCCTGCAGAGACAAGGGTTTCAGTGCTTATGTTCTGTAAGCAGCCGTCCTGTCACTTGTAATTGGGAACCAGACCATCAGGGATGCTATTGCTATTATTATTATTTTTTTTGGGGGGGGGGCGGGGGGATACTGTAGGCTCAGTTCAGAGAAATCACAAGAAAATTGTCAACAGGAGATGAGATTCCACTCCTCTCCAGAAGGGAGCTGGAGAAGGGCGCCTGTTCTTGGGTCTCCAAATCCAGGATGTGGAGACAAGATCGTTTTATCCACCTCCAAGGTGAATTCTACTCATTACAGGAAAGTTATCTATAGAAATGTCTCTGAACTGCAGGGCGAGTTTGAGCTAGAAGCTAGAAAATAACTGAGATAGAATGTATTTCAGTTTACTGTTTCCTGCCCCGCCATGGGATAAATTCAAATGTCAGATTTTAAAAATGTGTGTATGTACACACCATGAGGTATCTGGGGTACCCCGACACCCAGAAAAGCACTTGTGTTTCACCTGAAGCTAACTGCGCCCACGTCCTCTCGCTTCCCTGCAGGCCTGCGAGGCTGAGCTCTGACACTCCCCGGGGCCTGGTTTCCCCACAGCTCCCACGTCCTCTGCTGTCTTTTCCACTGCTTTCTCCTGCTCTGTTTCATTTCTTAGAAACACCGTCTTTCTCTCTGTCTCGCTGTCTTCTTTCCCATTTGCTGCAGGCTTTCTGGTGATGCACGTCTTGCATTCTCTCTTTAGAGCAGATATCCAGGATCTGGAAATCCCAATGCCACACGTCAGCTTTCACCTTGAGTTCAAGGTTAAGGACTCCAAGGAGTGCACCTTGTTGCCTCTGAGCCTCGTCCCTACACCTACACCTAGCTGTGTTCTTTGCACGCCATGGCTTTGCGTGGGGCTGTGGAATGCTTTGAAGCATAGTAAAAGTACATAGAGTAGATATTGTATCAAACCCAATAAGGAAGCCGCTACTGAACAATCGTCATGCATTCTATTAATTGAAAACTGACTAAGACAATAAAATATTGCTGTCTTTCCTATGTTACAGTTAATTCTTTTTAAGATTTATTATTCATCCAACTGATGCATTGCTACATGGGTCCAGATACTACCTATTCTTAATTTTCTATTTGAAAAACCAAAGGTTAGTTTTAGATGACCTGAAATTTTCTTGCAACCACAGAAGTTTTTCATATTTACTGCTAGGAATAAAAGCGTCAGAAAAGCAAAGTTAAACTGTATAATGGTGGTACAAGTATTAGAAGAGTTGAAAAGGTAATTTAGAACACCGATTTATCTTATTGCAACTTAGAAACTTTTGTTGGAAAAAAACAGCACAGAGAGAGAGAGCAAACAGAGAGGTTATAAAAAGACATACATTGCTTCCTTTCAGATATGCATGAATGGAGAGAACCCATGGATTTGGCTTGGCATTGTGTGGACATTACTATTTTAATAGTGTTAACATAAGAAATGCATTTGACAATAAAGAATGTTGTTGAAGATTCAACTGGATATGCTCACTAAAAATGAGACTAGAGCCACTTGATTGCAAAAAAGTTAGACATAGTACAAAATTCAAAAAACACTAGAACAATAACAAAATAAATCATGTGGCAATTAGAGAGGGCTTGCATGACCTTTGCTGCCCAGACTGCTGAATTTATTGCTTAAACCACTGGAGTATCTGAGTAGCTGTGACTTAGGTTCTATTAAGCTAGATAAGGCACATGGTCCCAGGGCACACTGAAATTCATACATTACCACTAGCCTGCAAAAAAGCGAACTCTAATTGGGGAGATAAGATATATATTCAAAATTAGTAAACTAAAAATAAATAATAACAAATGTGTTGTTGTTGGACTTTTCTGTATTGATTTCCTGGACCTAAGTATAGGTGCCTGGGCTGCCCCATGGACTTGAGAGCTTGGAGGGTGTACACGTACAGGACACGTCCTTTTCCCTGTGCAATGGAAGGCCAGTGCTCATACATGGTCCCTGCACTGAGTCTTTGCTGGACACCAAGCTCAGCCTTCTGCAAGCCACTTTGCTATTTCCTGAGGTGCAAGGAGATTTGGGGCTTCCTGGGAGTTTTTGCAATGATTCACAGGTGTTATAAATATTCTATGTTTATTTTCTGCCTATTGGAACAATGGTGAGGTGCACCCTGAATTGTCACCAGAGTTCCCTGTCAGAATTAGATCAAGGTTACACTCTGGGGTCTTCATATGGTCCTCCGATACTTTCAGAACATGACTTATTTCACTCCTTGGCTCACTTCATTTTCTTCTTACCCCTCCCCTGGGAATTCTTCCTAATCAATCATTTTCACCAAAATTATGCTTCAGGTTTGCATCTGGGGGCTTGAAGTTATCATATCTTCCCAATAGCTGTATTTTTTATTCATTAATTTTTGCGGGGGGTAAGGGTTGGAATGTGCTGGACTGAAAAACCACACTTACAGCTGTCTTCAGCTAGACCTGGTCCTGGTCAATGATGCAGGAGGACAGCTGTTGAATACTGGAGGGAAGCCGAGCTCTCCTAATGCAGTGACTGTGCCTTCTCTTTGGGGATCACTCCTTTGCCTGGCCAAAATGTACACTGGGAGCTGGAGGCAGAAGAGTCAAGAGATCACCACGAGGATGAAGGAATGCACTGAGCATACAGCACAGCACAGAAGCATGGCCCCTGGAGCCAGTGTCCCCCTCATAGGTGGACAGTGCCCTCCAGATATATCAGAGCACTGTGCAAATAAAGTGAGTTATTTAAGTTGTGTTCCCACAAAGCTAAATGCAACGTCTATTGATGGCAATGCTAATGCAGAAATCGAGCATTTCAAGACAGTTTTAAAATGTTCTTAATGTGCTATAGTTATACATAACTATTTTAACATGCTCACTGAGCATATAACATGTGAGTCCATTTCCAAAATGGCCACACTGCTCAGGGCCTCCCCTTCCGTCTCCTCATCCCTTTGCCTGATTCCTTTCTTCTATGTTATGGGACTTCCACTTAATTATCGCTTTTGTAAACTAGTGCAATGTAGTTGTGCATCACAGTGAAATTCACTGGGTTCTATTCACAAATGCACATAACACAGATTGGCCAGTTTCATTCCACAGATACACCCCTTCCCTCTCTTCCTTCCCCTCTGCCCTCTCCTCTACTTTTCTCATTTCAATTATTTTTCCTCTAACTTATTTTTCTCCAAGTTTCACATATGAGAGAGATCATTTGACCCTTTACTTTCAGAATCTGACTTATTTCACTTAGCATGATTTTCTTCTCTTCCATCCATTTGCCAGAAAATAACACAATTTCATTTTTCTTTATGGTTGAGTAAAAATCAATTGTGTATATATACCTCATTTTCTTTATCCATTCGTCTGTTGCTGGAAACCTAGTCGGGTTCCATAACTTGTTATGAATTGCACCGCTCTAGACATTGGCATGCATTTATCAGTGCAACATGGAGACTTTAGATCTTTGGGGCAAATACCAAGGTGTGGGGTAGCTGAGTCATATGGTGGTTCCACTCCTAGTCCTTGGAGGAACCTCCATGCTGCTTTCTAAAGCAGTTGTACAAATTTGCCATCCCACCAACAATGTATGAGCATACCTTTCCCCCAGATCCTCACCATCATGTATTGGGATTTTTATTATTTGAGACTGCCATCCTAACTGGAGTGAGATGATATCTCAGTTGAAACTCCAGTCAGACCAATCAGGCAAGAAGTGGAAATTACAAGGACCACAAATAGGAAAAGAAGAGCTCAACTGATCTCTGTTTGCTGACAGCATGATTCTATACTTACAAGAGGCTTCTAAAGCTGATAAACAAATTCCACACAGTAGCAGGATAGGAGATCAATGTACAAAAATCAATAGCTCTCCTGCACTCCAACAATGAATATACTGAGGAAGAAATCAGAAAGATTATTTCATTCACAATGGTCTCAAACAAATAAATAAACAAACACACTTGTTGTATTTATACTTGGTGTAAATCTAACCAAGGAAAATAAAAGAACTACAAATTAAAACTATAGAACACCGAAGGAAGGAATTAAAGAAGACCTTAGAAGATGGACAGACCTCCCATGTTCTTGGACAGGCAGAATCAATATCGTCAAAATGACCCTACTGCCAAAAGGGTTATACAGATTCAGTCCAATCCCCATCAAAACACCAGGGGCATTCTTCACAGAACTAGGAAAAAGAGTCCTAAAATTCATGTGGGAAACAAACAAAAAGTCTCAGAAAAGCCAAAGTAATACTGATCACTAAGAGTAACGCTGGAGGCTTCACAACACCTGATCTCACGTCATACTATAGAGACACAGGAACACAACAGCATGGTTCTTTCTGGCATAAAAACAGACAGGTAGACCAATGGACCAGAGTAAAAGACACAGACAAACCCACACAGATGCCACCATCTGACCCTTGACAAAGGCACCAAGACATCTTAGAGAAAAGATAGCGTTTTAAACAAATGATATTGGAAATCCTGGATATCCAGATGAGAAGAAAACTAGGTTCCTATCTCTCACCCTGCACAAAGCCAACTCAGAGTGGATTGAAGACCTAGGAAGTAGACCAGAAAATCTGCAATTGCTAGAAGAAAACGAGGTCAGCACTCCAGGATCTTGGCACAGGCACTGGCTTCCATAAGACTCCCAAAGCCCAAGGGTTCATCATTGTGCCGGCTTCGTTTACACAGCTTCTGCCCTGCAAAGGAAACCCCAGTGGGAAATGGGCTTACGGAATGGGAGAAAACCTTTGCTATCTACTCTTCCAATAAGGGATTAAAATAAAGAACTTGACAAACTCAAAAAGCACCAGACAAACACATAACCTGATCAGCAGATGAACAAAACAAGCATTTAACAAAAGAAAAAACACAAATGGCAAATACATGACCAAACATTAGTATTGTGAGCAATCGGGGAAATGCAAGACAACTTTTTTAATGGATAAAAAATGATTCCAGTGTTTCGGATGGTGTGTGAATTCCCAGTTCCCCAGTTGTAGGTTGGTTAGAACAACTCTGAGGTCTAACTCACACTCCGTAGCTCCCTAGGATCCAGCTGAGGCAGTCCTGGGTTGCAGCCAGGCTTGGCTTCTCACCCTCTTTGATAACACTCCTCAAGAGAATTATTGGAACGGTCCACTTCTACTGAAGGTCTACTTCCATCAGCATGAGACTGCGTGCATCTGAAACTCTGCTCAACCCTGGCTAGCTGGGGCAGCTTAGACAACTGCGCAGTCTTTTATCAATTGTAGAGTATGTGTAACATCTCACTAACCACAAAGGTAGGTTGTACAAATCATGTGTAAAGGACTCAGAACCATGTCTGACATATGGTGTTAACTATTCTTTCCATTATTTTTTCTTTTAGTTTCAATTTAGAATCTTACTAGAAAAAAAATCCAGACTTCACAATGTAATCAAATACATATTTCAAGGGAAAGTTTTCAACCTATATGATGTCAGGATACTCAACATATATCCATATTTATGTACACGGTGTTGAGAGTTTGGGTCTTCCAGATCCCATAACCAAGCTGTCCATTTTCTAATGAAGTCAGTATTTTAGAATATACAGTCCTGGTGACTGAACTAAAGACATCCTCAGGGACAGCAGGAGAGCAGCAATATCCAGGGCAAAATGGGTACCTGTACAAAGCTGTGCCATGTTAGGCATCTTGGTTGTAATCGCCTTGCACCTGCAGATTGGTGTCTGGAGAACACCTTGCAACCAACCCCCTGGCGCTCATTAGCGATCCTGCGTTTACTTCCTCGTGCAGTACAGAATTGTTTGCAACTACTTGCTCAGCACAGGTCTGCTAAGTTCATCACTGGAGTTATGTGGATATTTCTGCTGTAAAGCTTCTACTGGAGCGGTTTATGAATGCTTGCTAAACCTGCCACCCCCCTCTCTCTGCATGTGTCTCTCAGACCTGGCTGGCCCAGATTTCTGCTTAGTTAAAGGAGGAGGCTGCATGGTCCGTCTTTGAATCTGGATCCCTATCTTGGAGGATTTACACTAAATATCTGGGCTAAATGGTGAAAGCAAAATGTGCTCTGTATTTTCATTTCTCAGCAGCTATCCGTAGGGTATGGTAACACTTGCAGCGGTGTTTGGAGGCGGAAGCAGACATGTCAGCCAAGAGGAGATTTGTGGACTTAGATCTTTGGGGCTGTGAACAATGATCATAGGAACTCCCAGGGTGATGTGTCTGGAAACATCTCTGCCTATCCTCCTTCCATGTACCAGAGGTGAGGCTCTTAAAAGACACGCCTTTACCCCAAAGAAAGCTCCTGCTTTAGCTCAGTGCCCGACACATAGTATTCACTTGATAAAACCTAAGTCATAACAATTATTTCCAAAATACTAAAATGCTATTCATATTAAACAGAGTTAAGATGTTTAACACAACACAATTATGAATTTAAAACGGATGATGGGAGAGCTATGTAAAATGACTGAGTCCGGGCCATCATTTCCTGGAGCAGCAGTGAGTAATGAAGCCCAGCGGCCAAGGGCAGCCCAGTTTCCCGGGCAGACAAGGCTCCTCCCAGAGGACAGGCATTTTATTCTTTACCTGAAATGCTGAAGGCAGAGTCTCAAGGGGGCTTTCCAGCTGCGGACTCTCCAGCCTCAAGTTTCAAAGCTCTGCCTTGGGAGCCGGGTGGGCACCTCATTGCTGAACCTGGGTTTCATCCCAGTAGCGACCTCGTTTTCTACAGGAGAGGCAGTACTTTCTTTCTCAGCCATGGGACTCAGTCCTGGAGAACAAAGACATCTCCCGTAGGAGGAGGTATTCAAGCTTCCCAAGTCCAGGCCAACGCGCTGACCAGGGGTAGGACTGGGAGCAAGCCCTCTCCCCATTTGCTCCTCACCTTTGCTTTCTGTTCAGAAGGAGAGAAGACCAAGAAGCCCCGCAGTCGCAGGGTGGCCATGGGTGTGAAGCAAGGCAGTTCAGGTCAAGACCCTCGCACAGTGGCCACCAGGACACGAGCTCAGCCAGTGCTGGCCACAATCCCATGGAGGCCAGCATCCCTCAGTTCTTCTCTCTGGAGGAATTTCTCCATGTCCCTGCTGAAGGTCCTCTGCAGACACCTACTCTGCAGACTCAATGTTGTTCGACATGGATGTGGCAGACAGAGGAGGAGCCTGGGGCCATAGCTCCTGCCTGAGTAGGACTCTGCCCGATCACACCAAGGCACTTAGTGAATCATGACATCAGGGCAGGGGGCAAAGGAACGCCAGATGGTTACACGAGGCAGAGACATTCCTGGTAGGATCTTACCTGTGGCATGATCTCTCTACTCCTGAGGAGTCCAACTCTGTTCTCAGTGTGGTTTGATATTAGTAATCAGGAGAGTTTGAACTTGCAAATGTCCACCTCAATCTTCTTAAAAGGTGTCTTCTACTTCAGGATATAGTCGACTTAATATTTTCCCACATTCTCTTTTCAAATATGTAATCACTCTCACTTGTAACTTACTTTCAAACACTGGAATTAAAATGGATTCCAAGGACACTGTATACTGCCAATAACAGTCCTGTAGCTCTGTTTTATGGGACAATAATCTGGCACCCTAGTGGTAGAAATCACCCATCAAACCCTTAGCTAATTCAGAGGGGAGGTGTATTATTGCTTCATAAAACATCGCAGCAGTATTATTATGACTAAATGCTAGGTGAGGCTTTTTGATATTTCAATTGTGGTTTACAAAAAAAGGAAAGAATATAGATAGGTGTGTGTGTGTGTGTGTGTGTGTGTGTGTGTGTGTGTGTGTCTGGGACCATGCCAAGCACATATAATTTTTTTTCTCTCTAACAGGGTTTAAGTACTGAAATCCCAAATAGAGCTGTAGTTTATGCCTCCAGTAAAGGTAATTAAGTTGTAAATGCTGATCTTGCTAATGCTAATGAGTGGTTTACTAGAAATAAATTGCACTTAACTACATTCAGAATGCAATCCACATAATCAGAAATGACTGGTAAATTAGGGCACTCAAAGCTATCAGAATACAGTAAGGATGGCAAGTGGAAGATAAGAAGAAAGCCCCCATTGAAATCATGCATGCATATGTGAAAAGATCATATCTTCAAATCTCAACCACGAGGAGGCTCAGAAACCATTCACTTCCTGACCCTGCTTCTGCATGAACCATGCACTTTCATTAGCTCTCTTGGCAGCACAGTCTGGTGGCTCAGTCTCTGGATAAAAGAATGTTCTTTTTAATGTCTAATCTAAATCCTCTCTGCTGGAATTGAAGCCAATCTCTGCTTTGCAGTCTCTCAGCAGAAATGAACTTTGGTCTCTATGTCTGTCCCTCACTATTCAGTGGCAAACCACCTCTCCATCCTCAGTGGATGCACACACAACATGGCGAAGGTGGAGCCCTAGTGCCCATATTCCACGACATGGAGGAAAGGCCAGCAAAGAGCTTGGAGCTTTTGTTTACTTTTAATTTTAACAACAACTACTTACTTTTTCAAATATCTTCCTACCACATGACAATAAATGTCACGGAGTGGCTTGCTTGGTGTGTCACCCCTTGAGAGCCAGCTCCCCTTACCTGAGCAGGTGCTGCCCCTCAGTGCACACAGCTGGATGTGCCGGTGTCCCGCACTCAGACTTCCTCTGTGCAGGAAAACAGAAGAGGCTCTCAGGCATCAAGAGCAGAAGGAGAGGGCAAAAGAAAAATGGGGATTTCTGTTCTCCTTAGGAAATACTGAGTGATATTTTCAGATTTATACTATGTCTAAGATTAATTACGGTGGCATAATGTATTTGTTTTTCAGTATTGATTCTCACCAGTAACTCCTAACTCTTCAGAAATTAATCATTTTTTAAATTTATTAAAAGCAAGCCAAAGTTGAAGTTCAACTTTCTGAGCCTCAGCCCCTCCCTCTAGTTGGCTCAACTTCCATGAAAGGGCACTTCACAGGGCACGTCTCTGGTACCACTGCTTCTGCTTAAAAGGTGCTCCCTGGAACTGCACAGCTGCCGGTTACTCCAACTCATCCTGAGCACTGAACAAATTCTGAGTTTTGCCGTCATTTCCTATGTGTGCAGTGTGGGGAGACCCTTAACAGCTCAGTTAGGTCTGATCTATGTTCGAAAGTCACCTGCTCTGAGTACACATTTCAATGACTTCTGCATTGATTCTAAAACTGTGCTAGCCTCCCCTCCCTCTGATTTTAGAATATTTCACTCACCCCAACGGCATCTATTTTACAAAGTCTGTTTTCTGTCCTTCATTTTGTAAATCTATTGATTTTTAAAGTTTTGTTATTCTGGGAAAATTTTTGAGTTATCTAGTATATAAATTCAGCATGTGTATATTAAATGGATTTTCTTAAAGAAATAAAGTCATTCTCTATGTAAAAAATAGTAATATAAAATATATGTTTTAAAATAGTAAAAATAAATAATTAATTATTTTAAATGTAATATACTTTAAGGGAAAAATCGATGTACATTCTGATTGAGGACAAATCAAAGACATGGAAGAATTCAGTCAAATATTATTTTCAGTCTATCTCTAAAGGTTTTTCTCTTGTGGTTTTGAAATAGATCCCAAACTCCTGGGCTCCCAGGCTCCCAAGTACACTTTCTTATTGACTCTAAAGATAACTCTGCATCCATTTTTCATGCTAAAGTTTTGAATCTTCTACAGACATAGGCAACACAAGTCCTGTGAAATTTGCTGTCCCCTTACATTCACTGGGCACGGTTTTCTCTGGACCCTCCTCTTTTATTTAGAGGATGCTATACATCTCCATGAAGCTGCAAAGCAATATTAAAAGTTCATATACAGTTGCCATATAATCTATTCAAAAATTTTATGTTAGAAAGACTATGATACCAACGTCAGGTGTAAGCTTGGCAGGCAAGTTTCTGACACTGTCCAGGGGCCAGCTACTATGTGCCATTCATAGACTCATCCCAGTGTCAAGAGAGTTACATTCTTGCATTATGATTTAATGACTTTGCCTAACAGGATGTCCCAGTAGTTCTCCTTCTTAGGGGTTTTTCCTCAACAACAAAACTTGACTATAATTTGGATGATATACTAATCTTCTCTCAAGAGAGATTCCATCTGTGCATAGAAGCTATTTACTTCATAGTTATTGTTGTTATCCATTAAGTAACAACTTTTGCATATTACCACTATACCTGCCTTTTGGTTATACCACATCAAAATCCATAACTACATGACTAGATGACAGATCAGTAAAAGCCCAAACCTACAAGCTGGTGGTGACTCCTTGGAAAAGTCTTAGCTGACAGATGCTGTATTAATATGATTCCACCTGAGGCCTCTGCTGCAGTACCATGCTGTGCCCTCATGGGTTCCACTTGGCTTCGTCTCGGAACTCGGTCATCACACACAGTCCTACCCTCAGGCCACACAAATGCCCCTGGGAAGCGGGGATGGGAGGTTCAGGGAACCCACCCAGGCCCTCCATTCCCATCCATCTCTTTCTTAACATTATCTGTCTGTTATGCCTGCAGTTCACCACTTCTCTCTCTCATCCTCCCCTTTGCATTTTCTTTTCCCCACTTTTCAAAAGATAAATATGTTCTCACCAACCTGGAAACTTATTATGGTTGATTGCCTGGGATGGAAAAATACATATGGAAACCAACAAATGAGAACTTTCAGAAATTATTATTTTGAAGGACAGCCCATTAAGAAAACTTCTGGTAAATGTGTAAAAAAAAAAAAAATATATATATATATATATATATAATTATAAAATATAAAAATATGACATAAACTTATATAATATACATAGGTGGAAAGCATTTTATTTCATGTAGGCTCTAAAGGCTCAAGTTCAGACACCCAATCACACAGTCACAGACTGGATCATTCACAGATATCACATGGCTACGATGAGTCAGAGCCATTTTGGTTCGATGCTGTTTTTACTCCTCTGTAGTTGCTGTTTTTATGTTTAGTCCCAAGGCTTTCAATATTTGAGTGAACATATTTATGTTATTTGAAGGCAAATATAAATAAGTTTAAATTGTACATGTCTCACAGTCAATTCAAACGCATTCGTATTCCATAAGTATCTTATTCTAGGAAAAATGTACTTCATACCCTGAGACTGTGCTCCTCTCCATTTTGTATTTTTATCATCACAGAAAAAAATAAACAATTTCATTTTCACTGCTAAACTTTTTACTTTAATTTATGATAGCACTTAGAACTTTTTATATTTAACAGAATAAAATTCAAAATTATCATTTTGTTCAGTAAACTGGATGAAAAATAGGAAAAATATTGGAATTAACTAATACACAACTGACTTCATTTAACGGTTTGGGGAATTCTTCTGCTAATGGAGACATGATGCTGCTTTTGTATGTGCACAAGAAAGGAGAGCTTCCCTGACAACATTAATTTACAAGAACTATCTTTTAATCTAAATGAAGCGCCATGCTTTCTGTAGTGCAGTGTAAATAGACCTCCGCAACTGCCTGGGTGGTAGACTCTTATCTTTGGGCCCCGTCTCCTGAAATAATCACCTGCCCATAAAGCTGGGGACACAAACTGGATTCTCCTTAAAGCCACCCCAATTTACTCTTCCACAGCTATTGATAACATTCTTTATTCAAAATTGAGGAGTCCTAGGGACTCTAAACCTGGCCAGGTATAGGACAGTAGTTGTACATTGTAAGGCCACGTGGTCACCCTAGACAGGCATTTACCATGCTGCTCTATCAAGCTGATGCATGTGGCCAATAATTACTTTTTAGGTCAGATTGCATTATTGAGAGAAAATCAGTCTCATTTGACTAGCAATTCTCACGATTAGACTAGTTTTGTTGATTACCACACTAAATAATGTGTATAAAAATATATTTAAAAATATACTTTTTTCTTTATTGTGGTCTCTGGAGTTCATGTGGCATCTTATTAGCATCGTCAGCAGACAGCAATAATGTCTCAGGTGTCAATCATGCATGAGAGCAACTGCGGCTATTCCTCTATTATACTAGAAAACTCCATGCTGCAGTCAACAATTTGGTCATTGTTTGTTAAATTCAATTAAATATGGCCCAAAGCTACTTCTGTGCTTTGAATCCCTACATAGAAAACTGCTACCTAATATAGTATGAAAACTAGTTGCAACCTAACTTGAGCATATTGTTGTAACTAATAGCTGAGCCCAGCTAATCAAAATGCCATGCTCCGCCCACTACAGGTGCCAACTGGGAAGACAGTGTCCATCTCCCACAAGGGCCTCCTCAGCTCCTGCACTAACAAGGCGAAGTCCAGCTACCAAGCAAGCTCCTGATGGATGTTACTTACCCACAGGCTGCACATGCTGCTGGCCTGGGTTGAGCTCTCTGAGTCTCTGTGGCTTCCAAGTGCCGCCTGATGCACCACTCACTCTCTCTCAAATTATTTCTGTTACATTTAATTTGTTGAAAGTATTTTAAAACACATTTTAGGAATATATGTAAACTCTGGATCCCTAGATACTGTCCACTGAAATATCTGGAAAAATGGTGAAGATCCAAGCATCACTTGCCGGTGAGGAAATCTGTGGTCAACAATGCAGAATATTCAAGAACTTTCACTTCACTCCAACTGAACCCAACACATCAAAGGATGGGGATGGAATAAAGAAAAATAAGGAAGTGAAGGATACCGAATTGAAGAATAATGTTCTTCAGTTAAAAGAATAAATGTGCGAAAGTGTTAGTGGTCCCGAGTTCTCCTTTGATAACGCACAGGGGAGAGCCACAGTAGAGATCTATGAATCCAGTATGTTAGGAGGTGTGGGCACCCCATGTTTACTGTTCACAGCAACCAGAATTGGGACTCCACCTGAGGGTCCACGACAGGTGAAAGGATACAGGAAATATGTGAGCTGAGTCCTCGTCAACCATGAAGGAGGATGGACTCCTATCATCTGCAAGATGTGAGTGGACTTAGAGGGTGTCATGTGGAGGGACGGACGCCAGCACAGAAGGAAAAATGCCACCTGGTCTCTTGGTGTGTGGAACCTAAAGGAGCTCACAGAGGTGGAGAGTAGAGGGATGGGTGCCCCAGGCTGGCAGAGTGAGGTGAAGAGAGGCTGACCATTTGGTTGAAGAGCAGAGTTACAACTAGATAGGAGAAGTAATCCTGAGGTTCTACTGCGCAGTAGGTGAGCACAGCTTGCAGTAACATATTGCCTATTTCAAAATAGCTAGAAGGAGGACTTTGAATGTCTTACTACCAAGAATTGGTGCGTATTTGAGGTGCTGGGGTGGAGTTTATACCGATCATTGCACAACATGTACCTGCAATGAAGCATCGCATTTTACACAGCAGTTTGTTCAATTGGTATGCGTCAATTAAAAAATAAAACAAAACTAAAACTATATGATAAATAATTATAAGTGGCCTCTTTCAAAAGATATGAATATCAACGTGAAAATAAATAATTGCTTGACTATTAATTAACATCAATTTTCTTTATCAGTATTTGCATTTCTATATTTCTCTCCTATTTTCTTCCTGGTAAAATATCAATTTTAATTAGGATTCTTGCAGTCTTTACTGCAGTTTCTACAACTATAGGAACTTGTACACTTTTTGTAAATATTCAGTAGCTAGGACAATCTCAGTAACACTGTTGCATAAAATGATCCTTGAACTAAAATAAATGTGTAATTAACATTGAACAAGAGCTGTAGAATTTGTCTGAATCCCACGTTTGTTAAAAATATTTTTTAGTTATAGTTGGACACATATCTTTATTTTGTTTATTTATTTTTATGTGGTGCTAAGGATGGAACCCAGTGCCTTGTAGCAATGTGTTTCATCACTGAGCTACAACCTCAGCCCTGGATCCCACTTTTATAAGACTAGTTTTTATATATTTTTATTTTCTGCTATCCTTTTATTGATAAGATTATATTTTCTCATTTTTCAAAGATCAATTGGCTATACTTATATGAGTCTATATGTGTCTATATCTGTTATCATGATTTGGTTCCATTGATCTGTTTATGTATTCTTTCAGATCTAGTTTTCTATTCAGGGGCAGTAAATATTACACTGTTTTGGTTATTGTAGCTTTATACTAAATTGAAGTGGAGTAGTGCTAGTCTCTAACATTGCTGCCATATCATGGTGGCTATTTGAGGTCTTTTGCTGATACATATAAACTTTAGAATGACTTTACTGATATATATAAAATAACTCACTGGAATTTTTCTTTATTTTTAATAGAACTAAATGCAAAATAGGAACTGTAAAATTCCTACAGCATAACATAGGATAAACCTAAATGATCCTTTTCATGGCCATGACATTTTAAGAATCAATACTAAGCCACAGTTCATGGAAGAATAATTGAAATGTTGGACTTCATTAGAAACAAACACTCTTTCACTGTAAACATGTCAAGAAATGAGAAATCAAGCCACATACTGAGAGAAAATATCTGCAAGATACAACTGAAAGAGGACTATTATCCAAAATTTATAAGGAACTCTTAAAATTCAGCCATAAATAAACAAACCAGCAAATAAAAAATGATACAAAAATCTTAATAGGCACGTCACCCAAGAAGATGTGCAGGTGGTATATAAGCATGTTAAAAGGCTCTATGCTAATGCATCCTCGGGTAAATGAAAATTAAAATAGCAGTGAAATACTGCTCCTCGCCTATCAGACTCACCATATTCCAGAATGCTGACAGCACCCAATGCTGGTGAGGCTGTGGAGCAGCAAGGGCTCTTGGGTGCTGCCGGTGGGAATGCAAGGTGCTGCAGCTACTGTGCAAAGTGATCTGGTGGCTTCTCACAAAACTAAATGCATTCTTAACATGTGATCCAGCAACCAGGCTCACTGGCATGAACAAAGAGTGGAAACTTTGTGTCACAAAAAATCTGCACATACATGTTCATAGAAGTTTAGTTCATAATTACTAAAGCCTGGAAGCAATCAAGGTGCCCTTCCTAAGGTCAATGGATAAACAATGGGGGAAGTGGAATATTACCCAGGGCTAAGAAGAAATTAAATTTCAAGTCATATGAACATATGAAAAAATGTTGAATGCAGATTCCTAAGTGAAATAAACCAGTCTGAAAAGTCTACCTGCTATAAGATCTAAACTGTATGACATCCCAGAAACAGCCAAACTAGACAGAGTAAAATGAAAGGAGGTTTCTAGGGTTACAGGGGAAGGAGAAAGGAACTGGGTGGATCCCAGCCCTACTGGGTGGAGATGTGGTACCACAGTAGGTTCCTGGGTCCTTACAAGCTCACCCTCTGTTAGGGAACACTGGTAATGGAAGAAACCAGGTGGGGCCTGTGGTATATGGCCAGTCTCTGTACTTTCATTTTAAATTTTGCAATGAAGCAAAAACTGTTCTCAAAAAGTCTATTTGAGGACTTGCTAGGCACAGAGGTGGCCATATGTAATCCTAGCAACTCAGGAGGCAGAGGCAGGTGGATCACATGTTCAAAGCCATGTAGCAACTTAGCAAAAACCTGTTTCAAAATAAAAAAATAAATAAAAAGGGCTGGGAATATGGTTTAGTGGTAAAGGACTGTGGGTTCAATCCCTGGTACCTCCCCCTCCCCGCAAAAAAAAAAAACCTATATTTGAAGAAATGAAGAAAAATATTTCTTGGTTCTCTTCTCATCAAATAAGAAACAACATTTTAATGCAGGCGGAACTGTAAACCCTGAAGTGTGCATTCTACACGTGTCCTTCCAGCTTCACGGATACCTCCTAGCACATCAGAGAATGACCCTAGAAGACCTGGGAGACGCCCATAAAAATGCTTCATTCAAGATGGTTCAGAGTAGTTACCATGAACTGCTGCTTTGTAAAAGCATACTATTAATCTAGTTTCTGAAGTTCTGCATAAAACAACATGATCCAAAATGACAAGTCAAAATCTAGGAGTCACATTTTTCAGAACAACTAAATCTGTTCAGGAAAATGGTTGGAAATGAAAATTAGGAAAAAAATTTGAGTTTCTAAACAGTGAGAACCCACGGCAAGGTGGAGCCCATGACCGCAAACAGCTCTTCAGATAACACCCAGCTTGCGGTCCTCTCTCCAAGCTCTGATCCGGCCTGGCTCACCTCCTCAGTCCCTGGCGCTCGCCCAACCTCTCTTCCCCACTCCTGTACACCGTGAAGTCACTTTAGAAGGCATAATGCACTCTGCATTTGTGCGAAAGGATACTTAAAGCTGCGCCAGGCGTCTCTACTCTCGTCCACTGTCTGCCCTAGGAAAGCTGGGTCCCACGGAAAGGTTAGCGGGGGAAGAAATGCAGTGCGCCTTGCTCACTCTGCTGTTCCTCCGACGCGCCTCCCTGGACCTAACTAGCCCTCTATGGGTCTCTCTCCTTCCAGATCCGGCATCTGCTCTGTTCCCGGTCCTGGCTCTCCAGCAAGAGCTTGGCGACTGCAGGTGGCACCAGCATGGTGTCCTCTGCTGTCTCTCTGCCTACACTAATTAAATAGTCCCTTCACAAGTCTACCGTCTGCGTTCCGTTTGGAAAGCGCTCTCTGTTTTCTGAGAAGAGCCCAAGTGCGCAGGGAAAGCCCCTCTGCCAGGATGCTGGGCACACGTGCTTGTTTGGGAGGGAGGCGCTGCTCCTTCCTCCTCCTAGTTAGTGAGCAGGTTGACATCTCCAGGGCTTGGGTACTTAAGTCTTACTATCGCATGAACGAGTTCAGACTGGACGTGTTTTAAAGCCCAACTTTTATCAGTGGATTGATGGGCTGCAGATCCCTCCGTGCTCTTGCCCCCAGCGCCTCTCCCCTTCTGCAGCGCAGCATCGCCGTGACGCCTCCACCGCCCACCTCGGGACCCTCTTGCGCAGTCGCTTGCCATTCTCTTCACGTGCTTGGCCTTCAGCCCTTCTGGTCCTTAGTTTCTACGGTTTTGTTAACTACTTACTTTATAGGATTTGTGTGAGTGTGCGTGTGAGTGTGCGTGTGTGTGTGTGTGTGTGTGTATCCTGGCTCTGAATTCAGCCCTAAATTGCATGTTTGATTAATGATTTCTCAGTCTGAGTCTTCACTATGCGCTTTCTCTAAGATTTTCCTGAAAAGAAGTTCTTAATTTTAACATCCTTGAAGTTGCCACTCTCTGTTCTTAACCTAGGGTTTAGAATGTACATATCTCGATAAAACATAAATCTTCCTATCATGAGATTGTAAAGATATTTCACCTTTCATCTTAGGGTTCTACAATGTGGCCTTTTACCTGCACCCTGCAACTCACCCCACAGTGGAGACCACGTTGTGGAGTTTGAGATTGTTTCTTCCTCCTGGGTGGACGGCTCCAGGTGGCTCACTACCTGTCATGGGATGGCCGTCCGTGGCCCCTTCTTTCTTCAGTGCTGGGAAAAACACACCTTGTCCATCCACAATGTCATGTGAGAATATCTACTGCAATTAGCCACCTATATGCTTCTTTGGTCTGGTTTTCTGTTCCTGTATTAAATCCACATTTTTTTTAAAGGGCACTTAACCACGAGCTCCATCCCCAGCCCTATTTTATATTTTATTTAGAGACAGGATCTCACTGAATTGTTTAGTGCCTCGATTTTGCTGAGGCTGGCTTTGAACTCACTATCCTCCTGCCTCAGCCTCCCAAGCCACTGAGATTACAGGCACGTGCATGCCCTTCCAAAACCACACGGAAAAGAAAAAAGAAAAGAAAAAAGAAAAAAACTACGTACCACTTGGCGAGTCTCACTCCCAAGGGTCTTACCCTCCGCGTTGAGCACCAGGAACATTTCAGAATCAGTGTGCGGAGGTCCCAGAGCCACCACGCTGTGGGGATGAAGTGGAGGTTACCGGCCCTAGGACGGGATAAGGAGGCGCCGTCGTCCACTTTAGCTTCCCGGCTGCTGGGCCAAGAGCCCCGCGGGAGGAGGCCCAAGTCCTCAGAGATCCACCGGGCTCTGCAGGACAAGGCCCCCCCCCCCCCCCCCCGGAGCAGCCCGTCTGCGCAGCTTCCTCCTGGTCGGTCCTTCTTCATGTCTGTCTCGCTGTGCTCAGGGCCCCTGGGATTCGACCTGGAGACGGCCCCATCCAGAACGACCCTCCTTCTCCATTCCGTCCACAGGAGCCCTGGTTCCAGACAGGGACGAGCCCCTTCCCGAGGAAGTGAGTTTGATGCTGTCAACTCAACCCAGCCCCCAAGCGCACCACACCCTGTCACGGGTTTGAGGGATGTCATCTCCACTTCTTCTGGATGACGTCTTCCGGAGCGAGTGTCAACGTTCTCGATTTTTTCTTAAAGTTCTGGCGGTGTTTACATGACCCAGACCGCATTGGCTGTCCATCATACATAGGGTACATACATAGGGCACTTAGGGTCCTTTGAAAAAATTCTTGCCTGTGGTTATAGGTGAAGAAAAGTGAAATCTTTTCTGACACGTTTATTAATTAGACTCTTGTTGTTAAATTAGCAAACAAATGCTCTTTTTTTATGATTTTGAAATATATTTTTAGCCTGGCTCCTTGGTGCATGCCTGTAATCCGAATGGCTCTGGAGGCTGAGGCAGGAGGATCACGAGTTCAAAGCCAGCTGCAGCAACTCAGCGGCTCAGTAATTAAGCACCGCTGGGTTCAATCCCCAGTATATCTATATTATTGTAAGAAAATAAGATCATTAACAAATACGCTGAAACAATTTTGAGAGTTTAACTGTGAACACATTGCAAATTGTTATTATGTGTTCAGAAAAGAAATATGTTTCCTTCAAATATTGGATGCACTGTTTACCTCACGTCCATTAATTCAAATCCCTCAATTATTTTTCTGCATTATATATCCTTATTGATTTTCACTGTGCTTAATATAACCATTATGGGAGAAGTATTTCAAAAATTTTTAATTAAAAGTTGGGTTTGTCAATTTTGCTTCATAGTTCTGTCAATTTTCTTTTTTTCTTTGTAAAATTTGGGGCTACATTAGGAAGTTCATGAAGTTCTATAATCGTGTTATACTTCTGGCAATTGAATATTTCCAGGGTATTGACTGTCTTTAACTGTCACAAGTTCTTTCCTGAATATTAGTTATGATATTAATTCAGCTACATTCACTTCCATTCTTAGTATTTGACTACTATTATATCTATGTCTTCACTCTCTGCATTTTTCCTACCCTGGGGGTTGGTTGGTCATGGTTACAAATTCTTAGGACAGGCATTTTTCCTCTGTGTCTGTGTGGCTTGACCCGTGGGAGCATCAACCATGGCCTTGGATGTTTCCTGAGTGTCGCTTGGTGTTACTTTTACTAGGCAGGGTTTGGTGCTGACACTCCAAACAGCTCAAAGCCTTCTCTGTAACATACAACTCATTTTTGGCCTTACAGTGTCCTGATCTGGGCACACATGATCTGGGCACCACATCAAATGGCCTGAGTGGATGGAGGTTTGTGACAGGAGATGTCATGGAAAGTTTCATGGAAGAAATGGCTTGAAAGCCTCCCGATGTCCAGGGCCATGGCCTGCAGGTGTCTGCAGAGGGAGGGAAGGACACTGAGGAGAGGTACAGCGCAAAAGGCTCCCCGTGGAACAGGCTGGGCACCTGCTGGACTTCTAACTGTACCACCCACCCTCAGGAGGTAGAGGGGTCTTCTCAGCCCAACACCCCGCTTTCCTTCTGCCTGTCGACTGCACCCCATTCTCCAGCCATCCTGCCCAAACACCTCCTCCAGCTATCTGAGTCTGTGTCATTGTTTTGCCTGAGGTAGGATCCTGCATGCATTTCAATGACCTACCACCCTCCTGGGGCTGATTAAAGAGCTCCTCCTGGATCCCAGAGCTCCCCTGTGATTGTTCCTCCAACAAATGCTCATGACACACACTTTTCTATTGCAGCTTAGAACAATATTTACAATTTTGCACAAATACATGCTTTAGCAAAAAAAAGTGACTTTATGTTTGTTGTCTTACATCCCTATTATAGCATGCAGTTCACCTTGAATGTGATAAAAAATACTGGAGGATATAAACACATAAAGAGTGCTGAAATGTGTTCTATTTTGTTGCTTTATGATTTGTTGGACACGTTTTGTATATTACCCATTTATACAGAGTTTTATTATAATTATGCTATACTTAGGTAATATTATTATTTACTTAAACATAAAGATCAGAAAAATCACATCATCTGCCCCAGTTCATACATATTAAGTGAACAGAGTTTCCAAGAGTGAAATTAATGATGAATCATGGAATATTATACATTTTATAGGTCTCTGGCACTTCCTGAAGTAAAGAAATAATTTATCAGCAATGCTTTGTTTGAAAGGAGAGACCACACTAACTTACTGAATGTCAAATGTGTATTCAGAAAATCAATTTTTCTTTTTTGAAAATTATTATTTCTGGTCATGCCCATCTTAAGAAACAAATAGATTTATTAAATATACTAACAGTGAACTAAGTGGAAAGTGACTTAGCAAATAAAAAGTATCAAGTGTAAAGAAATCCTCAAGATGTTCACATCTTTCACCTGCTCAAACTCCATCATCTGTTGCTCATTTCATGCATAAGCTGTCATGGAACTCAAGGACTTGGTTCCAGTTTGCACAAAGTATGACCGCTACCTGCGGTCTCAATAAGACATTGCTCCTTAAGCCCTGGAGCAGTGCTGGAACCTTCTCAGTAAATAAAGCAGGCATCCGGTATTTGTGGGATGACATCTTCTTACTGGCATTCACATTTAAATAAAATCCACAAGAATTTAAATAATCATCATTGCAATTCTCTAATCAAGACCAGGACCCTCAGACTTACCTTATGGGAAAATTACACCATTCCTTTGAGTTTTATCATCTTCTACCAACAAATATTACTTTGAAAATGAAATTCCATTTGCAGTAGTTTAAGTCGATCATATTAATTCTCAACCAAAATATGATGTCAAAGAGCATTCTACTGTCATATATAATTAATTAGAACACCAAAAAAAAAAAAAAAAAGCCATAGGGGACCCCACCCATCCCTCCCCCTGCCTTTCTCTCTCTTTCTACTCCTCTTCCTGGCTTGTGATGGGATTACTCATTCCAGCCTGCACTGCTGTCACTGTGATCCAGCATCCCCCCCCCCACACACAAAGGCCTAAACCAATAGGGCTGCCCAGATCTTGATCCTGAGAAACTGAGAGCTGAATAAACCATTTCTCTCTATTTAAAAAAAAAAAAAATGTCAACCTAGGCAACTCTGCAAACAATGGATTGACACAGGAGAAGACAAAATGTTACCAAGTTTTTCAGAATAGCAACTAGATGCTACATCTTCATTTTTATTATTCAAATATTGAACTTTTGCAACGACCCTATTATGCTAACTTTGTTTCTGTAAAAATTTGAATTTAAAATAATTACCATAAAATGCAATACTTCCACCATAGCCATGCTCAGTCAATGGTAAGGGGAACTCTGGACTCTGGTTAAATCTATGCTCTTTTTGAAACTCCTTTGCTTTCCAGGACTTGCTTGTTATATATAGATGCCACTTTGAAATGCAAGCATGTAAGATACTCTTGTTAAAGTAAATCTTGAAGAAATTATAGTGATTTATACATTTTGTAATTACACAGTTGGCTAGAACTCTTTCCCAGGATTCACGTCCTTTTCCCATTGGGCCTCTCTGAACCCTATGTGGATATACTAAACAGGGGAGCTCTGTAGATCAAATTATTTGTACTTTTAAAAAATGGATGCACCTATTTAAGAGGACCTAAAAAGCCACTGGAATAGTAACAAAGGAACAGCAAACTTTAGGATGAACTTGTTGTTTAGGGAGAGGTGTTTTTAGTGTTGGTGCATCTTGGAGCAAGCACTGTGGAGGCATTTGAGTAGAACAAAGCATTAAGAGAGTACCAGGAATCCTACCCCAGGGTGCACCTGCTCTGCTGGCCCTTCCCAAGGGTGCCACTATTAGCACCTGGAGAGCTTTGCGGCTGCTTCCTATCCCCCCGACCCCAGTCCCCCTCCCAACATCCCCTCCACCCCCAACCCCCGCTCTCTGCTGATCACTCCAAGAGCCAGGTTAGTCCCCATTTCCCTGTCCAGCACACCCATTGCTGTTGGGCCTCCTCTGTGATGTCTCTCACTGTTGTGTCTCTCTGCCCCACCACTAGGACACGCTACCCCAGCCAAGACTTCTTCAGGTCTTAATTCATTTCCCTTTCCATCTGGAAAGATCTTGCAAAGTCCACTTGCCTGTCTTACAGCTGGATTTAGTGTCTCCTATGAAAATTGTCACTTTGTACTTGATTTTATGCAGTGTATAACATGGACTTTAAAGGTGCTCCTGTTACTCAAACTAAAGTTCAGGGTGTTTTTTCCCCCTAAGCTGTGAATTTATAAAGTTATTAAACTTACATCACATTTTCATATATGCACAATGTATTCTGTTTTATAAAATATAGGTTTCCATCTTGCCCATTTATGTAGCTCTACCAATATTCTAAAAGATATAGACTCTAGGTATCACTAAACAGATGTTGGGGTGAATCTTTAGATTTGTTTTTAATTTACTTATTAGCTTTATAAGATGTGTAAACATGTATTTTTTTCTAGGTCCTAGTACTCTTGACTAAGTACAATAGATATAGTAATAGATCCATATTATACAGTTACCTTAAATAGTAAGTTTGTATAAGACCTATAAAAACACTCATCTTATTTAAGACTATAAAACATATGTCTTTTTATTAATATCAATGTGGTTCCTTACTAAATATATTTTGAACTTCTATATGAGAAAAAGTATCACTCATGAAAACAGACAGACTGTCACCACACATGAAGCTTTAGGGTTGGGTCTGTTATGGTTTGGACCTGGAATTTTCCCCAAAGGCACCTGTGTTGAAGGCTTGGTCCCGAATGCAGTGACATTCAGAAGTGAAGCCTTGGGAAGTGACCCAAAGGGATCACGAGGTCTCTAACTTCATCAGTGGATTAATCGTTAATGGATTCACAATTTGCTGGCATTTACTGGGGAAGTGCTGGAAACAAGGGGATGGGACCCCCTGGATGGGAACTGGTCCTTGGACGGGTGTCCTGGGGAAATATATCATCCTGGGCTCCTTCCTTCCTCTTTTTTGCTCTCTGCCCACTAGGAGTCGAGCAACTTTCCTCTGCCGTGTGCTCCCCGCATTATGCCCTGCCTCATTACGGGCCTGGAAACAGTGGAGCCAGCTGACCGTGAACTGAAACCTATGCAATTTTGAGACAAAATAAATCTTTCGTCCTCTGAGCTTATTTTCCTGGGTGTTTTGTCACAACAATGAAAAACTAACCCAGTGACTTAATAAAGTTGCAAGTTTAGCTCACTCCATCTTTCAAATTCATGTAGCTTAATCCATCCAAATATTCTCACAAGAAAATGTAGGTTAACCTACTTTTTGAAAAATGCAGAATCATATGTTTTAGATTGATAAGCTATAGTTAGAGAAAATACATACAAAAAGGCCACCCCTCCAGTGAATGCCCTGCTCGCTTGTTTGTTTGTTTGTTTGGGTAGGTACTGGGGATTGAACTCAGGGGCACTGGACCACTGAGCCACATCCCTAGCCCTATTTTGTATTCTATAAGATACAGGATCTCAGTGAGTTGCTTAGTGTTGACGAAATTGCTGAGGCTGGATTTGAACTCTCAATTCTCTTTCCTCCGCCTCCCAGCCGCTGGGATTACAGGATTGTCCCGCTGCACCCAGGAGGCCCTGCTCTTGTTTTAAGGGACAGCTCATTTAGTTTCTGTAAAATGAAAATGCATTTGCCAAGGTCATGAAGTCCATCAATACCAGCATCTCCAGTGCAATCCCTGTGTCTTGATTCCCCAATCAGAATATATTTTGATACCAACATTGATAATTATCTTAATATCTGTAAACTCTGTCAGCTATGCCTGAGTCTTGGCTAAAGTTCTTCAGGGACCAAGTTCTGAGGAAGTCTTGCCGAGCCCTTGATGAGGTCTGCTGGTGCCATGAAGCCAGAACTTGCAGCCCATTGTACGGTCATTCATCACGGCTGCTGGCAATCCATCCTACTACTGAAACTGATTTATTCCCACACATTAGGAGTTGGTGAGATTCATTTTACCTTTGTATATTATTTTCTCCACAGAAAAAGAAAATGAGTCTTACCCAAGCTTCACAGAATGGTAAGTATTAAATTCACAAGACTCCAAAATGCTGGAAGGGATTCCCAAACACTGGGCCAAGGTTCTTCATCACTGAAAAGACAGGACCAGACCTTTCCTTTGGTAACCTTGAATCTGACTTCCAGCCTACCGGAGTCACACCCCTGTGCCATGGACAAGTGCTGTTTCACGGAGGTCTGCACACTGACCAGAGCAGCTGCCGGTGAGGCTGACAGCTAGGGGGATGGACCAGGCGGCAGAGAATACACGCCTAGGCACTGCCGGTTCCAAGACCTGTGGTGGTGCTGGCGGCCGGCCTGGTGTGAAGGCTGTGGTGTGGCTCGCGAGGTAAGCACTGATTAGCCCAGCATTCTCACTGTTGGAACTTACAATGGCTGAAAGCTATGAAAGCAGTAGCACATCTTCCAGTTTAGGAGCTAAAGTGCTGCAAAGATTGGTCTGAGATTTAGAGCTGGGAAACATGGTCACTGCATTCTGGTCTTTATACTCCAGAACAACTATGGCGCTCACAGGGTGTCTCCCATCCCAGAATGCTCCCTTCTGGGCCAGGCTATTTTGAGTAGCACTTTGATATCTCAAATAGATGGACTGAGATGCCCACAACTGCCCAGGTCTATGGACAATTGAAGAGAACTGAACTCCTCTCTCCTGGGCTGGAGTGGACGTCCATCTCGCAGTTCATGCATCACCGGTATACACATTTCAGTGATAGTGCCTCATAAGGAGAGGCATTTTTAAGGGAGATTATAAATTGTTCTGAAATAGGACATACTTCCCCATTGACTAAGTCCCTTCCCACAGAGTCAACAGTCCCCTCATCATTTGGTGAAGATGCATTGGGTTAAATACTGTCCCTCAGGGCAGTGACTTAAGACTGAGGACTGCCAGCCCCTCACTGCATCAGCTCTTCATGGTGGTATGACATGGTTGGTTGTCACTAGTGAACAGTTGTAGAGAGTTATTTATGCTAACTAGTTAACCTCTGAACAGAGGGCTGAGGGGCACAAGCCTATCTTCCAATAACCCTCTAAATTAAAAATGAGTAGATTATTGTAAACCAGATTTCAAGGACAAGGGACAAGGGAGCACAGACAACCAGTCAGCAGCAGGTAGAGAAAACATGCAGAATGAAAACAAGAAGCTAGTGGCTAGCCAGTGTGCACAGCCAAACACAAGTTGTGTGAATGTCCACTCATCTCCACTCAAGGTCCAGAGTTGATGTTCTGGTTACGTGGACATATGTTGAAGTTTTGTATTTGGCTTCCAGTGCTCCGGGCAGGTGGAGACAGCAAGCATGAGCTAACTCCAGCCTGCCCATAGCCCTCACATGTCCACAGGGTCTCCTCACCATGGACTGCTGCAGCTCCTGCCCCACACGTGGGCCAGCATGAGCTGAGGACAGTGTGGGAGAGGACGCACTAGCCCTCAGGCGAGTCCTCTAACTCCATTGTATGTGGACCTGCCTGGGGAATGTCTGCAAAGCTGACATGGAGTGAAAATGGATTTTATTTGATGAATCAATCGGGAGAATCACTCTGAGGTTTGTATTTCCTTTAGTTAAGAGAAAATCTGGAAAATAATTTTAGAAATGCAAAGGATTTTAGAGATCATTCCACTGAATGCTGTTGTCCTACAGGAAGAGAAAGGAATTGTGAGCATTTTGTCAGTGAAGTGAAGCCTCCACCTCAGTGAAGCTCAGCAAAAAATATGTGCTGGACTCCCACCGGCTCCCAGGTCTAGAGAGTCACTGGGTTTCTCACCATCTGCTTCCCCTTCCATTATTGCAAACTACATGTTCTCTCTTCAGAAACCTCGGGTGACTTCTCTGGTCATTCCCAATGGATGGCCTTGTCTGCAACTATATTTAAAGTATTGAAGCCAAAGGTCTTTGCTCATCTCATTAGAACTGTTTTCCTCCCTCCCTCCCTTCCTATCTGTATCTTCAACTTTGGCTGCATTCGTATCTATTTCCTAAGACCAAAGCAGATTTGCTTCCTCTATTTAGAATGCACTATTTCCTTTCACACTTGGAGAACATCACACATTAGCTACATAATGAGTGCTGCTGTCTTCCCCTGGGATGGCCGTCCACAGGAGCTGAGGCTCCACCCTGCTGCCCAGCATCCTGAGAGAGAGAGCATCAGAGTGCATATCTCTAGCCCAGAAAGAGCCCCAAATTTAAAAAATTGAACTGTTTTTCATGCACATGGATCACTTTCACAGCATCATAAACCTGAGAAATCCTACGTTGAGTCATCTTAAATTGGGGCACTGTCTGCGTGTTTAGTTTTAAAATAAATTCGCACAGTGGATGACTCCTGAAAAAGCAAAAGCTGGGTTTTTTTCCTAAATGGTAGACATTCATGGAGATGCAGATGCTTCCTGTTTGAGCCTTTACGGGGGAGACTGACCAGGGAGCAGATCTCAGCCTCAGCGGTATCTCAGGGTAGCTATTTGCAGGAGCGCAGTGGCCCTGGCAGGCCTTTCTCTACCAGTTGCATAACCTCTCTGTAGCAGTGGACACAGAAGGTACCTGCCTTACCAACTGCTTCCAGCTATTTGAAGGCACATGGTAGGAAACTATAATTCCACCTCCTGTACTGCAATCTGGCTCAAAGGAAAACCATAATAGCATAATACGAAACTGTTTACATGACAAAGGTGGGAAAAAGGAGCATTTGGGAAATGACTCAAATTAACCCCGTGTGTGCTCCATCATGTTGTTTGGTGCCTCCCAGAGTGAATATGAGCCTCCCACTGTGGTTGTGAAGACAGACCGCACACAGGTGACCCTGTTCTGTCCCCCTTTATCATTCCAGGACACACAAACCTAGCTCCCTGCTTAAGGGGACACACTGGTGAGACAGAAAATGCAAGTACAATGAAAGCACAAGGAAGGACTTTGGTAAGAGCAGGAGCCGCGCACCCAGGGGGGCTTCCTCTGCCTGCTTGAGCTGCGTCTCCTTGACCCACTCATCTCTGGGACCCATTCAGCTAGTACCTGGGCAGCACTGTCACACTAGTTATTTCAACTTGTTCTTACAGAAATTAAGAAAGCACTGATAGTATATTGACTTACAAAAACATTTCCTTGGTACTGACAGAGTAGAACATGGTGGTACGGCTGACCCAAGATGACCTAAAGGGTGGGCAGTGATGTCATTGTTTTAAGGTGTAGAATATCAAGGTGGGAAGGAGCTAGTTCAGAGATGAGCAGACTGAGGCCCAGAAGGAGAGGAGACTGTGAATTCATCAAGTCAGCTCCAGAAATATTTAGACATCTAATACAATATAAGAATTTAAATTGAAAATTAGGCACATCTTAAAGAAAATTGTATCTTAAAGAAAATTAATTTTTCTTTAAGATACATTCCATAATAGGCCTCTTAAATTCTATTCTACAAATTGCAAAAAAAAAAAGAAAAAAAAAAGAAGAAAAAGACTAATGAGCCATCCTTCTTTGACCCTTCATCATGCGTATAGACACTTCTGAATAGTTTTGTATAACAACACTTATTTATAGGCGTATCTTAGCTCAGATTTGGCATTTGTGCATGAAGCAATTACCAGTCCCAAATTTTGAATGAAATCTCCATCTTGTTTCCCAGGAGTTTAAATGTGGAGAGACCTCAGCTCTGGTCCCAGCAGGGACGGCCTTCCAGGGTGTGATTTGCTTCAGGCCACAGGGAGTGAGGGCAGAGCAACTGTTGTTTTCCAGCATGAACTGGAAGGCAACTCTTCGGGGAGAAAGGGGAAAAAAGTCCACGCTTCCTCGTTAAGGAAAGTTACCTATTGCCCTCCTGTTTAGAGAGCACCCATAATTACATGCAAATGATGTGGTTTCCAAATGTTGGGCTCACCTATTCCTATAATTAAGGGCAGAACAACAATATTTTAAACAACTCATGCTGATCGCCAAGAATCACGGGCACCCTGTTGTACACCATTATCACAAACAAAACTTCTAGGTCACAAATCATATTATTCAGAGTTCTGGAAGTGGGGTGATAAACACGATAAACACACCAAACATAAATAGTATACACAACCTGAGAAAGAACTTGCTTTTTGTGAGTTTTGTTTTTGTTTTGTTTTTGTTTTTTTTCCTTTAAACTATTGCAGGAAACATCCAACGTTTATTATTCACTGTCTCAGACCCTGGAGACGCAGTATTTAGTGTGGTTGCCAGAGTCTGGCGCTAGTCCAGGAGCACTCTCATTTAAAGTTCCTGCAAGCAAATTGGTTAATAAGAATTATGTTAACACAAACTTGCTCATGCTTTCGTGTGGAGAAAGGATCTTCACATTCCTAGTTAATGAAGGTTAAAAAAAAAGGGCAAATTAATCCAATTACCTTGTTTTTTCTTCCGTTATTCCAAGGAAAAAGAGCATGTTTCTTCACAATCAACATTTAGCACATTTCCCTAATTAATGCAATTTGATAAAATGAAACAAATTCACGATGTCGTTAGCTGAGTTCTGCCTAATGAAGTTGCGTTGTATGAAACATTAACTGCAGAGTGAGATCCATTTCTGTGGCGAGGGAAACACACATTTATCATTTCAGTACATTTACTTTGGAAGTACCAATCATGAAGGCTTATCACTACAATCATCGTGTCTCGATAAATCAACATACATTAACATTTTGATCAATGCCTTCATTAAGTCAGCTGCGGAAGAGGAAGTGCTCCTTGGTCTCCTTGGAGAAGCAGAACCAGCTGCCCCTGCTCCTCCTGGGGAAGGCAGAGGGACCCCAGGCACCGGAGACTTTCCTTTGGAAACAGCCTCTATCCTCCTGGGCTTGATGATCTCCATTGATATTCTTCAAACACGAAAAGCAAGCTTACTTTTGTAGAAACACCCCGTGGAGTTTTAAATAAGAAGACAAGAGAGAGAAAAGTTGCTGATAAGGGGATGATACAAATTTCCAAAAATATGTACTTCTCCTTTGCGAGATAAAGATTTCTAAGATATTTAAATTCCATTTTCATAATTCCAATGAGTATATAATCTTGTATATGAAATGTTGGAAGATTAAAAAGTGCTAAAATGAGAGGACAATTTGTCTTATTCTTGCTAAGTAGTTATAACTCCAAAAAACTCAAAATTTCTTTTCTTTCTTTTTAGTTTTATTCCTATTAGCTTAGGATCATGGATCTTTCTAGTAGATTTTTTATTAATTTTATTATGAAAATACTGTGTTCAGATTTCCCTAATTTCCAGCTAATGTCCTTCTCAGCTGCATACATCTCTGGTAGTTATCGTGGTCCCTTGGCCTCCTCACACCTGCTGACAGTTTCTTCTAGTTTAATTGACTATGACAGTTTTTAGGAGAATTGGTCATTTATTGTTGAGAACTTTAGAACAAGCTGGACTTTTTTGTCTGACTGCGGTGGGCCTGTTTTTTGTTTGTTTTGTTTGTGTTTTTTTCCCATTTGGGGTTTAGGGGAAGATAACCCAGAGATTAAATGCTGTTTAATCACAATATATCAAGATCAATCTGAGAGAGCTCACTTAGAATTCTTGTAGTTGAATCGTCCAATGGGAACCATGCCAACTCAAGGGTCACTCACTGTGTCACTACCAGTTTAATTTGTGCTCCATGGCTAGTCTGACCACTGGCTAGAGAGTGCTGTTGGGTTTCTCCACCAGGAAGCCACCCTGCTTTTCCATCCTGTGTGCACCCTGAAGTTAAAGAGTCGAGAACCACAATCCACCCCTCTTATGACAACACACCTACATTAATTATTTTGAACTCTCCTATATATGAGATTTGTCTTTTCTTCCTCATTCAATATTTATTCACTTAGTTATATCAATATGAAGTCAACAATATTTATTTCTTCTCTGGGCTGCTGTTTGTCACTACTTTATCTATTTTATTGCTCTAATTGTCTCAGCTTCAACCATCAGCCGACTTTCAGCCAGCTCCCATGCACAGCCTCCCACGGTGGCCATCCGTGAGCCACCACACACCTGAGCACCACCCAGTGTCCAGGGTTCGCTTTAGTCTCACTCTTGGTGTTGTATATTCTGTGTTTGGATGGCTGCAAAATGGTAAGGATTCACCCTGATAGTGTCACAGAAAGGTGTCACTCCCTTAGACACCCTCAGTGTTGGGTGCGCCCATCGTCTGTGTGCCCATGTGTGTCTGAATGTGTTTTAGCACTCACTTCTGAAACTGCCAGATCAGCTGCCTTTGGGTGTCCCCTGCATCAGTATTTCAATAAAGTGTGTGTGTGTGTGCTTGTGTTTTAGCACTTCCCTTTGGGAACTACAAGATGTTCTGGGCTATCCTTATGTATTTCCTGCTTTGGTCTTTCAATAAGCCATTTCTCTAAGGAGAAACTTATATGAGAAATATGACCCAGTGAAATGCACATTTGGGTTTATGTATTGACAATGTCCAAGGGAAAGGTCAACTTAATAACACAGTTTCTTGCCAGAGTGGCATGTGAGATGTTGTTCCCTTGGTGCCATGTTAGAAACTTGCAGCCATCGTATCAAGCCTCATTCAAATGTGTGTTTGAAATCTATCAACTTCCATTTTCCTGGGTCCTTGTGGCAAGAGGCTGATGGATGATTCCTGATACCTTTCTGGACTCTTGCTATTAGCTACACCATGGCCATCCTAAATGCTTCTTGGACTCTCTTGTAAGTGGGTGGGAACCGGAGGCTGGTTGCTCTCTGGCAGGACAAAAACAGAAGGTGCAGTTTGTCATATTCAAGGAAGACATTGGCCTCCCCTCCCTGCTCCTTGCTGGCCAGAGTCTAGAGGAGGGGGCTATCTCAGGTCACACAGTATCTCAACACCAGTGGAACACACCGTAGAAGTGGGCAGCATCTCAGCACCGACAGCCTGGAGCTGCCCTGTGTGCCCAGTGTGCTGAGCTCAGGTACGGAGCAGCAAAACAAGCCATCTTTCCTGAGGTTCCACAGCTGCCGGCTCAGCCCCGCTCATCTTGCCCAAGTTCCCTGCTCTTCAGTGCTATATCAAAAGCAAGCTATGCCTAAGAACATGCTGTGCTACTATCTGGTGGCCTGCTGCCCCCCGTCCCATGCTGAGCGGTGACGGCCATGGTGTGCTCAGGCTTCTGAATGGCTTGGAATGGTTTCTTCCTTCAGAATTAAAGATGCAAAGTAGCCTGTGCCTGCATGGTCTTGCTGACACTGGACAGTTTCCCAGGTTGTCTGTACCTAGGAACCACCGGGCATTTTAAAATACAGCTGATGCCCAGACTCAACCCTGGGAAGTTTTGAGTTAATTAGACAGGGGCAGCCTGGCTATTGATATTTTTAGAGGCTCCCCAAGTGGTTGTGACAGACATTGGGTGTTGAGACCCACTGTCCTAAATGCTGAGCACATGCTACAAGGGGTCGAGATTAGCCCCCATAACCACCCACTGAACTCAGTGGCCAGGGGCATTGGAGCCCATTGATTTGACACTGGCTCTTCAAAGCCTGGCCGAGCACCCTGTCAGCACTGTGCACATCACCAGAAATTAGCTGCTTCATGGCTCAAGAGAAGGGAATGCTGTTCCACACACCAGTAACTTATGGCCTAGAAAAACTCCTTTCCCTGTAATGAAATTTGGCCTCGTCCAGGCCTGCTTTTGACAAGCTATGATTATAAAGTCGAACTGCAGCAGCCTGTGACTCCAAGCATTGCAGTCTGTCCTACAGGGCACTTGCACACCTGCTAGTTATAATTGGATTCTTGTCTCCGCTCTGCGTGAGCACAGAGCTGCTGACACCTGCTGCCTGTGCTGAAGCATCCTGCCCCACTCCCGTCCCTCCCCTCAGAGTCCTTCCCAAGCAGCCTAAATTTATCTAGAAGAATAAAGAAGGAGAAGCTCATCATCAGACATCAAAGCTGCTGCAGAGCTGTGGCCACACTGGAGAACCCAACAGACCCTCTCAAGATGGAGCTTGTAGAACGGAGAAGGTGGAGACCAATCAATGGGGACAGACGGAGCTGCTTAGACGGGGTTAGTTGTCCTGCCATGTAAAAGATACTTTTATAACACCACTCAGTGAAGGCATTCCTGGTGGAAAGAAACAGAGATTCATCTAAAGCTTTTTAAAACAATACATTTTCAAGTGGGTGTATTAAAATTCAGAACCAAGAAGGAAACTCTATAGCCCCATGATTGACAGATTAGTTAAAAAAAATAAAAAGGTACAATTTAAATAGAAATTTTCACTGTGGTTTTACAGATCAATATGGAAATTCTTAGTATCTTTAAGGCTAATTTTTTTTTTGTATTGAATAGTGATAGACTTTATCTAAATCTGTAATCATGTAGAATTACAAACTATAAACTCAGATTTATGCAACTATGTTGTTAAAATAGTCCTGAAGATACAGATTGTTATTTATTTATTTATTTGGACAGGGGAGGACAATAGAAAGCTTTGGTCTTAGTAAACTATCTTCAAACAAAAATTAGCTAAAAATAATAGGAAGCAATATGGCACAGTATACAAACAAACTCAGAATATGGAAAATGGCTTAAAACAGAAAAAAATACAAAGAATTATGTAAAACATAGATAAATTATATACATTGAAACTTAAAATGCTTTTGACACAACTAAACAAATTAGAAGACATATGAAATGCATGAATGAACAGAGAAGCAGTAGATAACTAATTAGAGCTAACTGTAGCAATGATATGCTTCCTATATGTTAATTCAGCGAAAATCAAACTGCCAGAGAAGATAGCACTAAAGTGTTGTCATTTATTGTGGATGGCAAAATCGCAGAGAGCAATAATCCACACATTGTTTAAAAGCACAGGTGTAGTCAGAGAAGAAAGGCAGGCAGGGAAAGACATTCATTCTCCTGGGGGAGAGCCCTGGTGTAGGTGAGCAGAGGGCAAGAAGCATTTCAGTTTTTATTTTAAAATGCATTTGGTCAAACATTATTTAAAACAAATACAGAAGAAGGAGGTCAATTTTGCTGTCTGGCCAGAGGAATGACTGGTTGTATTAGTCTGTAATTTTCTCTTACGACTTACAGTTATATAATAATTTTAAAATGAATATAAAAAGAAAGAAAGATATGAAAAATACCTCAAAAGCTAAAGTGAACATCTGAGAGTGCTTAAATTCATGGTGATCTTATTTAATATTTTCCATTCAATGCTTATATTTTCCAAATATTTTACAATTAAGATGTCAATTGTTGTAATAAGGGTTAAGGTCTTTTTAAATTTTTTTTCCAACCTTGGTAGTACATTGAAAAAAGTACAAATCAACCAATCCCCCCTCCATCTATGGCTTTAAATCATTGTCTATCAATCAATCAATCAACTTATCATCTATGTTGTCCATTTATTTACCTATTATCCATAATCTACATAATCTATCCATGTATCAATCTTTTTCATCTATCATCTATCAGTCTATTTACCTTCCTATTATCTATCTACACCTACATATATCTACCTATCCACATCTATGCCTATCATCTGCTAACCTCTCTCAAATTTACCTATTAGTCTATCCATCTCTGTATACATCCATTTATCTATCATCTCTATCTATCTACGTGTCTACCCACATCTATCATCTACATCTATCATCTGTCTGTCTTGTATCCTTCTGTCTCTAGTCTACCCATCAGTCTATTCATCTATCTATACATCCATTTATCTAGCAACTCTATATCCACCTGTCTTCTCTAAAGCCAACTGCACAGGCATGGTTATAATTTAAAGCATAAAAGTGTGTTTCCCCAATATTAGTGTTTGTTTTTATCAGAGAGAATTTGCTATTCATTTTCCCATTTCCACATCACCATAGGTCATTCTGACTTTTAATGTTCTGTAGAGAAAATTGTCTTTTGAATTGAAAGCAGAGATTAATTTCTCATATATTAAGAAAAGCATTTACTTCCAATCCAGTCTCTTGCAAGGCTGAAAGGCAGGCACTGTGCTCTTCTGTGTGAGTGAAAACACTCTCTCCAGTAACGAGGTACTGAAGCTCTTAGTCATTTAGACACAGATACGAAGAACTGTTTACCTCTTCCTAGCAACACAATTTTATTTCAGTCTTCTTTAAGGAATCATATGAACATAAGTGGACATGTTGTAAGCATCCATAGAGTACTTTGAATGTATCCAAAACAGAATGCTTGCAGGTAACCTAGAGCAACTACTTTGGAAATTGAGGGCAACACACTGATCAGAGGCCTCATTGGTCAATCAATAGATCGCAAAGGATGCATATCACCCGTTCACTCCATTGTGAGCTGCTCACCTCTGCTTCAGATAAGTCTGAACTTTAAAAATGCCTGATTCACTCAGAGAAGGTTGTCAATCTTAAGTTTATGGGGAAAAAACGGGAAAGACAGATGATGGAAAATGGCTGAGCTCTGACTCTGAAATGGGCTGCTATTCAGTAGATCACAGAGCTGAACTCTGGAAGTCGGGTAATAATCACCATTCTCCACGGAGGTCAGATGCTGGTGGTGAGTTGGTGTCTCCTCACTAGGGAGCTCCGGCTTCGCTCAGCTGTGAAATGATCATTGATGCTCTTGGCTTGAGGCTCTCCCTTTGGTCTCCACAAACTCGGCCCATCATCTCCCCAGAATTACCTGGTGCTCCCCCCCTGCCTCTCCTTCTCACTCACTGAGTCCTTTAATGATATTATCATGCAGTTTCCACGGAGGTTTTCACTAATAAACATCTTCAGAAGGTTGTGCCCAGAGTGTTGGCGTGATAGGGTTGGTGTCTTCAATTCTGTTAGCAAAATCATGTGTTGTATTTGCTTTTCACAGAAGTGGCTTCTCCCTCCCATGTGTCCCTGGTCTGCTTGTGTTTACGTTTGGCCTGATTTTCTTCTTTGTTTACATTGAGCTTGCAACAGAATCAAGAGACTTTAAATGCTCTACTTCTGCCTTTAAATATGGACAGGCTCTTCCAAGATGTCAGGGCTAAGTCTGCCAGGGTAAAAATCTAGAGTTCTTTAGACTCTAGCTGTTGGTTTTGTTTAATTATGCTACACACAGTGACATGCAGATCATGCCTTGTTGTAAATGAAAATGAATTTTGTGGCTTTATTAAGGAAGTTAAAGGTTAATTGCAAGAATATGCTAAAACATAAAGTAAACTTTTGAGAATTATGCTAATTATTTGAGGCTATATTAATATCTATTAGGATCATTAACCTTGAATGATGATAGAACAAATTTAATTTCAAATAAAGTTATGGTAGAACAAATTTAATTCCAAATAAAGAAGGAATATTGTTTCATAATTTTAAAATGTTGGTATTTTCAATATTGCCTTACTTGTGAAGTTTTATGACTCTATTTTTCTCAGTGTTTACATTAGTATTGAAAAGACTGGCGATGTGCTCATGTTTATGTATATGCATATCTATTTAAATGTTCACTCAAAAGCAAAGCATTCCAATATTGTATGATGACCAATGGACTTAATCAGAAAAAAATTACTTGAAAAACAGTTTTTTAACAAGGGTCATCATCTATTTCTGTAATTTGATTTATAAATAAAATTATTAAAAAATAAAGAAATAAATATCCACATATAATAAGGGGTTTCCTAAATAAAATAAAAATATTGAATTTTTATTGCTCAAATATTTGGAGTTTTGTGTTATCTTCTTCCAAAGGGGACACTACATCTGCCATACCTACGTACTTACTATGCCCCTCTATTTATTTAAGATACAATTTATACAGTCGATTCTCACTAAGTATTCAACCAAATCTGCATTCACAGAATTGTTCAAGCAACACCACTGTCTCATTCCAGAATATTTCTATCACCCTAGAAGGAACCTGCTTCTACCAGCAGTCCCTGTTCTCCCCACTGACAAACCTGCCCGGGCCTGGGAAGCTGCCACAGTCCCCTTTGTCCCTGCAGATGTGTTTCTGGGTGTGGCAGAGAGAGGCCATCATAATCTCAGCCCCTCTGGAGTGTGGCTGCAGCACCTTTTCATGGACCCTTTGGTTGCTTGACTCTTTTGTTTTGTTTTGTTTTGTTTTGGTAGAGGGGATTGCACCCTGGGACACTTAGCCACTGAGCCTCTGTTTTGTATATTTTATGTATAGACAGGGTCTCACTGAGTTGCTTATTGCCTCAATATGATGCTGATATTGAACTTCAGATCCTCCTGCCTCAGCCTCCCAAGCTGCTGGGATTACAGGCATGAGCCACCACACCTGGCTTGAATGTCTTCTTCATAGAAATGTCTCTCAAATCTGTTCTCTGTTGTTTGTCCTTAATTATTGAATGGTAAGGATTGTACATACATTAGCTCCTTCTCTGAGATATTATTTGAAATATTTTCTTCATTCTCTGTGTTGTTTTTTCAATTTTTTAAGAATGTTCTTCAAAGCAAAATGTTTTATAATTTGATGAAATCATATATATATATATAATTTTATTGCTTGTACCTCCAAATCATTGTCAAACTCAAGGTCATATAAATTTATGCCTATGATTTTTTTCTGTTTTATAGTATAAGCTCATATTTTTTAGCTTTTGATAAATTTTTAATGTGATATCTATTACTTTATTTGACTTGAAGTTTTTCAAAGTTTTTCTGAATATTTAAATTACTGATTCAATTTCATTACTCATCATTGGTCTGTGACTGCCTGGTTCCATTTTGGCAAGTCATATGTGCTCAGAAATGTGTCTGCTTCCTTAGGTCCCTACGTCACTGACAGGCGAGTACTCATGATGGTCTCCAATGAGGACCCTTTGGGTTTCTGGGTGTCCTTGTATTGTTTCCTCTATGATTTTACTTGTTGTATCTTCTCTTTTTTATCTTGGTTAGTCTAAAAACTAAACACATTAGCAAACTAACGGTTCATTAATTTTGCATATCTTTTTTAAAAAATTAAGATTTGATTTTGTTGATCTTTTAAATTTGTTTCCATTTATTTTATTTTTGTTCTGATATTTGTCATTTTTTCACTTTATAAATTTTGAATTTGATTTGACTTGTTCTTACTTTTCTAGTTCTTCAAATTTCCTTTTCATATTTTTTTATTTGAATTTTTGTTTCTTTATTTGTTTTTAACATTGGTGCCTCTTGATGTAAAATGTCTTGCTACTGCTTTTACCCTAGGTCAAAGATTTTGATATGCTCTATTTCTATTACCGTTTGTTTCAAAAAACCTTATAATTTTCTTTTATTGCTTCATTGACCTATCAAAAGCCCTATTAATTATTTAAGAACATGTTATTCAATTTACAAGTATTTGTAGAATTCTGAAGTTCTTCTTGTTGATTTCTGGTTTTATTCCATTGTGATCAGAGAAGATACATAATATGATTTCAAGTTTTGACTTGTTGTAACTTGTCTTTTCACCTAAATAGGATCTAACCTGAAGATTACTTTAAGTACTCCTGGGTTTTTTTTTGTTTTGTTTTGTTTTGTTTTTGGTGTGTGTGTGTGTGTGTGTGTGTGTGTGTGTGTGTGTGTGTGTGTGTTTCTGGATACAATGTACAAAACAGAGCAATATAAATTACACATACATAGAGATAAGAACTATTGTTATAAAGCAAAGTGTGTACAATGAAAGTAAAAACAACATGGAGGGACTGGCATGTTTTCCTTAAGAGACTACAACATGCTTCAAAATGCTACAACATAGGAGCATAGCATTCTGAACGTTTCAGTCTGTGTAGAACACCTGCAGCAAATCCTGAAACCAAACACATTTCTGAACTAAACTTGAGGTTTTTTTTTCCTTCAAAATTCTGGCAATGGTACCTCCTGTTTTCTGAAAGCAGCTGTTAATCTTGTTGAGGATACCTCACAGTGATGAGTTGCTTCAATATTCTTCATCTTTGCCATTTGATAGTTTGAATATGACATGTCTCATAATGTCTGCATTTGTTCTTAATTAATATGTATATTCATATCTTTCATAAAATTTGGACTGTGGGGAGCTGGGGTCAATCTCCGGGCCTTGTGCATGCTGGGAAAGCATTCTACCACGAAGCTCCATCCTCAGCCTTGTAAGTGTTCTTTCTGCCCATTCTTCTCTCTCCTCTTCTTGTGAAACTCCCACTATGTGTATGTTGCTTCATTTATCAAGCTACAAATGTCTCAGGCATACTTTCTCTCTTTTTCATTATTTTGTTGTTGATGATGTTTACTCATAAAGGTAAATTTCAATGGATTCATCTTTAAATCTGCTGATTCTTTCTTCACCAGCTCAAATTTTCTCCTGAACTATACTAGGAAATGTTTCATTTTAGTTATTGTACTTTTAAACTTCATAATTAACAAGATTCTTTTTGTAAAGATTTCCACCTCTATGCTGATAGTCTCTATTTGATTAGATGTCAATATATTTTCTTTTGAGTTTTTTTGGCATTTCACTTTTTGTTTTTTAAAGAATATGAGTATGTGAAGTCTTTATCAAATAAATTCAACATCTGATCTTCCTCAGAGACAGTTTCTATTGATCCTGTTCCTTTTTATGGACCAATATTTGGCTTTATTTACATTTCTTAAACTCCTAATTTTTGTTGAAAACTTCATTTTTAAATTACATAAAATGGGAACTCTGGAAATCAGATCCTCCAGCCTCTTAGTTTCATTGTTTTTGCTGTTTGTTTGCTTAATTTTGGGGGGTGGGGGGATGGGGGTCTAATTCCTTGAAGTGTGTAATCTTTGTCAAGTGTGGTCCTTAAGACTCCTTGTTCAGTTAGCTTGGTTATCAGCTCATGATTCTTTAAATCTGTAAAAGTAGCAATCTTATAAGGATTGCTTATCAACTCTGAGTACATTCTGAAATACAACTCTTTACAACACTTTCAGTCTGAGAGTTTGTACTCTATTTTAAACCTTCACTTCCTATTTGCACAGAGCTTCAAGTTCAAGCCAAGGCGAGAGGCCTACTGAGGTCTTTCCTCTACATTACACAGATGTTCACATGAGTATCTACTTCTGAGTTTCCTGAGATATGTCAGAGATTCTTCAAAGCCCTCTTTGTACATATACCTTCTCACCTCATTCTAGCTTTTCTTTTTACGTTCAGCTTTTTGTTTGTTTAGTCTCAGATAACTATAATATTAAACAATAATTACAGATATAGTTTTTAGCAAATGTTCCTAGAGAAAAGATGTTTGCCTTGGGTAAGAGCAGAGTCCGTTTCAATAAATAAAATTTCTGCAGATGGAGGATTTCCAGGATGCTACCAAAATGTCAAATAACGACGATTCTCTGTAGATAGGGCTCTGAAAAGCTGTAGAGCTGGTTTCCAATCCTGGGGCTGCTGCACCTCTGACTTGCCTCACGTGGTTGAAGCTGTTGGCTTGAATCCTACTCCTATGCTGGGGAAGGCAGGAAAGAAGAGCACAGGGCAATTCAAGTGGCACAGAGCGCACGGTTCTTACAGAACATGGTTCTTATGAGACACAAAGTTAGACGGTGGGCGGGCAACATTTTAATGAATGTGCTCAGGATTCTTTCTGACCTTGGTCAATTTTTAAAGTTCTTGAAATGTTAATTTTTTTAACAACTTTTGCCTGCATACTCTTTAATTTTCTGGAAGAGATAGATATCACTATGTTTGTTTAATTTTGAATACTTTATAGAATGAATTTTTAAACATTGAAGCACAAATTTGAGACCTGATAAGTATGGTATATTATCAGAAATTTCAAAAGTGGTAACAGAAACATCTGAGTTAAGACTGTCTTAATCTTGATTTCCCTTTTTATCTCTGCTACCTCAGGTTTCCTGTTCCTCCCCAGATTCTAGATCAGTACCCTAGCGCAGTCTGTGCATTGGTTACATTTCCTTGCCACTTGTCCTTCATTTTTCACACCACCTGAAATACTTTAGTCCTCCAGGTCTTGGTAAGGTTGATGATTCCACCCTCTTCCTTAAGGAGATTCCACGCCCTGTGAGGCAGATCTCCTTGAGTTATTGCCCAGGGCAGTTCCTCTCCCAGGCTCCTTCCTCCTCTAGGAACTGTAGATTAGGTGGCCCACCAAGAAGTAAGGACAGACACTCAGAAGGGTACTCAAACATTTTATAGCAACTTGAAATCACTGCATCATTTAAAATCATAAATCATTAACCTGTCTCATGGCTCAATAGATACATGAATTCAGAAGTCATCAAAGCCCATTGGTGAGGCACACGGTGATATCTGGGTACCAGTCATGTTCAATTATATTGGATAAAAATATGAGCTATTTTAAGGTGAATTCATTCATTAAAATCTAAGGAGATATAAAATCCAGGAGTAACTATTTATTTATCCTCTAACTTGTTTTTACTATCATTTTCAAATTTAATTGCACAGTTCTGTTCAATTTATATCTAACTATCATTATTGAATCACAGTAAATAAAATAATTCTTCTTTTTCAATTCTAATATACAGATAGTGTATCAACCTTCACTGGAGGTTTGTCAAGTGAAGACACTTGTTTACTAAATGAATAACAGTCATAAATCAAATTGCATTGTAGAAGTGCATCTGTAGAAATCTATGTTCTAGTTTACTCAGATTTATAATCAGTGACATTTAGTAAGCTCAGTGTTTGTGAATGTAATTGATAATATATGCTAAAATTATCCTGTTATTTTGAAGATCCATTAGGCAATGAATCAATGAAACCACAAATTACATTTAAGAATATAAGAATAAGTTAAAAACCAAAAGCATTCGTTAAAAACTAAAATGTTCATTAAAAATATTGACATAAGCAAAGATTCTATATTTTTACATTGGTGCTTTCAAGGTTCCTATAAGTCCCACCTGAAGGATGTCTGTAAAAGTAGAGGAACCTGAAAAAGATTCAGTGGCTTAAGAGCTTTTTGGTCATGACTCCATAACTGGACTTGTTCAGGTTCTGGGTAGTAATGGAGAAATACATTAAAACAACAACAAAAAAAGACTTATTTATTTATTTATTTATTTTAGTTGCAGTTGCACAATACCTTTATTTTTTTTTAATTTATTTTTATGTGGTGCTGAGGATTGAACCCAGGGTCTTGCACATGCTAGGCAAGTGCTCTTCCGCTGAGCCACAACCCCAGCCCAACATCAACAAATTTAAAAGATTATTATTATTATTATTATTATTATTATTATTATTTCAACATTACAAATACAAAATGTCCATATTAGCAGCTATGGGATGGGATCTGAGTCCTGTAGAAAGTGAGAGCATTCTTTAGCTGCATAAAGCAGTTCCAACCCTGAACTGTATAAAACTGCACAGGATCATGTTGCCATCCAGGCATTTGAAGTCTCTTTTAGAACATGCTCTGGTAGAGCAGTTACCCGTATCAGGATCCTGGGTCAAATGGAAGTCAGCATACTTGGAAAAAAGTCTCCCTAAGGGGTGAAGAAAGCTCAGCTGAATGAATGCATCATGTCTAACAACTAGAAAAAGATTAGTTTTATAAGTTTGTTCCATAATTCAAATATGTTTCTCAAAAGTTTATTCTCAACAATCCTCATATCTAACATGAAAGAACCAATGTTTTAAGGTCAAATTTTGTTATCACAGAATAAGAAAGAATAATCTCAAAGGTTCTTGAGGGAGAACATTTTGTAAAGAAAGCTTCAATGAGAAAATAATTTGTGATGTTTTTGCAAAGTAAGAAATCAGTTGATCACATTTTCTTAGAGATGCAAATTAGACAGCCAGTCTTGCTTATTTATCTAACATTTTTCTCTTTAGGGTAATGTAATTGGTTTGTATAACATGGGAAAGCCAAGTGCTTTTCAATGGTGTGTATACAAATGACAAACACAAAATTTAGAAAGTGGAAATTATAAAGACTTTGTAGATTTTCAGGATAAGTTCCAGAACTTAAAGCAATTATTTAAAAAATGAAGTGTTCTTACAGTTTCCCATATGTTCCTGGACATTGATTATGTTCCATTTACGTCACAAGATCTAGAGCCCATAAACCATCGTTTTTTTTTTTTTTTTTTAAATTTCTTTATGTGCCAACTGTTCTACCCTAAATATGGTCAATATCATGCAATAACACTGAGATTATCTTGAATGGAGGCTGAGACCAGGGCTTATTTCTCACCTCCTGCTGACTTTTCCACCCCACATCTGGGTACCAGTATTTGCCTGTCCTCAGTGGCAAGCTTCTGAGAAAACTGACAACAGACAGGGTTAGATGAGGGCAGGATCAGCAAGATGAAATAAGAGGATAAATCAGTGGGAAAATGAGACCAAAAAAAATAAAAGCAATACTAAAAGTCTTTCTGGTTCTTGTTACTTGGGGATGAATACTGTGCTTGTGTAAATTTTTATTGCAATACACCTTTTTTAAAATTTATTTATTTATTTTAATTAGATATATATGACAGCAGAATGCATTTTGATTTCTTGTACAAAACTGCTTTCTAGAGTGTTTGCATCAATTTGCAGTCCCACCAGCAATGTATGAGTGTGCCTTTTCCCCCACATTCTTGCTCGCCAACAATTATTGTTTTTATTCTTGATAACTGCCATTCTGACTGGCATGAGATGAAACCTTAGAGTAGTTTTGCTTTGCATTTATCTAATTACTAGAGATGTTGGACATTTTTTCATATATTTGTTGGTTGATTGTAAATCATCTTCTGAGAAGTGTCTGTTCAGCTCCTGTTTGTTTTTTGGTGTTAAGTTTTTTGAGTTCCTTTGTTTTTTTTTTTTTAACTGATTATTTTTTAAATACACAAGAGCAGAATGCATTACAATTCTTATTACACATATAGAGCACAATTTTTCATATCTTTGTATAAAGTATGTTCACATCAATTCATGTCTTTATACATGTACTTGGTTTTTTTGTATTTCAATTCTTATTACACATACATACCACAATTTTTCATATCTCTGTTTGTATACAAAGTACATGTATGAAGACACATCCAATTTGTGTCTTCATACAGGTACTTTGGATAATGATGTCCATCACATTCCACCATCCTTGCTAATCGCTTGCCTCCTCTCTTGAGTTCCTTATATATCCTGGAGATTCGTGCTCTATCTGCCATGTGTGTGGCAAAAGTTTGCTCTCCAAATGTTGGCTCTATCTTCACCTCATTGATTATTTCTTTTGCTAAGAAGAAGCTCTTTAGTTTGAATCCGTCCCATTTATTAATTCTTGATTTTATTTCTTGTGCTTTAGGAGCCTTGCTAAGGAAGTCGAGGCCCAATTTGACATGATAACGATTTGGGCCTAATTTTTCTTCTATTAGGTGCAAGGTCTCTGGACTAATTCCTAGGTCCTTGATCTACTTTGAGTTGAGTTTTGTGCATGGTGAGAGTTAGGGGTTTATTTTCATTTGGCTGCATATGAATTTCCAGCACCATTTGTTAAAGGGGCTATCTGTTCTCCAAAGTATGTTTTTAGCTCCTTTGTCTAGTATGAGATAAATCTATTTTTGTAGGTTTGTGTCTGTGTCTTCTAATCTGTACCATTGATCTACAAGTCTATTTTGGTGCTAATGCCATGTCATTTTTGTTTCATTAGCTTTGTAGTATAGTTTAAGGTCTGGTATTGAGATGCCTCCTGTTTACTCTTCTTGCTAAGTATTGCTTTATCTATTCTGGGGCTCTTATTTTTCCAAGTGAATTTCATTATCACTGTCTCTGTTTCTATAAGGAATGACAATGTGATTTTAATTGGAATTGCATTGAATCTACATAATGCTTTGGGTAGTATGGCCATTTTGACAATATTAATTCTGCCTATCCAAGAGCATGGAAGATCTTTCCATCTTTTAAGCTCTTCTTCAATTTCTTTCTTTAGTGTCCTGAAATTTTTGTTGTAGAGGTCTTTTACCTCTTTTGTTAAGTTGATTCCCAAGGTCTTTTTTTTTTTGAGGCTATCATGAATGGGGTAGTTTTTTCTAATTTCTCTTTCATAAGATTCATCACTGATATATAGAAAATCATTTGATTTATGGGTATTGAATTTATATCCTGCTACTTTGCTGAATTCATTTATTAATTCTAGAAGTTTCCTGGTGGAGCTTTTTTGGTCCTCTAAGTATAGAATCATGTTGTCAGCAAATAATGATAGTTTGAGTTCTTCTTTTCCTATTTGTATTTGCAGTATTTCTTAAATGTTTTATTCTGAATCCTTTCTGGGCTTAAAAAGTATTATTACCCAGACCCTTTTATTGGTTTGGAATGTATTAATTCTGTTTTAATACCCAATGGTATGGTGTAAAACATTGATGCATTTACTTGGTTTCACAATCTCTACCAGTCGAGCAAGAAACTTACACTGGACTCTGATCTCTCACATTATTGATGTGCAACTTTTGAATGAAGTTTTGTTTTTTACTATATCCAGTACCATGGACTTATGTCAAGAAGTATGAAGATTACATGTTTTCTAGCTTTTTGTTTATTTTTGTGTCTTGGATTTTACTATCTTTCCTTTTAACAGAAGTGCATCATTTATTAGTCTATTAAAATTATTGAGAACGGTTGGTAAAATCTTTGTGGATTTTTTAGTAAGTCATCTTTACTTTTGCTTACTCATGAACAATATTTCAGCTAGAAATAAAGTTCTAATTTGAGATCTTTTCCCCGGAGTCCATTAATTTTGGGGTTTCATGTCTCTAATGAGACAGAGTCTAATATTCTCCTCTTTTTGTGTAACCTGCTGAAATCGGCCTTGGTCTTGGTAACAGGGCAGGCTGACTGGGTTTCTGAAGGATTTCCTGGACACCACCAGACACCCAGGAGCAACAAACACAAAGAGCCGACCCAGAGGGGGGATTAGCCTCCTGAGCAGGGAGGGGGAGAGAGGCGGGGAGAGAGGCAGGGAGAGCAGAACGCCCTCTCTTCCTGCTGACTGCTATATTGTTTCTTGGACTTTAAGGTTTCAGTTTGTTTCCTAATTTTAGATATGAATTTGTTTTTATTTCTCTCTTCCATAGTTCAGTATATTCTTTCCATCTGAGATTTTAGTCTCTAACGTCTGCAAAATGAACAACCTGTGTGATCTCATTCTAAAATTCCAATTTTTCCTGTAGTGACTCTGTTTTTCCTGAACCATAACTCTTCTCTTCCTTCTCTCTCTCTCTCTCTCTCTCTCTCTCTCTCTCTCTCTCGCCTCATCATTAGCAGAGCTTTTTTCCTATGGACTCTCACTGTGGAAATACTCCATAGATGTATTTTTCAGTTGCTTCTATTAACCATAGGGATTGGCCAGTCACAGACTCATTCTGATGCTTCTCCTAAAAGGCGGTTAGGACACTCAAATGCTGTGAATCCCAACCCTTCCCCTGAGTTCTGATTTCTCACCCTGACTCCAGTTCTAGCTGAGGCTCTTGCCAGCTGTCGCCCTTGCCCCTTGCTTAGGACCATCATCACCTTCCGCTGTCCCCAGCTTCCTGGACAGTACAGTCTAAGAGGTTCCATGCTGTCGCCATCACACCATCCTCAACTCCCTGCTCCACACAACTGCGGTGTCATCTGCGGCTCCCACGTAGGTGCAAATGTCACTTGTCTTCATTCCTGCCTGAGTCCTGAACCTCCTTCAGCAAATACTTGGTTTTTGGTTTTTTTTTGTTTTTATCTTTGAATACACTTGAGAAATACGCTGGAAAAAAAATTTCTTTCCTTTGGAACTCAGGTGTTTTCTGTTTTATCAAAAGCATTTCTACTTGTTTGGAGGAGACGGTAACCACTTCTGCCGGTTCAGTTTGTTGCCTCCACCTGTACACTAGGGAAAGAGTACTTACCCAGATGCTTCCAGCAGATCCTGAGACCATGCTAAATGACTCTGTTTATTATGTGGGTGTGATATGACCCACAGAATATGTGGGTTTGTGCTTTTAATAGGCAGAAGGAGAACTGAACAGTTAATTTCTTGAGGCTTCTTAGAAATGTTAGGAACTTGTTTATTTTCTTCTTCACACATGACTGAGCTACCATTAGCGGTGTGACTGATGTCTCTGCTTTGTCTTGAGAGACTCTGTACTTGTGAACAGTTCACTTTCACATTGATAATTACTCCCAGCAGAACCTGTTTCTTTCCTGTGTGTAAGCCAGAGTTCTCAGTTGTTCATACCTTCCACTGGCAAAATTTTCTTCACCCATCAAGCAATATGGTGCTCTTGTGTAAGAACCATTCATGGTTGTCTGGGCCATTTTTAGATTTATTCATTACATTTTGGTAGCAAGTGATTTGCAATTCTAATGTAATATTTTACTTTATGCACATAATATATGACAATCTACTATATTTTTCAAAAACAAAGTTGTGCTCCTTACAGGTAAAATTTGTACACACACAATGCAAGTAAGGTTTTATTCCAAAGCATAGTACATAAAATTAATACATAATACATAATACAGAGTCTGAATAGTTTGACCAATCTTCTGCAGGTAAATCATCTACTGTTGACACAGGTCTTCAAACCAGAGGACCCATGGAGCCACAGTGCTCACCAAATATGAATTAAGTTCATATACTCAGGATGTGAATGCAATTTATACAGTTTTACATCTTAAAAATGCATACAAATTTCATTGCCTTCACATTTCCAGATAAATAAATTACAACACAGAGGTTGCTTTATACACTCTTGGTCAAATAGCCATCCGATGTGGTCACCATTAAAATCAGAACATTTTCTACTTTAAGTCTGGTTCCCAAAATCAGAGGAAGTGCCTTCCTCACTTGTCCTTTGTCCAGAGCCCCTGTCCAGAACAAGCGCCTGAATTTATGCAGCCTGAGTAAAAATCACAGCACCCAGCAAGAGCCCCTCTGTGAAGAAGTCTGCCTGGTAACCAAGTGATCAGCCTTAAACTGAGTCCTTCTCTGTTATCAGTCCTGTGGCCAAGAATCACTATTTCAAAACAATGTGCAAACCATCTCCATTATTCCTTAAACAACCAACCAAACACAACCCTTCACTTCCTTGGCCTCCCTGGACACGCCCAGGTCGGCCACAACTGTTTTCCCAGATGGCGACCCAGGGCATTCCTGGACAAACTGTGTCGGAGAGCCCGTCTCCATGCCCGGCTCAGGGTTGACAGAAGCACGTGCACAAGGAGATGCGACCACAGAAAGCAGAGCCAGATGGAGGGATCTTCAGTGTTCACCTTTAGCAGAATGATGTCAACTGTCCCAAGATGGTAGACATTTTCCTCTTCAAATCAAAGAACCCACAGAGACATATTCTGCCCCAAGTAGCTTTAAAATGTTTCACTCATGGTTTCAAAATGCCACTGAACTCCTACTTTATTCCATAAAATTTGGGGGGACAGATTTGGCAAATGAAAACACCGGTCTTGCCTCCAGACGTTTGCAGTCTGGTGAGTCCGTTCATTAATCCAGTTAACTCAGATGTGCACAAAGCAAGCCAGTCTACACAGCAAGAGTCCCGTGCTCTGGACGACCGATGGGACGCACCTGAGAGGTGACATTCGCTCTGCGTCTTGAGTAAAGGGATTCAGTGAGGAAGTGATGCCTGGTCCAAATGGCGGGGTGGAGGGAGCCATCTGGGAGGAGTGGCGGACGGGATGCTCGGGCGGAGGGAGCAACGCGTGGTTCTGGGGAGGAGTGGACCCGGGCGAGGGTCTGGATGCTGCTGCAGCGCAGGGAGGGGGTTGGAGTGGGCCCAGCTAAGGGCGCGGCCGCCCAGCGCGGTGGTCCTCAGCAAGAAGCAGGCTGGCGCCATCCGAAGGGGGTTCACAGAAGGAGCGCAGCGGCCTGTGCAAGGTGGGTCAGGAGAGTGGCCAGGACGAATCCATGACCCACCAGCCATAGCTCTCCCGGCTGTCCAGCTGAGGGCGGTGCCAATGACACGGTCCAGTGCCCAGGAACCTGCAGCCACCAGCGCTGAGACTCACATGAACCATTTCTTCTCTTTTCAGAAAATCGGGCCGAGCTATTCTTTACCTGCAAATACAGAGCGTTTTGCTCACAGCACAAATCAATATTTCAGATACTAAACGTAAGGATGAATTATTGTGTATTCAAAAAGCAGTGGCCTGCCAGCAGAGACACCTCTGCTAATTTAGGATTTCATGCTTATTTCTGCAATGACGATAATTTTCTGAGTGGTGGTGATAAGTTTCCCTGGGAGTATCCATCCTGAGCCTGCATTTGTCATAGGCTGCTGACTCATGTGATCTCATTATCAGGGAAACAAGGCCAATTATGGGTGAGAAATCCAGAGGACACTGAATACAGATCAACTTGCACTGAGATTAACAGAATCAAAACCCAAATAAAATAAAGCAACAGAAAAGGCCTAGATTCAGGTCTAGTCTCTTTGCTCATTGACAACTCATTTTCTTAATTTAATAAAACTTCTAGGACCTAATTCCCTATGAGGTTGGTTTTTCAGCATCTCACGTGTGTGTGTGTGTGTGTGTGTGCGTGTGTGTGTGTGTGTGTGTGTGTGTGTCAGAGAGGTGAGGGGGAGAGAGACAGAAGGAACTCGGGTCCTCAGCTGTTAGGTAGAGAACTGCAGAACAGTATTTGACCATGTCATTGTCCCTGAAATGTGTTGGTGATGGACAGTAAGGGCAGGAGTGACCATGTCCAGGGCAGAGTCCATGTGTCTAAGAAAAAGTGCTGTCAACCAAATGGGTGGTAGAATCAGAGACTGAACAAATGTAACCACGATGGCAGATAAATGGGGGAGGCGGAAGCAGGAGGCCGTGAGGACAGTGGTGTGTGTTTTAGTCACTTTTTACTCAGATGAGACAGAAAGGCCTCAGAAGAACAATTTTAGAAGTGGGAAGGCTGATCTGGGGGCTCACAGTTCCAGAGGTGTTAGTCCAGAGACAGCAGACTCCGTATCTCTGGGCCATAAGCACATCATGGCGGAAGAGTCTGGTGTAGGAAAACAGCTGGGAACAGGGCACCAGGAAGCAGAGGGAGAAGCTCCACTTTCCAGGGATAAACTATACACCCCAAAGTCCTGCCTCCAGGACCCACCTCCTCCAGCCACACCCCAGCTGCCTTCAGTCACCTCTCCGTTAATCCCTCTCCAGGGACTGATTCTCTGACTGGGTGAAGACTCTCCCAACCCCGTCATTTCACTTCTAAACTTTCTTGCATTGTCTCACACATGCACTTTGGGGGGATGCCTCACATCCAAACCATAACAGTGTGGAGGGGGACAGTCTAGTGAAAGTAGCACTGGTAGGAGGGCAATTGGTATTTTATAACTGTTTCTCCAGAAAACAGATTAGGATCTGATTTAAGATCTCTATTCTTCACACCATATTTCTGAGTTGTAAAACTTATTTTCAATTTCCTTTACTACCTATATCATTTTAAAATAGAACTTGGCACAAAGCAGACGTTTTAAATATGTCAGATTCATAGAGAAGAAATAAATTTTAAGTCAGATTTGAGTATACAGAAATATCTCCCATGTTTTTCTCCATAACTGAGTTATTTTAGTTAGTTTAAATTTTGGATCATAATCTCTTCTTGGTAGCAGAAAGGCATCTTGCCAGTCCATGGCCAATTTAGTCATCTTTAGGTTCCTTTAGTTTATTTTCTGGATACTCACTTTGTTCAGAATCCCCTCCTCTGCTTTTTCCTTTCTAACTCTCTGGTGTCAGGGGAGAGTATTGTATTATATAGCACACCCCTCTGTTCAGCCATAGCCAACTGCTTACCCACAAGAAGGCTCGCCTATCCCCCCTGCTTAACCAAGATGCATTCAAGAAGGCGACACTTTTGCACAGCGGAGTGCTGCACTAGGTATAAAAAAAGCCCTCTGCGTGACCACAGCTGGCATCAGTGGAACTGAGCTGAGGACTTGGCGTCACCATCACCCAGATCTGCAGGCACAGAGGAGCAGAGCCTGGGCTTGAATGGGTCCCCATGGAGAGGGAGGAAGGCTGAGCAACACGGGAGCCACGGGCCATGGACAGGCCCGTCCACCAGATGAACTGGACAAGAGCCTAGCCAACTGGGCTGCTTCCCTCATTTAAAAGTGAGCTCCTACTGGGTGCCGCAGAAGCACTGCTGAAGTGGCTAGAAAAGCAGCGAGAGGTTGAGAGGACTTTTGGGGAATTGTTATTTTTAGCAAATAATACAAAATTTTCTGAAGTTGACTGCTAGCATCCTCTTCTTATTTTTTTGTAACTCATATTATGAAATCCTTCAATATGCATCCAATTAGAGTACACAGCATAACAAAGCCCTAGTTGATTTTTCTGGAATACCTTGAAGCACATTTTAGATAGCATCTCCTGTAGACACATCCATCCACATTCTGCATTACTAATCCAGACCTTTCTTGGTAATACCTTTATTGAAGTAGAACTCACTTATCATAGTGTTCACCCATTTGAAGTGTACCAATCAATGTTGTTTCGTCTAGTCACAGAGCTGTGCCATCAGCCCCACAGTCAGGTCTACCATACTGTCCTCCACCTTCCCCCACAGAGAAACCAGGCTCTCCAGTCCTGCCCACAATCCCTGCTGCCATCAGCCCTGGGCAGCCACCTATGCCCTTCCACCTTTTGCAGAGTGGCCTCCCCTGGGTGTTTCACAGAGATGGAACCTTACAACCTGTGGCTGTGGTGTCTGGCTGTTTTTGCTTACATGTGGCTTTCAATTTGTCCATACTGAGCCTGACCCAGCCCTTCCTTTATTTTTATGGAAAAATAATAATCAATATGTTTTCATACCACATTCTGTGTATGTTCCATCAAATGGATGGATGCTTTTACTTAAATTTAGTGTAATTCTCCAGAGTGGACACAACGAGTGGACATTTGGTGTGTTTCTGCCTTCTTAGGAGTAATTAGCAATGAACTGTTTAATGTAAGATGTTGTGTGAACACGTGGCTCTCTTCCACTTACCTGTTGGATTCCTGGACATGGCAATTCTATGTTGAACTTCAGGAACAGCAAGACTGATGGAAACTTCTGCCCCATTTTACACTCCCACCAGCAGTGTGCGAGGCTCCTGGTTCCTTTGTATCCTCCTCAGGATGTCCCCCTTTATTGTTTGACTTCTTTATTCCAACCATCCTGGATGTGAAGTGTCTGCTACTGAGCTTTGACTTCATTCTGCAGTGACTAATGAGGCTGGGCATCTTTTCATGTGACTTTTTGGTCTTCTGTCTTTTCTTGAGAAATATCTGTTCATACCATTTGGCCAGTTTTAATTGGGTTGTTTATATTCTTTTTTATTCCTAAGCTACAAGAGCTATTCATGTAAGTTTTAGGAGTACTAGGTAGAAGTCCTCATTAGATGCAGGGTATGCAAACATTTTCTCCCATTCTGCGTTCTTTCAATTTTCTTGTTAGTATATTTTGAACATGATGTTTTAAATTTTTATAAGGCTCTATATTTCTAGTTCGCTTGTTGCTTTTGTAATCATATTTACAATTCATTACCAAACCTTATAGAAAATGTAAAGCTTATCTGAATGTTCTTCATTTATTTCAGTATGCTCCAGATCAGCAACCAGGAACAAATGTTCAAAAAGAGGACTAAGACTATTTTATATCATTCTTTTTAGGGGGTGGATACTGGGAATTTGAACTCATTTACCACTAAGCTACGTCCTTGGTGTTTTTATTTTAATTGAGATAGGGCCTCACTAAATTTCTGAGGCTGACCTTGTCTTGGGATCCTCCTGCTTCAGTCTCCCCAGTAGCTGGGATATATGCTGCTGTGCCCAGTTATTAATTCTCAATGTTGTTTACCCTTTAATTTCTATACACTAAGCCTGTATACTGTGACTTTTAGTCCTCCTCTCTTAGAGCCTAAGTGTATAGGACAAATATTTCCCTCTCAGTGATTCTCTAGCCATGTCCCACAATTTCTAATCCATAGTTTTTCCATTTTTGTTAGATTCTAGATACGCAGTGACATCAATTTACGTTTTTCATTATACCCAAATGCTGTTTAAGAAAAAATGATTTAAATTCCCAGGTATTAGCATTGTTTTCTTTTATGATTATGCTAATATTTTCAGCTTATTGAATTGTGATCATAGAATTTTCTCAAGTCTTTTCCTACCCGTTGGAATACATTTAATTTGTAGATTTACATACAGCTCATTTTTGTGAAAATCTCATCCAAACTCTGAAGGGCAGTACATCTTCTGGTGTTTCTATGCTTATATGTATAAATGTAATCAGTAGAGGGAGAACTTACAATCTTGACTTCATTATCTAGCTTTGTGTTGAGCAGCTTTTGGTGGTTTAATTCCTGCACCGCCTGGATGGACTGTCTTCCAAGCTGACTGGGATAGGCTGTTCTCTCCAGGAGCAGAAGGTGAGCATCGTAGCTTTGTGGGCTCTGCCGCCTCCTGGAGCCAGGGCTCGGCTCTGTCCTCACCCCCATAGAAGGGCCACGGGCAGAGTGCACATGTCGGCTGGTGGCTTGGCTGGACATCAAGGCCACAGGGCAGAGGCCAGCAGCTTGTCCGTCCTGGAAGAGTCTAACACTCTCCATGTCCTAGTCTAGGGCTCCTCTTTATTGCTTTATGAAGATGAATTCTGAGCTGATTTGGTACTGCTATCAAAAAATGATAAGTTTCGACTTCAGATAGAATGGCAGGTCCTCTTGGCCCTCTCTGGTTTCCTTTTCTCCTGGGTTCAGCCTTCCGTGGCGTTAAGAGTGTGACTCTGGTTTGGTTTTTATTTCCTGGGTCTGTGTTCTTCTTGTCAATTTTCTCCACTCACACACCAATTTTCAGATGTATATGTTCCATCAAATGGATGGATGCTTTTACTTAAATTTACTGTAATTCTCCCGAGTGGACACAAAGAGTTGGCTTTACTTTTAGGCTACTTGTCTGCCTTTCTGTTTTTATTTTAAGGGTTTTCACTGCTCTATGGATTTGTTAGTTCTGCCTTCCCATTAGTTTTGTTTCTGTTCTATTGTTATAATTACAGAGAATTTATTTTATTACAGGATTTATTTCTACAATGGTAATTTTGCATCGTTATACTAACCATTTTCTTGCCTAGTGTCTGTTTATTCACTTTATGAGTAGTGGGAGCAAACTCATATTTCATTTTCTTTCTCCCTGCCCTCCTTAGATTGCTTAGATTTTTTTTTTCTTTTTCAGTGCTTTGCTTTAAAAGAAAAAAGAAAAACCCTATATCTGTATTATAATTTTTTTTCATTCTTCCACTCTCATTTTTGTTACCTATTCTTTTAAATGTTTTCAGAATTTTAACATTTATATTCTGTACAGTAACTATGAATGCTTATTTCTATTAATGTAAACTGAACATTTAAATATTTTAATGCCCCCCCCCAATAAATCATACCCACAGTGTTTATTTGTGAGCAAGACTTTCCACCTTGGAGTCCCTGTAATAGGGCTTCTTATCATTACATTTCTGTAATTCATTTATTGTTTTGGGTAGGTCTTTATATATGAATGGCACTTTGGTCAGCTATTAACTACTGAGGGCCACTCTCTTGGTTTTATTGGAAGTGTCACTAATCCTCAAGCATTGAAGGTTGCTGCCAAGAAACGTGAAGCCAACCTAGCATCCTCTCTTCACAGGTTAATTATTCCTTTTGCCTTGACACCCAATGAATTCTTTTAACATGAAGCCACATGGCTAGAATATCTTTGCCTTGTTTGTGAAAGGGATACTGTGTGGATGTCCAGTGTAAGATGTGAAACAGCCTTGTATTTTTTAGAAAATAATCCTCACGTGATAATTGTGTGGTCTTGGCTCTGACTTTAGTTCTCCATCCGGTGGACACCAGATACGGACTCGCAGAGCTTCCCTGAGCCCCCACCAGCAGGAGTGATCTATTCATCATATTTGTCAACCAAATGTTGTCTTGTTTTCTGGCTGTGCTGTTTCTGCATCCCTCTGCTGTGTTCTCTGTGTCGCTTGTGGGCTGGGCTCTCCATGTGACCTTCCTTTCAGTTACTCTTGGTGCCCCCTCCCCTGAGCCCTGTCGCTCAGGTTCCTTCTGTCCTGGCCGAGGCCTCCCGATGCTGGTGCGCTGCTGCTCTTTCTCTTATTTTATAGAAGTGATGGCTTCATTACGTTTTTATGCCCTTAATTCCCAGCAATGTATCTAGAACCCTGTGTCCCTTCCCTCGGAGGAGCCGCCAGCCGCGGGCTCTTGGCCTCCGGCCTCCCCCGTGGCCTCCCTCTGCTGTCGCCGTCTTTGTTAGGATCTGGGGCTGCTTTTCCATTTGATTTTTTTTTCTCGTTTCTTTCTTGCTGTTTCTAGAATGACATATTTGCTAAAACACAAACAAGTGGACGAGACACAGACACGGTGGGAAGGGCAGGCAGCTCTGGCTGGAGGGCCTCCTCCTTGCTCTGCTTGGTGACATATTTCGCCCTCACTTTCCTGCGGGTGACACGAAGCCGGCTGCTGTGCCCAGTGTGAACTCCTCTCTGCTCTGCTTTCCTCAGCAGCAGGGTCCTGGGAGCTCAGAGAGGCTGCAGATTTCCTGGAAGGAGGCCAGGCGGAGTCTGAGGAGAGCCACCCTGGCCCTCCCCGCTCCATGCTGGGGAGGAGACCCCTCCCTGGCCTTCCCTCTGCACAGGACCAGGTCTGGGGTCCTACCTGGGGCTTCTCAGGCCTCCTGGGGACCTTGGAGGAGAAGGGAAAGTGCTCTCTGTTTTCAATCCTTCATGCTGAAGCATGCTGTTCATTTTGTACTTTTTCATAGTTCAGAAAGTTTGATTCAAACATCAGCATCTTGTGATAACCGAATGAACTAAGCTGTCTGAGGTGGGGGGTGAGCGTGAGAGGCCCCTCCCTGCCAGGAAGCTTATCACATTCTTAACATGAAATTAGCGTGTCGAGGACATTTCCATAAGCTGGGAATTTTTATATCTGTTACATACAAAACACCTTGAAATTTACTGATATTAAGAGAATATGAATAATAAAATCGTTTTAAAACACCTATTTACAAAATTAAAAATTTAAAATAAGATTCTACAATATTAAATTAAAACCTTTATCTGAAATATCACAAAGGTACCTGTGAGAAATTAATAATAATAAAAAAAAACCTCAAAAACTAACAGTGGAAGTGTGCACACACTAACATACAGCTCTAAGTTATTCAAGTTTAATTTCAGTTTTGGAGAAAAATCAGATTTTTTTCTTAATATCCTTTGTTCTCACTGTGTAAGAGTTTTTACTTCTCCCTAAAGTGGACAAAATTAAACGTGAATTTTAAGTGACCAGTGATACCAGCCAGTGGTGGGACAGAGGGCTCCAGCTTATTACAACATCCTGGAGAAGCCAGGGAGCCGTCAGGACTCACGTTGTCAGAGCTCTGAAAAGCAGTCAGAGATTCCAGCAGCCAGCACACACCGGGCTCTGAAAGCCAGTGGCGGAAGGGTCCCTCACCCTGGCCCTGTCCTCCGGGGCCCAGCTTCTGTTCCCTGTGGGCCCAGGGTCCTATCTATCTCCACAGAGGGCGGAGTGGGTCTAATCCTCAAGTTACAGTGTGAGCTGCGCTCATCTTTCTGGAGCTACCAAAAGGTCCAATGCAAAGTGTTCATTCCGCTTTGTCGAATTCCAAACACCAGGTCGGGAAAGCAGGGGCATCGATGGAAACTTACGCCAAGAGCACAGCCAGCTACCTGTGGCTCTCTTCCACTTACCTGTCGGATTCCTGGACATGGCGATTCTATGTTGAACTTCGGGAACAGCAAGACTGATGGAAACTTCTGCCCCATTTTACACTCCCACCAGCAGTGTGCGAGGCTCCTGGTTCCTTTGTACCCTCCTCAGGATGTCCCCCTGGGCCTGGGAGGAAGAACTTGGAGCAGCTCCTTTGAAAAATCAGGGAATTCCGAGGCAAAGTGTACTGAGGGCGGATTGAAGAAGCCACGTTCATGTCCAGGGAAAGGTGCGTGTCCTGAGGAAAGCCAGCAGCTGCCCTCAGACTGGTGTTCCTGGGCTCAGCATCATTCTTGAAGAGCCCCGTTCAGAGCCCATCTGCAAAACTGTGTGAGATTGCTTGTCTTCTGGAATTCGTGGCACCACGAGTGGACTCACGGTGAGAAACAGCGCACTGACCACACAACTTTGGGAAAGTTGATAGACCAGCAAAATATAGGCTTTAAGAATATATATATATATATATATATATATATATATATATATATATATATATATAAAAGTGAACCCTGAGGAAGGGAATCATCTGGTTTCCAGAGTTCTACGTTATTATATCCAACTGTTTCATTATCCACCAAATACATAAAAAGGCCTCTGAAGGAATAAGAGAGCAAGCCTGATGCAAAAGAAAACATTAGATTCATCGACACCATATTTGAAAAAGACTACTAGGCATTAGACATTGAACTTACTAGACAGAGACTTTAAAACAGTGACCTTAAGTACACTTAAAAAGCCAAAGGATATTGCTTTAGACAGCTTTGTATTTCTGTGACCAAGATCCATGACAAGAACAACTTAGAAACCAAAGTTTATTTTGTCTCATGGCACCAGAGGTCTCAGTCCATAACTGACTTCATTGCCCTGGGCCCAAGGTGAGGCAGGACATCATGGAGGGACAGCATTCTAAAGGAAAGCTGCTCAACTCATCTCAGGGCCAGGAAACAAAGAGACAGAGGGGAAGGAAGAGGCCCCAGAGCAAATGCACCCTTCCAGGGCATGCCACAGGTGACCCATCTCCTCCTGTCCAACCCCACCCGCCTACAGTAACAACCTTGTCAGCCCATTCAAACTGGGAGGGACTGATTAGGTCCAGCCACAATGACCTAATCATTTGACCTCTGACTATTCCTGTGATAACAAGAGTTTTTGTGGGACACCTCATATCCGTGCTATAACAGATACCAAGGACTAAAAGAAAATCAGGAAATGCATATGAAAAAAAAATGAGACTATCAAAATTGAGATGGAAATTATTGAAGAAACCAAACAATTATGGAACTGAGAATTTCAATAACTGAAATGAAAAATTCACTAGAATAGATCAAAAACAGATTTGAGGAGGCAGAAAACATAAATAGTGAAATCGAAGATAAAGCATTCAAAATCATATGGGGTGAATAAATACTAGGGGAAAAAAGAATCAAAGAAAATGAATGAAGTGTAAGCAAACACGGGGGCATGATCAGGTGTGCTATCACAGGTGTTAGAGACCCACAGGGGTTGGGGGAAGAGAGGGAGAGAGAAAGAGAGACAGAGAGAGAGAGAGAGACAGAGAGAGAGAGAATGAATTAGAAGAAATAATGTTTAGAATCTTCCAAATTCATAGTGATGTCAATAACTTCTCAAAAGTACATGAATCCAAACATTCAAGAAACTAACAAAACAAAAGCCCCACAAAGTTGAATCAGTTCACAGTGGTCCACCTTAAGACACATTGTAATTGAACTATCAGCAGTCAAAGACAATGATGAGAACACCAAGATAGAAATGGCTTCTCATAGATTAGAGATCATCAATATAATTAATGGCTGATTTATCATCAGAATCCTTAAAGGTCAGAGGGCACTGAGTTGTCATACTGAAGGTTATAAAAAATCAAAATAAAAGTAAACCATTAATTATATATCAAACAAAATGACCCTTCAAAAGTGAGGGAGAAATTAAGATGCTTCTAGGTAAACAAAAACCTAAGGAATTTGCTGCCACTAAACCAACTCTATAATTGCTAAAGCGAATCCTTCAGGTTTAAATGAAAGAACAGTAGCCATTAACCTAGATCTCTGTTTTAAAATAAGCTATGTAGAAAATGCAGAACCATTGTATATTTTTAATGTGTGAGTGCAATTTTTATCTCCAACAAAATTCAAAGGACAAATATGTAAAGGTATTTATGAATTATGATATTGGTAAAGGTTTGAAGATTTAAAGCAATACCTTTGTGTCACACTTGTGACAACAGCAGCAATGGAGAGAAAGTTTCATACAGGTGCAGAATTTTTGTATGCTATTGAAGTTGAGCTGATAGCAAATCAAACTAGATCTACCAACAGAGGATTAGAGACAAAAGTGTGATATGTACAAAAGTGAAATAGTATCTAATTGTGGAAAAGAATAAAGCTGTGATTTTCATATGTATATGTATGAATACATCACAGTGAATCTCACCATTGTGCACGTCCACAAGAATGGGGTCCTAATCAGAATAAGAGATATGTATGATATACATCAAAATGGATTCTACTGTCATGTGTAACTACAAAGAACCAATTAAAAAAAAAGAAGGAAGTTATGACATATGCTGCAATACGTGATCCCTAAAACAGTATGCTGAGTGAAATAAGCCAGAAACCATAAGGAAAATGTGTATGCTTATACTTAGATGTCATACACAGAAGAGGCAGATGTGCCAATCAGAAAGAAAGTTAAGATTACCAAGCACAGTGGCCAGACCAGAACAAGGAGCTATTGCTTAATAGATAGAATTTCTATTTGGGTGATGGAAACCTTTTAGAATTAGATATTGTTGGTGATTGTGCAGCAGTGTGAATGTAAAAATCAATGCCATAATATTGTACCCTTAAAATTATTAAAATATTTTTTTCCTTCCAGTTATTTTACATAATGAAAAAATATAAAAGTGAATTACATAATTAATTTAAATAACAATGAAAGGAAAATAATAGCAGTAATTTTAAGTCATGTTCTCATTATGTAGAAATCCCAACATATTTTGGAATTGGTATCTTTAGATCAGGAGTTTTGTTTCATTACTACCCTTACCCAGCTACTCTCTCAGTATCTTTAAATATGAGCTTCTTCATCTGAATAATGAAATTACATTATTTCCCAACTGAATTCACAGCGTACTTCATAAAACACAATAAACTTCTTCAATTGGTAATACTTTGAAAATGATAAAATAACTTTCTATTTTTAAGATAAAATTATTGTTAGTTATTTAATTTTGTGGATTGCACAAATGGTACAGAATTGTTGCGTAAGCTCTATTTCATATATTCAGGAAAGTAAGAGTAGACACAAAAATAGCAGTTTTAGAGAGACAATAGAAACGCGGTCCTTTTCAGTTGAATTGATATGAACAACTTTCTTGCAAAAACTGCACGGTACCCGCCCACAACAATGCTCTTTCAAGAATCACAAGAACCTGATTCTGCTCACCAAGCATGAACCAACTAGAATTATTTAAATTCCCCATATTCCTCTCTTCTTATGTTTTATTCCACACAAAATGGCTCTTGAGTGTCCACGTACAAAATGAAAGTTTCAGAATTTAAAAACATCAAGGAAGGGGGAAAAATGGGAGAGGTGGTGGCTTCCCATCAGCCTGGCCAGGCCGTGGCCCACAGTCAGGTCCTCTGCCAGCCTCACCGCTTGGCGGCCTTCTTGCCTCCACTTGCTCCTGCAGTTCCACTTCCTCCCCAGGATGCAGTTCAGCTTGTCTATTGAGTGGGACACACAGCCGGCTGCTTCCAATGCTGTGGAAAACCTGCAGCACTTTCAGAACACACTGCCCACTTTGGAAAGGATAGTCTGTGGCAGTTAAAACCTTCATATTAACTATTAACCTTCTGATAAGATTCAGATCTTCTCTGTTTATTTGACCTAACACTAATTTTAAAAGGAAAGTTTCTACATAGCGGAAAAGTGAGAAAAATCATGTACCACACACTTGAAAGGAGTATAATGAGGAGCCCACGGTCTGTGGCCATGGGGACAGGCATTTCAAGGCACAGCCTCAGGGGCTTGACTTCTGGGTGGCGGGGAGAACAAAGGGGGCACTTGTGGGCCAGGGAGGAAATCACTGGGGAGTGGGACAGGGTTTCCAGTGGCTTTCACAGTTCCCTGTCTTCTCAGGAGTGGCTTCTAGTGTCTGGCCTTAGGGGATGTGGAGCCAGCCTCCCAGGTATGCCCAGACTGGGGTTTTTTTTTTTTTTTCCCATAATAGTGAGATTTATTTGGACCTCCTCCTGCATGCATATCACATGGCTTCCTCCATTTCAGCCCACAGCACTACCTCTTCTTTTACCCAAATTCCCCTCCTCCACCACCTTGGTCTTCCTTCTATTTATTTCTTGTTTTTAACTGGTACGTTGTAGTTCTGTATAAAACTGGAGTGCATTATGACATAGTCGCACACACGGAATGATTTGGTCTACCTTACGACCACTTCTTCCTCTTTCCCTCCCCTCCTCGTCACCCCTGGTCCCTTGATTCCACTCTACTCTTTATCTTCTATTTTCATGTGGTTCCCTTAAGTTTCTCTCAAGTTTCCACATGGGAGAGCGCTGGACCCTTCCCTCTCCGGAGTCTGGGGTTCATTTCACTTAGTATGATGTCCTCAAGTTCCACCCGCTTGTCAGCAGATGTCAAACTTTCATTCTTTATGGCTCAGCAAAGTTGTATGTGTGTGTATAGGTACCACATTTCCTGTATTCACTCACTTGTCGACATGCATCTGGGCTGGTTCCAGAACGTAGCTATTGTGAACTGTACTGCTATAACACTGGTGTGCTTGTATCACTGCAGTGTGCTGATTTTAGTTTTTGGATAAATACCAAGGAGTGGGGAAGTGGGTCTTATGGCGGTTCCATTCTGAGTCTTTTGTTAAATCTCTATTTTGCTTTCTAAATCCATTCTACTGATTTTTAGTCCCATCAATAATGTATAAGTGATCTTTTCTCCCACATCTTTCCCAGTAATTATCATTATATGTATTTTTTTTTTAATTTTGGGTACCAGGGATTGAAATCAGGGGCACTTGACCACTGAGCCACATCCCCAGGTCTATTTTGTATTTTATTTAGAGACAGGGTCTCACTGAATTGCTTAGTGCCTCACCATTGCTGAGGCTGGCTTTGAACTCACAATCCTCCTGTCTCAGCCTCCCAAGCCACTGGGATTACAGGTGTGTGCCACCGCACCCGGCATCATTATTTGTATTCTTAATGATTGACATTCTAACTGGGACAAGATTAAATCTCAGTGTAGTTTTGATTTGCACATCTCTGCTTAGTAAGGGTGTTGAAAACTTTTTTCATGTATTTGTTGGCCAATTGTATTTCTTCTTTTGAGAAGTGTCTCTTTAAATCTTTTACCCATTTATTGAGTGGGTCATTAATTTTTTTCAGTGTTGACTTTTTGAGTCCCTTAATATATTCAGTTATCAATCCCCACTTAGAAGGGTACCTAGCAAAGACATTTCCCATTCTATAGGACCCTCCTTCACACTGTTTCCTTTGCTCTTCAGGAGCTTTTTAACTTAATGTCATCCTGCTTATTTACTATTAGTTTTATTTCTTGAGATTTAGAATCTTGTTAAGAAAGTCAGTGCTCACAACCACATGTTGGAGTGTTCCTCTGTGTTGTGCTAAAGCAGTTTCACTGCAATTGACTTAGAGTGGATTTTGGGCATTTGAAAGGTAGGGATCTACTTTCACTCTTCTCTATACGGATATCCATTTCACCAGCACCATTTGTTAAAGGAGTATCTTTTCTCCAACTTAGGCTTTGGGCAAGTTGTTTGTTAAGGGTCACATGACTGTCCATCTGTGCATTTGTCTCTGTGTCCTCTGCTTTACTCTATTGGTCTTCCTACCATGATGCTTTTGGTGATGATTGCTTTGTAATGTAATTTGAGATCAGGTGCTGTGATGCCTCCAGCTTTGCTCTTGTTGTCCAGGATTGATTCAGCTATTCCAGGTATTTTATTCTTGCATATAAATTTTAGGACCACCTTTTCCTAGTTCTTTGAAGAATGTTATTGGTATTTTGATGGAGATTGCATTGAACCTGTATGCTGCTTTTGGTAATAGGGATCTTTTGATATTATTTTTACTTATGCATAAACATGGTAGATCTTCCCATCTTCTAAGATATTCTTCAATTTCTTTCTTGACTATCTTATATTTTTCATTGTAGAGGTTTTTCACCTTTTTGGTTAGATATATTTCCAAGAATTTTATGTATGTGGGCTGTTGTGAAGGAATAACTTTAGTGATTACTTTCTTACTGGGTTAATCATTGAAGTATAGAACAACTATTAATATTTGTGTGTTGATCTTGTATCCTGAAACTTCTCTGAATTTGTTTATGAGATCTACAAGTATTCTGGAGGACTTTCTGGGGTTCTCTAAAAATAGAATTATGTCATCAGCAAGCATAAACAGTTTGAATTTTTCTGTTCCAGCTTCTATCCCTTTAATTTCCTTTTCCTGCCGTATTGTTTTGGTTAAATTTTCCAGAACTGTATTGAATAGGAGCTGTAAAATTGGACATTCTTTTTGATTCCTGATTTTAGAGAAAATGCCTTTGCTTTTTCTCCATTCGGTGTGAGGTTGTCCATGAGTTATTCATGTGTGTTTTTGACATATGAATATATCAAGTATATTCTTTTTATACCTAGTTTTTTTCAGAGTTTTTAATATGGATGGATGCTAGATTTTGTTGAAGGATTTTTCTGCATCAATTGAAATGTTCATGTGATTTTTGTCCCTGCTTCTATTTATGTGATGAATTATATTTATTAATTTTTGTATATTGGACAAACCTTACGTCACTGGGATGAAATCACTTGGTTATGAAGTATAATCTTCTTAATGTGTTTTTGGATGCAGTTTGCTAATAATTTATTAAGGATTTTTGCATCATGTTCATCAAAGATATTGGTCTGTAAATTTCTTTCTTTGGTGTGTCTATATCTGGTTTTGGTATCAGAATGGGACTGACTTCATAGAATTAGTATGGGAGTGTCCCCTCCCTTTCTAATTTATGAAATAATTTAAAAAAGGAGTTCCATTAGTTCTTCTTCAAAGGTATAGTAGAACTCGGTTGAAAATCCATCTGGTCCTGGGCTTTTCTTTGTTAAAAGATTATTGGGCTGAAAATATGGCTTAGTTGCGGAGTGCTTGCCTGGCATGTATGAGGCCCTAGATTTAGTCCCCAACACCAAAATAGGAAAGCTTTTTATTAATACTTTAATCTTTTTTTAAATTTTTTTTATTGTTGGTCGTTCAAAACATTACATAGTTCATGACATATCATATTTTACACTTTGATTCAAGTGGGTTATGAACTCCCATTTTTACCCCGTATACAGATTGCAGAATCACATCAGTTACACTTCCATTGATTTACATACTGCCATACTCGTGTCTGTTGTATTCTGCTGCCTTTCCTATCCTCTACTATCCCCCCTCCACTCCCCTCCCCTCCCCTCTTCTCTCTCTACCCCCTCTACTGTAAATCATTTCTTCTACTTGTATTATTTTTCCCTTTCCCCTCACTTCCTCTTGTATGTAATTTTGTATAACCCTGAGGGTCTCCTTCCATTTCCATGCAATTTCCCTTCTCTCTCCCTGTCCCTCCCACCTCTCATCCCTGTTTAATGTTAGTCATCTTCTCAAGCTCTTTGTCCCTACTCTGTTCTTAGTTACTCTCCTTATATCAAAGAAGACATTTGGCATTTGTTTTTTAGGGATCGGCTGGCTTCACTTAGCATAATCTGCTCTAATGCCATCCATTTCCCTCCAAATTCTATGATTTTGTCATTTTTTTAATGCAGAGTAATACTCCATTATATATAAATGCCACATTTTTTTTTTATCCATTCGTCTATTGAAGGGCATCTAGGTTGCTTCCACAGTCTTGCTATTGTGAATTGTGCTGCTATGAACATCAATGTAGCAGTGTCCCTGTAGCATGCTCTTTTTAGGTCTTTAGGGATTAGACCCAGAAGGGGAATAGCTGGGTCAAATGGTGGTTCCATTCCCAGCTTTCCAAGAAATCTCCATACTGCTGTCCAAATTGGCTGCACCAATTTGCAGTCCCACCAACAATGAACAAGTGTACCCTTTTCCCCGCATCCTCGCCAGCACTTGTTGTTTGACTTCCTAATGGCTGCCAATCTTACTGGAGTGAGATGGTATCTTAGGGTGGTTTTGATTTGCATTTCTCTGACTGCTAGCGATGCTGAGCATTTTTTCATGTACTTGTTGATTGATTGTATGTCCTCCTCTGAGAAGTGTCTGTTCAGGTCCTTCGCCCATTTGTTGATTGGGTTATTTGTTATCTTATTGTCTAATTTTTTGAGTTCTTTGTATACTCTGCATATTAGGGCTCTATCTGAAGTGTGAGGAGTAAAGATTTGTTCCCAGGATGTAGGCTCCCTATTTACCTCTCTTGTTGTTTCTTTTGCTGAGAAAAAAACTTTTAATTTGAGTAAGTCCCATTTGTTGATTCTTGTTATTAACTCTTGTGCTATGGGTGTCCTATTGAGGAATTTGGAGCCCGACCCCACAGTATGTAGATCGTAGCCAACTTTTTCTTCTATCAGACGCCGTATCTCTGATTTGATATCAAGCTCCTTGATCCATTTTGAGATAACTTTTGTACATGGTGAGAGAAAGGGATTCAGTTTCATTTTGTTGCTTATGGATTTCCAGTTTTCCCAGCACCATTTGTTGAAGATGCTATCCTTCCTCCATTGCATGCTTTTGGCCCCTTTATCAAATATAAGATAGTTGTAGTTTTGTGGATTGGTTTCTGTGTCCTCTATTCTGTACCATTGGTCCGCCCACCTGTTTTGGTACCAGTACCATGCTGTTTTTGTTACTATTGCTCTGTAGTATAGTTTGAAGTCTGGTATCACTATACCACCTGATTCACACTTCCTGCTTAGCATTGTTTTTGCTATTCTGGATCTTTTATTTTTCCATATGAATTTCATGATTGCTTTATCTATTTCTACAAGAAATGCCGTTGGGATTTTGATTGGTATTGCATTAAACCTATAGAGAACTTTTGGTAATATCACCATTTTGATGATGTTAGTTCTGCCTATCCATGAACAGGGTATATTTTTCCATCTTCTAAGATCTTCTTCTATTTCTCTCTTTAGGGTTCTGTAGTTTTCATTGTATAAGTCTTTCACCTCTTTTGTTAGGTTGATTCCCAAGTAATACTTTAATCTTAATGCTTGATATTGGTCTCTTTAGGTTTCCTACATCCTCTTGGATTAATTTGGTTAGTTCATAAGTTCCTATAAATTTGTCCATATCTTCTAGATGTTCCAATTTATTAGATTATAAATTTTTAAAATATTACCTTATGATCTGGATTTCAGTGATGTCTGTGATATCTACTTTTTCATCTCTAATTTTGTTGATTTAGATCTTTTTTCTCTTTCTTTTGACTAGTTTGGCTAAGGATTTATTATTATTAATTATCTTTTCAAAGGACCATCTCTTTGTTGCATTGATTCATTGCATTATTTTCATTTTTAATTTCATTAATAATTATTTCATGTCTTTTAGTGGTTTTTGGAATTACTTTGTTTCTGCTTTTCTATGGCATTGAGATATATCATTAGATTATTTAATTGGGATCTTTCTTTGTTTTCTTTGTTGTTTTTTATATTTAATACTATAAATTTTCCTCTTAGTACTGCCTTTATAGTGTCCCAGAGATTTTGATATGTTGCATAATTTTTCCTTTATGCTTCTAGGAATTTTAATAGTTTTCCTCTCTTTTCTTCTATGATTCATTTCGAAGAGTATGATTCAATCTTTTTGTTTTATATGGTTGGTATAATTTTCCTTAATAATATTCATTTCCACTTTTATTCCTTTTTGATTTGATAAGATACAGTAGATTATATTGATTCTTTAAATATTTGCTCCTCCTCTGGCTGCAGAGATTCCCCGCGCTCACTTTCGACCCACCTTCTCGGCATCGGGTGAGAGCAGCCTCTCGCTCCGTTCCACGCCCTCCAGTGCCAACGCAGTGCCCTTCTCCCCTTCTTCCTGCTGTGCTCCTGGCTGCAGTGAGTTGGGAGGCCACCATCGCCAGCAAAGCTGGCCCATCTCAGATGTAGTATTCTTGCTCCCTCTTCAAAGCTCTTGAATTTCTGGGTCTCTATGATTATTTTACTGTCCAGTGCTGAATTTCAGTGAATTTCCTCCATCACTCACCTCGAGTGAAGCAAAACTCCTGATGGTTGAATCTGCAGCCTGAGCAGATGGCAGGCATCCCCCTCCTCTGACCCTCCTTCTTGTGGTCTTGAGCACGCGTCCTTAGCACTTGCTGAGACTCCTCCAGGCTGGTTTGAACAGCAGCTGGTCAGAACTGGAGCAAATTCACCTGGGTACTTTTGCCTCAGTGGGCTTCCCCTTTTGATCTTACTCCCTGACTTGGTAGCCGTCTCTGATTTCAGCTCTGCTTTCCACAGGAATACTAACAGAGAAAATTTGCAATAATCCACTATTAGGATTACAGTCGAAGATTTAAAATTAAGGCCTCCACCAGTAAGTGGACCATCAGTGTGATTATTTCAAAAGTAACCTGAATATCACTTTATCTATTTTAGGAAAACATGTGAGAACTACTTACAATTTTTCCGATTATTAAGGATTGTCATTTGAAAAATAAACAATGCAAAACAATAATGAAAGAAATCAAAGAATATCTAAATTAATGGAAAGCTGGCCATCCCAACATCAAAATCCTTGCATGCTGTTCTGCTGATACTAACAGTTTTCACAGAGAAGCAGAACTCCGGAATAACAAGCAGGGCACTGAGGAAGAACAAAGTTGAAGGACTGACTGACCACTAGATTTCAGGACTCACTCTACAGCTGCATTAATCAGACAGCATGGTATTGGTGTAAGAATAGATACACCGATCAATGGAACACAAAAGGTAATCCAAAAATAGACAAACCTAGTCAACTGATCTATGAAAAAAAGCACAAAGGCAATTCACCATAGAAAGGAAAGTCTGTTCAATAAATGGTGCTGGAAAAGCTGGTATCCCTATTTCCATACCACAGGTACAGTCCAAGGGGCAATGGTGGCCAGTTCTGTGTGAGTGAGGGCTGACCCAATGAGCAGGGGAATTTTCAGAACAATGACATTACCCTGTGTGATACTCTCAAAGCAATAACACTATGCAAAGTGCAAAGAACTGTACACTCTAAAGAATAGACTTTAGTATATTCAGAAATTTTAAAGTCATTTTCTCCAGTGGGGGCATAGAGGAAAGTCCTAAACACTCCAAGAATTTCTTTGATTTACAGAAGGATTGCCCCCCATACTATCTTCACAAATTGAAAATGTAGTAAATAGAAACTGTGTTGAATAACCTACCTCAGTGGGCATCCTAGCTGAGCATCACTGTAGGGTGCTTGCTGTCTCCCAGGTGACTGCTGGTGGGCACAGACCCAGAACAGGGCTGGGCCACCGCCCCACAATGGTGACCACCCCTAGGGCTTTAGGCTCTAGACTTCTGGGTTCTTCTTCCTGCCTAGGAAAGAGGTCCGCAAAGGGGCATCACCGGCTCAGCGGCGTCCACTAGGACTGACAATAGACACACCAATCATAACCACACACACTTCCCGTGGGGGTGAAATAAGTCCCCCAAACCACACTGCTGCTGCTGCTGACGCCTGGCCCCTGCTGTCGCCTGTGCTGAATAAAAGACCAGTATGCTTTCTGACTGAGCGGCTGGGGTTGAGGCCAGGGTCTTCGGGGGTCTTTCAACTGCAAGGTTGATGGGGTCTGGCTCACTGCCACTGTCCAGCCTGACCAGAGACATCCTGCTGCATATCTGCCTGAAGAAAGATCACAATTCAAAATCACAGCAGGGTTATCACTTTCACAAGACTGATAAAGTCAGAAAACCCAAAGTCAATCATGGTAAGTTAGAGATCGTCTGTATAGGAGCACTGACATTGAACAATTATGTAAATCGATGGAGATGGGAGTTTTGTTTTAGGAAAGTAGTGGGAGAATTGTCCAATGATGCAAGAGGTCAGGGGAAAGTTTCTGGGGTCAGTATGAATTCATACACAGCTCATATGTGTACTGAGATTGACACGTGCAATCATTTCTGTGTATGACTATATAGCAATTTAATGCATTTAACATGCATTTTATACATATTAGCACAACAATTGAATGAACAAATTTTATGTAATTGGCTAAGAAATCAAAATTTCACTGAAGTAGTCAGCTACCGCTGGACAGGAACAGGAGCCAGCATACAGCTGCCAGTGATATTATTGAAGGTAGAATCCCACTATATTGAGAAAATTATTTTCCATCAGTTTCTTCCTTACATATGGTTTTCAATGTTTTTTTTTTTTCTGGAGGAATTTCAATAAGTCTATGCTTTCTTCTTACAAATATCAGACACCAGTGATTCTTGACAAAGCTCTGGAACAAAGTATCAATTTCTTGTGGGAAAAGGCAGAGCTTCTCATCTCTGCTTTTGTCTTTTGGGGTCTGTAAATTCTATTCTTCTACAACGTCTAACCTGGTAGAAGGAAAAAGATGACTGTGCGAAGGATCTGCGGTAAACCTTAGGTCTGCCACTCCCAGGCCATGAGACATGTTTTGTTCCTGGTGTGCCCTCAAGTGCACAGAAGTACACAGAGTTGATACCTGCAAGGTCTGGGCCAGGGTTTCTGCTTTGTGAAATGATGACAAGTATCCAATAATTGGTCATAAAATACTACTCCATTCACGAGATTTTTCAGTGTGACCAACAATAACTTATTAGCCTACAGTGTTATGATTGATTATTCTTTACTCCTTGAGCTAATCTGAAACATGCAATCTAAATCCCTTGCTTATCTGCAGCTCTAATTCTTGGTGATTTAATTGTTGCACAGCTTGCCCAATGAACTGCTGCTTTGTAATTAAGAAAATTGTTGTTTTGGATTCCTCCTTCTAAGTCCATGCTTTCATACCTACTGCTAGACCAAATGCCCTGGTCCCTCCCTCCCCACCGCTCAGAGAACACTCTCCATGGGTCATCTTTAAGGCCCTTTAAATTGCTCATGGCTGAAACATCTAGCTGTTTAACAAAATCCATTTCTTCTCCTTCTTGGACACACTGCATTCCTTCCTCTTACAGTTCCATGCAGGGCATGACTGAATGCTGCGTAATGTGAGCAGGAGGTCTAGACAGCCCATATGAACCTACCACACCACTCCATGTTGTCATTTCTCATTCTACCACTGGACACAGTGGTATGCAGGCCCGCAATATTGTTAGAGCCATGCTGGGAAGAGGGCTGGATCCACAGTCACTCTGAAGGATAGCCTTCTACCAAGAAGGGCACAAGCTTGCAGTTGAGGCTTATGGAAGTATGCATCAGTTTTTTGCAAACTATTGACATATCTTAGCTACTATACTCTGATTCTAAGTAAAACTAATAATTTGAAAACTAAGATAGTATGTTTTTCTCAACCTGATTTTCATCTTGTGGGAAAATTTGCATCTTCCTCAGGATGAGCCAGCCTCTCTTCTATAGTGTGTTGCAAGAAATCTGGTCAAACCCAGCAAAGGAAGGACAAACAATGTTTTGTTCTCTGTTTACCTCTTTGTCTGCCCAACACACCACACGTTCATGAAGAGCGGAGTGTGCATTCACTTATTTTCATATCTAACAACTTATGGTTTCTTCTCTAAGGACTGTTTGGTCATAGGATTAATTGATACCTGTTGAATGAATAAATAAATGGTGAATGAGTGAACTGAGGTCCTGTGTTTAATTTTGACATTTATTTTCGGTTTTTTCCCAACCTGTCAACCCAGGGAGCCTATCCCTTCCCCATCCTCAGAGGCTAATCACAATGCTGCCTGGCCTTTGAACCTCACAAGGTCTTGACCTTGACCTCCCTGCTTACGGTACCCAGTCCACATCTTCCTTGGCAATTGTCTTCTTGTGTTGTTTGCTTGCATCTGTGTCCCTCCCAGCAGATGGCGAGATAGGAATTGACTAGTTTGTGGTTCAACAGATGGAGGAAGAGCTGAGCACGCTTCACCAGACTAAGACCTGGAAGGACAGGTCAGCAGGAAAGAATCTTGATGATGGAGGGACTTGGCGGAGAAGAAAAACAGTGGTGCCCAGGGAAAAGTGCAATAGCACAGGACGGTGGTTCCCAGTGTGTCCTGGGATCAGCAGCCTCATCTGCACCAGGGAACTTGCGAAATACACAACTAGTCAGGCTCCAACCTAGTTAAAGAGACCCTCTGGGGAAAGAGCCCCAAGTCATTGGATTGGTCAGTGCTTCTGGCATCTGAGGATATTTTGAGAGCATCTAGCAAGGGGAGGAGACCTGCCAGCCTGGAAGCAAGACAGCCCCGGAGCACCCCTGGGGCCCAGCTCCTTGCAGAGAGCCAGGCCCTGCCTGTGCGCATCACCCACTAGCTATGTCCTGGCAGAAGTAACTTCACCTCTTTTTGCCAGTGTATGTAATTCAGGGGTCTGAAAAAATTTTTCTTAGTTGTCATTGTAGTTCTAAAATTCTATAATGGCACAAGTTATTATTACCTAAAATAATGTTCTTCCCAAGAAGCATTGCAAAAGTCTAAAATATTGCTATTTCTCAGACAATCTAACCTGAGCCTGTTTTAATGCCTTTTCCTGCATCGGTGACCTCTTGGATGTCGGAGTGTGGGAGAAGGGCCCATGCTGCAGGAGGTGCCATGCCTGGCTGCCCTCTCCACTTCTGAGGAAGTCAGGATTTCATGACCTCTTCAGTCCCTGAACACGTCTTTGGTGGCTTTGCCTTGGTTTATCCATCTTCTCCACGTGGTTGGAAATGTAACTGCTAAGTGTTGGAGAATCATATTGTGGACACATTGAACACCAGAAAATTAAAATCCTTAGGTAGATAAATCCAAGCTTATTTACAGACATTTCCAGATGTTAGACTTCATTCATATTCTAGGACTGCATAACACAGTACCATAAGTAAAACAGCAAAATATAACACAAAGATCGTTTCCCCATAGTCCTGGGATGTGGAAGACGAGATCAAGGTGCGGGCAGGGTTGGTCCTCCCAGGCTGTCTTCAGCTTGCCGGTGTCATCTTCTCCCTGATCCACAGGACACCGGTCAGGTTGAACCAGGGCCCATCCTGATGGCATCACTTAATCACATCTTTAAAGGCCCTCCCTCACCGACAGTCGCATTCCGAGGTGCATGATATCAGGACTCCTGCTTCTGCATTTGGGGGTGGATACGATTCACCTTGTAATTCGACATTAACAACAGGACCAGAGAGTCTCTAGCAGCATTTGGAAGAAGCCTGGTTATCCTTCAAGGTGAAAAGGTAAGAACCTTAATGAGACCAGAGAAAGGATAAAAAGGATACTACATACATTTGGACCATACTTTATAATAGGCATATTGTTTCTTTTCCTAATTAAGTTATTCTGATTTATTACCTGAAGAGTCAGACATAAAATATATATCATAACATATCATGGTATAAAATGTCATCATAAAAAGGGCTTCAGCACCTGGATTACATGCAACTCTAGTAAGTTTAATGCCCAACTCCATCTCTTACCCCTTAAATAATAAAAGAGCTCAAATCTCCATCATGAATGGGAAGCCATTCTAATAAAAATCTAAAGTGTCCAAAACACACATACTCACTGTAAGCAAAAATGACCAAAACTGTTTCAGCACCATAATTAAAGTACAAATAACCAGGCTGGAGCAGACTTCATGGATCAACTCTGTCTTCTACTCAGCGGTGGAGTCGGGCACTGGAGGGCTCACTTTCTGAGTAGGAAATGGCACTGCTGACAGGGGAGGTATGGGTTTATACAGTTACATGGGGGGGTGTCTTAGTCCTTAAACACTTTAACAGGACCTGGGCAAGAGGTGGAGAACATCTGGAGCTTGTTTTCCCTGGGCACGGTTTTTAATTAAGCAGTTTCTACAGGGCAGGGATGGAGGGTTCAGGGTGCAGAGTCTAGTGCTCATCATCTGACCTACTGGGGTCATTGTATTGACCTGGGGACAAGATTGATGTGTAATTTCATTGTCACTGGAAGAGAATTTAGTTGGGAAAGGATCCCTCTTCCCAGGGACTGCTCTCTGGGATTGATGGTTATCTCCCTCCCAGGGCTTGTTCTGTCACTGAGAGGTGATTGATTGGAAGGATCAAAGTTTTGGCTTCTCTCTCCCTCCCTCCTTCCAGGTCACACACTGTCTTGGGGGTTTGTCAATTTCATAGCCTTCACTCACTCACCCACCATAGTGGGTGATGAACTGATAACAGTACACATCAAATGTCGTTTGAAAAAGCATCAATTAATTTATAAATCATACTTAATTATTCTCTCATTGGTTGCCAAAATTTTGAATAAATAGGAGCTTATAGCAATCAAATGAATCCTTATTCTGCTGTATGTTGGTACATATAAAAACATGATAACAGAGCATCACACAAACACATGTGTGGAAGAGCAACTGTCTCCAGGATAAGACATTTCTTAAGGGTTAAAATTCTAAAATGAGTGCTACTCTGATAGTATTGATATTATTACCACTGTTAGAGCTGTGACGTCTCTGTGAGTTCTCTGGGATGAGCAGGCCTTGCTGCTGCTTGTGTTATCAGGGAAGATCTCAATTAAGTGACATTTGTGGCAGCCTTGCTCACCCTGATTTTGTTTCGTTTTGTCTTTACCAAGAACTGATTAGCTAGGAAATTCGATAAGTTCTACAATGTAGACTGTATCTGGGGAGGTTAGATTCATCCATCAACTTGGCCAGCCTGTGGAGCCAGGGTGTTGGAGCACATGTTAGATTATGCCTTGAGTGAAGGTATTTATTCATGGGATTAGCACCCTCAGTCACTTGATTTGGAGTAATTCAGATTATCCTATAGAATGTGGTAGTCCTCATCCCTTCAATTGTCATTCTTAAGAGTACCAGCTGAGGTTTCCCCAGGAAGAAAACATTCTTCCACAATTAGCACCACAAAGATCCTGCCTAACTCAAGACTACAGTAACTCTTCCCTGCTGTCTTGAACTTGGCAGATTTGGCAGCTCCAGGCATGGGTTCATTCTTTGAAAATCTCTCTCTCTCCTCATATACATGATAGATAGCTGATAGATAAATGGATACATAGATACTTAGATATATAGTCAGATAGACAGATTCAACCCTTCATGAATACTAAAATCTGTGGATTCTCAAGAGTCCCCCTGTACAGTGGTGTAGTCTTTCCACATTGCCTAAGCACATCCTCCCCTGAATTACTTCTAATGCTAAATGAAATACAAATCCTATGTAAATAGTTGAAAACTGTCTTGTTTAGTAAATAATGACATAAAAAGTCTGTATGTGTTTAGTAAAGATGTAATTAAAAAAATAATTTCCATCTGCCATATATATATATTAGACATAGCTGGACACAATAACTTAATTTTGTTTGTTTATTTTTATGTGGTGCTGAGGATTGATGCTAGGTGAGTGCTTTACTGCTGAGCTGCAACCCCCAGCCCCTGCATCTGCTTTTGGTTGAATCCATGCATAGGATCCCCAGATACAGAGGCCACCTACACAATATAGATCCTATTGGTTCCATTTCTCAAAATAACTTTAATACATCTTTTAAAAGGATTTTCATTGTTCCTTCCTTGTTACTTTCATAAGTATAACATTTATACAGTACTACTTGTTTCAAGTAGTTAATTAGGATTAATTAACTACACTCATTGTGCTGATTTCTGCTGCTGCTTCCTGGAGCCTATTACCGTACCTCAATGTCAGCTCCCTGAGCAATGTTCCCACTCAACTACTCCAGAGAGCCACATGGGATTTGGATTTGTCATATAACACATCTATTCAATCACATCCTCAGATTTGCAGAGAAACAGTTGAGTAGCGTTACTGTATACAGCAAGAGAGGAGCCTTCTATTTCACTGTTAGACCATGCATGTTATATTAAGATCTTCCTAGAGTTTCTGCTATATTTTTCTCTCATGTGAAAGACATGGCACAGATATGTCACCCCTGGATTTGGCCAACATGTAGAAATGCAGAGGTGGCACTGGGTTCAGATTCTCCACACTGTCATTTCCTCTCCTGTTTTCATTCCCTACTGATTCTCCCAGTACCGACCACTGTGGTCCCTAGGCCGGCTGCTCCCTGGTCTTGGCTCCTAGCCCTCCCTCATCACAGACTCTGTCCCTGGGCACATGCTCCTCTGACAGGCACCTTTGCTGTGCCTTCTACCTGAGCGTTAACTCCATTCTGGGCCAGCCAGTGCTCCCTGCAATGCTCTGTGACAAACATCATGCATGTCATTTCTGTCAGTGCTCTGGAAGGTTCCTCCAGCACCCTCCTTCTACATGCTAGTGCAGTAGGCCTCAAACAGCCCAGCAACGCCCCTCAGAAGCTCCCTTCCTCCCTGCTCACATGTCTCCCCAGAGCTGAGTGCTGAGGATGGCTTCTTAAATCAACATGTGCATCAGAGAAGTTCAGTTAAGCATCAGAAAAGTCCTTCCAAGCTCATGCAGCCATCACTGCTCATTTGCACATGAGTGTGAGCAGTCGTTGGCATTTCAGTGTCCTAGGAAGTAGCCCCACCCACCATGGTCACAGAATCACAAGCTTCCTTTGCACGTGTGTGGTAGACCAGAAGTTAAGATGGTCCTGCTGAGGCTTGGATCTGAAATATTCCCCCAAAGTCCATGTTTGACAACACAATCTCCAGTGTATCAAGGTTCAGAGTTGGTATTTTAGGCAGTGATCACAGCTATAACCTCATCAGTGGATTGATCCACTTGATGGATTCGTCATCTGAGTGGACTGATGAGTAGCAACTGTAGGTGAGTGGGCATGGCTGGAGAAAGTAGGCCCTGGGGACGTGTCTTTGGAGACTCTCTCTCATCCCTGCTCCTTGCCCTCTCTTTCTCTTGGTTTCCAGCTGCCATGTCCTGCGCTGCTTGTCTGCACCAGGCCCTTCAGCTGTGATGCTCTGCCTCAGGCCCAGAGCATTGGAATTATCCAACCACCAACTGAAACCTTTGAAACTATGAGCCCCAGATAAGATTTTGCTCCCCTGAGTTGTTCATGTCAAGAGTTCTCATCACAGTGATGAAAGCTGAGTAGCAGGTCCCATGACTCTGCCCTGTTATTATTCCCACGATTGTCTTCCTTAACATTGAAAAAAAAAGTAGAAGATTGGGGTGGCCTCCTTTTCTAGTCACATAAGCTTTTGGGGGACAAACCAGAAGTCAGCAACATGTGAGTTCTGAATGGTGCCCACTACTGTCTTCCTCGGCACCAGTGCAGTCAATCAATGGAACATACTTTGGGGGAAAAAAAAGTGTCTGTGTTGACCATGTGTAGACTCTACTTCTTACAGCTGTTCTCCAGAAGACAGTTTGACAACTGCATCATTTAAATTGTGATAAGCATCACTTAAATTGTGCTGGGTGGTACAGTCATCTAGAGATGGCTCAAAACACACAGAAAGATGTGCTAGATGTGTGTGAATATTATTCCATTTTATACAAGGGTCTTGAGGAAAAGAGGACTTCATTTAAGAACCTCAAGGGACTGAAATCTGTCCAGAAACTGAAAGAATGTGGAAGTGGAGTCCACCCGCAGAGCCCAGGCGCAGGGTGTCCCAAGGCCCCAGTGGAAGCCCAGCCAGACCCAGCATGGGTCCCAGCTAGACCGAGCTGCAATCTAGCTGGGCACAAATAACCGAGCCGCCACAAAGCACTTGTATGTTCAAACAGGAAACTTTATTGCCCGAACTCCACCAGCACTCCACGCACACTTCCCGGGAACTCTCCCAGCTCTCCACCGGCTCTGCGCCAACTCTCTTGGAACCCCTCGAGAACTCAATGGGAACTCCAAAGTAGCAGGCACCACCCTATTCCCAGAGCCTCCCTATTCCCTATTTCCAGGAGCCACCCTATTGCTGGACAGTAGGGGTCCATATATAACTCAATACACAGCCTGTCCCAATCCAGCATCATCCAGTCACAGCAATTATAACTTAATTATCATCATCTTAATGGCTCGCTGGCATCACCTCTTAACCACTCCTAACCACTCCTTCTGGCGCCATCCCTACTGGACTGTGGCTCTCAGCAAGACCGCCAGGACTTCTGCTCTGTAGAAGGATCAGCTAATACACAGGTGTTGCTTCAGCCACAGCTGCTCACGGCAGCAGCAGTAGAAACTGTTAAAAGTGTTCTTCAAATAATCTGCCTGTATTGATAGCAGTACTTGCAGTGATTAGAATTTGACTCAATCTCATAGTATGCTAATATTTATTGCTCCTATGTAGCTGGGAAATGAACAATTTATAGATAATTGGGATGTAGATCACACTCAAACATTGGTCTTAATGTTCTCAATGAGGCTTTCATTCTCCAAATAGTATATAAAAATAATAATATGCCTTTATTCTATTAATTTTAATTTTAAAATCATAGTTAAACTGATACATTTTTGCATACAGCTCTCTAGATTCTTAACACATGTAAGATTTTGTCACCACCATAACCACGAGGATACAATTCCGTGTCCCCTGGAGTCCCTATGCTACCCTGCACCGTGCATCCTTCCCCTACCCTGCACCCTAGGGACCACCCATCTGCTGTCCATCTCCCTGCAGGATGCTCCCTGGACTCTGGGTTGTGCTCGGTCCTGAAGAATGCATCATGATGAAGATCAGCAAGCCTCTGGAAAGAGCCAGGTGACAAAGGTTCTGGCCTCAGGAACTGGATGCTCTTCATTGCCACTCACCTGTGCCGTGTGATGGTTGGACAGGTGTGGACAGTGCTTAGGCTGGTGGACGTGATTGTGTTCTAATGAATTTTTATGTACAGAAGCAGTGGTCAGATCCACAGCCCATAATTAGCTTATCCAACATCTAAACTACATATTCGGTGCAAAGTCCTCATATTCAGAGATAGAATAAACTTCTTTATAGTAATGCTAGAAAAATATCTGACAATAGCACTATAGATTTTCCTCAAAAATGCAACTGTAATACTAAATTGTTCTAAAACATTGCTGAGCATGCCACTGAGGGATATTTTTGTCTTTAATGCATTTCTGTACTAAGAGGACAGGAACTTGCTTTCTGTGTGCATAATGGGAGTCTTTACTCAACTCAAAGCCTTATTTTCATAGAAATGCTTCTGTGCGGTCTCCTCCTCAGTCTGCTCCTCCAACTCTCATGGGAATGGCAGTGTGTATTCTTTCCTGACTTCCATTTTCACATTGTCCACCATCCCAGAAGCATGTTCTCAGTAAAGGTTTGCAGAAAATTAGGGTTAGAGGAAAAACTTCCCTATTGAATTTTGTCAGATGCCTTTTCTGCTTCTGATCCATGACATTGCATTTTTCTTCTTTAGATTATTGACATGGACTGTAGCCCTTGTTTCTTAATGTTGAACCAGCCATACACAGCTAGAACACATTCCATTTGGTGATGATGTTGATTGGTGTACATTTAGTCCATAATAGTCGTCAATGTTCTTGCTATCTTCCTGTTACTTCTTCATGGTTTAATCCCCCTGCACAATAGAAGAATGTGTTTCCTGGTCCATTATGTGCTCTCTTTGCATGGCTGTTCCATGTGTTTCAGGAGAACACACGCTGTGCCATGGTTGGATGTCAATGCCATCCTGTTGACTGATACAGCCCTGAGTTCAACTGCATCTTTGCTAATTTCCTGCTTGCATCTCTGTTATAATTCCAGGGTACAAAGTCTCCAAGTATAGCTCTAGATGTGTGTTTCTCCTGGTGGCTTTATCTGGGTTTGCCTGTGTACTATGATGCTCTACTTTTGGAGCACACACACTATGAACTGTTCTATATTCTGGAAATATTGACCTTTTTTATTATGTAATGTTCCTCTTGATGCCTGACAAATTCTTTTGTTCTGAAGATTGCTCGTGTGATATCAATATTGCTACCTCTACTTTCTTTGATAAATGTTTCATTCATATATATATATATATATATATATATATATATATATATATATATCCACACATATATATTTCGCTTCTTTAATTCTCTTTGTCTTCATATAAAGTGGGTTTGTTGTGGACAGTGTGGAGTTCATTCTTGTAACTACTGCTACTGTATTTAATTCACTCTGATAGTCTCTGCCTTTTAGTTGGATTATATAGACTGTTAATATTTATAGTGATTATTGATGAAGTTGAATTTATATTTATATTCAGTAAATATTTTCTGAGCATTTTACATTCTATGAAGCTAGTATCACCCTGATACCAAAACCACACAGAGACACATCAAGGAAAGAAAACTCCAGACCAATATCCCTGATGAACATAGATGCAAAATTTCTCAATAAAATTCTGGCAAATTGCATAAGAAAACATATAAACATATTAAAAAGACAGTGCACCATGATCAAGTGGGGTTTATCCTAGGGATGCAAGTTTGGTTTCAATATATGGAAATCAATGAACTTAATTCATCATATCGATAGACTTATAGACAAGAATCATATTATTATCTCAATAGATGCAGAAAAAGTATTTGACAAAATACAGCACTCCTTCATCTTCAAAACACTAGAAAAACTAGGAATAGTAGGAATATAACTTAACATTGTAGAAGCTACATATATTAAACCCAATGCTAACATCATAAATGGAAAAAAAAGTGAAAGCTTTCTCTCCAAAAATTGGAACAAGACAAAGATGCCCTATTTCACCATTTTTATTTAACATAGTTCTTGAAACTGTAACCTGAGCAATTAGACAGAAGAAAGAAATTGAAGGGATACAAATAGGAAAAGAAGAATTCAGACTATCACTATTTGCTGATGACATGATTCTATATTTGGAAGATACAAAAAATTTCACCAGAAAATTCTAGAACTACTAAATGAATTCACCAAAGTAGCAGGATATAAAATAAACACCCACAAATCAAATGCATCCCTATATATTAGTGGTGAATCCACTGAAAGAGAAATTAGGAAAACTACCCAATTCACAATAGCCTCAAAAGAAAAAATAAAATATTGAGAATCAATCTGTAGAGGTAATAGACCTCTACAACAGAAACTGCAAAACACTAAAGAAAGAAATAGAAGAAGACCTTAGAACATGAAAAGCTCTCTCATGCTCTTGGATAGGCAGAATTAACATTGTCAAAATGGCCATACTACCAAAAGCATTATACAGATTTAATGCAAATTCCTATTAAAATTCCATTGACATTCTTCATAGAACTAGAAAAAGCAATCATGAAATTCACTTGGAAAAATAAGAGCCCCAGAATAGATAAAAAGCAATCTTAACAAGAAAAGTGAAGCAGGAAACATCATAATACTAGACATTAAATTATGCTACAGAGTAACAAACATGTCACGGTATTGGCACCAATACAGACATGCAGGCCAGTGTACAGAATAGAAGACAAAGAGACAAACCCACATAACTACAGTTATCTCACACTAGACAAAGGGGCCATAAACATACATTGGAGATAAGATAGCCTCTTTAACAAATGGTGCTAGGAAAACTGAAAATCCAAATGTAGCAAAATGAAATTAAATCCCTATCTCTCATCCTGCACAAAATTCAACTCAATGTTGATCAAAGACTCAGGCACTAGAACTGAGACCCTGTGCCTAACAGAAGAAAAAGGAGGCCCAAATCTTCATCATGTAGGCTTAGGAACTGACTTCCTTAACCAAATTCCTAAAATGCAAGAAGTATAATCAATAATCTATAAATAGGATTGAATCAAACTAAAAAGCTTCCTCAGAGCAAAAGAAACAATCGATAACATAAAGAGAGAGCCTAAAGAATGGGAAAAAATTGTTACCACCTCAGACAGAGCATTAACCTTCAGGATATATAAAGAACTCAAAAAACTTACCACCGAAAAAACAAATAACCCAATCAATAAATGGGTTAAGGAACTGAACAGACACTTCACAGAAGAAGAAATACAATAGATAAAAAAATATATAAAAGAATGTTGAATATCTCTAGCTATTAGCAAAATGCAAATCAAAACTACACTGAGATTTCATCTCACTCCATTCAGAATGGCAATTATCAAAAATACAAGCAATAATAAGTGTTGGTACAGATAGGTGAAAAAGATACACTCATACATTGATGGTGGGACTGAAAATTGGTACAACCAACATGGAAAGTAGTATGGAGAGTCCTCAGAAGACTTGGAATGGAACCACCATTTGATCTTGTTATCACACTCCTCGGTTTACTCCCAAAGGACTAAGCCACATCAATGTTTATAGCAGTTCAATTCATAATAGTTAAGTTATGCTACCAACCTAGGGGCCCTTTAACAGTTGAATGGATAAAGAAAATGTTGTACATATACACAATGGAATATCACTAAGCTTTAAAAAAGGATAAAATTATGACACTTGCCAGTAAATGGATGCAGCGGGAGAATATCGTGTTAAGCAAAATAAGCCAATTCCAAAGAAATAAAGGTCAAATGTTTCTCTGATATGTTTATGCTAATACAAAATAAGAGGGACGGCTAGGGAAGAATAGAGGTACTTTGGATTAGACAGAGGGAAGTGAAGGAAGAGGAGGGGGGTAAGAAGAATAGTAGAATGAACTGGATTTTATTACCCTATGTGCATGTATGATTACACAACCCGTGTAACTGGACATCATGTACAAACAGAAGAATGAGAAGTTATACTCCATTTATGTATGATGTGTCAAAATGCATTCTACTGTCATGTGTTGCTTATTTAAAATAAATTCTAAAAAACTAAATAAATTTCTAAAAAAAAGGAAAACTAGATAAAATTTATAACATTGGAAACAATTTTGAAATGTCAGTTGTCCAATTTGCCATAGAACTAATACAACTGATTGAATAGATCAATTCAGAGACTGAAATGGAAAATTGGGTTGATGATATTGATGATAGGCCTATTAATGATGAGATACCCTTGGAAGTCAGATCAATTTCAGGGATTAGGATGGACACCTAAAGTGCCCTGGACTGATGGAGGACAGAAAACAATTGAGGGGCACAGAGAGCGTTTTCTTAGCTGAGAGAATGCCGAAGAGGCACTAGAAGAACGTTTTCTAGTGTAGGCCCCATTTGTATGAGTGGTATGGTTTTCAGAGAAAGTAGAAAAGCCTTCTACCTCAACAGGCTTATAAAATAAAGTGAACAAAGGTTTTCGTTTGGAATCAGGCTCATTGCTTTTTTGTATTCATCTGAATGCAAAGTGCCTCCATCTTTGGAATAGTTTTGATGGCCACAGGATTTAAATATCAGAATTCCTTCAGCAAATATCTCCTGGAAATTGGGAAACAGTAGGCATAGACTCTCTCCAGGGGTAGACCAGGAAGGAGTCTCCTCGCCTGAGAGCAAAGACAGCTCTCGGTGCTGGTGGATGGCAGCCTTGGCTGCTGGAACTCAGTTGGCTGCCCAGCCTTTCCCAGCACCTAGAAAGTCTTCCAAGTTTCCATTTTTAGACCAAGTGAAATGAGCGCTATGCTATAGTTCAGCTTTTTAAAAAGAGGAATGATGTTATGCTATAGTTGCTTTAAAAATGGGCGAAAATGGAAACATATCTAGAACTTGTTAACTTTTGATAATTTTGTAAAAGTAGGTAAAATGCTTTTATAAGCAGGATGTAAAGATTTTATATTTGTAAAACCATTTGTTGATGATGGTTTTAGAAATATGAATATATGTAACCTGTATCTGAGAAATATTTTCATGTATTTATTTTTTAAAATGATTTTATTTAAAAATTGTCAGCATTTTAATGTATTTAGTGTAGACTGTGACTTTTTAAGTAATGTATATTTTTATTTTGCTCTCGGGGAATTTTTAACAATACTCCATAGTGTATTTCAATCACTCTGTCCTAAGGACTGTAAAATGGCTTGAAAAATCAACCACCTGAACATTGGGTTTCAAAGTGAGAGAAAGCTGGGTGACGCTCTGATTATCAAGAAGGCAGACTGCAGAGCTGGCCCCTTGGGTCACTGGGGATGGGACTGCAGCAGTTTCCCTCCTGATGGACTTTGTCCCTGCTGGACCTCCAGGAGGCTAGGAGGCTCCACTTCCTTCTTTGTGGAAGAAGGTATAATAAAGGGCAATCTAATTTTACAAAAGTTACCTATCACATTTCACCTGAACGTATCCATTTTCTAAAGCTCTTATTTCCTTAAGCAGAAGGAGGGCATGTCCTGGCACATCCTGATCACCAGACTCCTAAAACCTTTACTGAAATGGCAAGCCCCTCGGGCTGGGGATGTGGCTCAAGTGGTAGCGTGCTCGCCTGGCATGCATGAGGCCCGGGTTCGATTCTCAGCACCACATACCAACAAAGATGTTGTGTCTGCCGAGAACTAAAAAATAAATATTAAAAAAAAATCCTCTCTCTCTCTTTCTCTCTCTCTCTCTCCTCTCTCTTTAAAAAAAAAAAAAAGAAAGAAAGAAAAAAAAAAAGAAATGGCAAGCCCCTGAGTCATCATGGGGTAAAAGCAAAGTACCAATGTCACAGTGAGCTCTCTGCCTCCTCTTAATCCTGCCTGCTCAGCCTGATGCCATCCCTGTGATAGAGCCATGTGGCTCTCTACAGGATGTCCAGAAGACTCAAGTCTCCCAGGAGAACAGAACCACTTCCTACGGCCCTAAGGTGGAACCCAGTGCATCTGTCTCCTTATCTTTTGTGATCAAGATGGAAAAGTACACCTTCACCAAGTCAACAGTTGAATGCCGTGAACCCTCCCCGAGAAGATACCACACAGACACGTCAGCCACTGTGAGAGCTGCTGCTGATTCAGATAGCAGGCGTCGGCACCTGTTCTTCAGGGCCTACCTGGTTTCAGCAGGGACCAGATTGATGAGTTACAAGAAGATGTGGTGGGGACCACCTTTGCATCCTTGAGGTCCTTGAGATCATCCTCACCATCTCCGAGATGCAGTTTGGGTTTTGATTTGCTACCAGGCCAGGGGAGTGACCAGCTAAGGCAAGTCTGTTAAGCTAAGGTGAGGGCACTGATCGGGAAAACCTTGGCCCCTGACACACGCATGGGATTTTTATCTGCCTTTAAAGATTGCCACTTTTTTTTTTTTAAATTCAGTCCTAAGTTTGGCCTTGGGCCTTTCCTTTTCTCTTCTTCAGGTGACAAGTTCTTCATTTAGTGTCACTTGCTCAGTTTTTCTTTACCCTTCTGTAGGTACAAGACTTAATAAAGTACAAACTTTATTAACTTTATAAAGTACAACACTTATTAAAGACCAAAAAAGTACAAAACTAAAGAACTAACACTGAGTGCTTCGTTGTGAGTGCAGCCCCTCCTAATGTCACACAGCGAGTGGATCACTCCTTCTCATTACCTGTGAAATCACCCTCCTTCCTCTCCCTGGACTGCACATTGTACTCACCATGCACAATTGACATTAATTTGGGAAATGGGCCTGTTACTTGATAGATCAGGTAAGGACAAGAAAAGTACATATAATATTTCACCTGAATGTTTCCATTTTCTAAAGCTCTTATTTCCTTATGCAGACAAATACAAGTCTGAAACTGTTGTGATTTTCCTTCTCTGAAAAAAATTATTCTAGCAATCTTCCTAAGTGGTAAATGACCTCAACTTTGGTTTTAAAAAGCCTTTAGTTCTCCTCACTTTTGAAGATACAGAATTTTTGTTTGAACTGCTTTCCTTCCAAAAGTTTAAAAACAATTATGCACTGCTTAATGACAGGTCCATGTTCTGAGAAATGTGTCCTCGGGGGCTCTTTGCCACTGTGTGAACATTGTGCATGGTGTACAATTAGGTGGTGGCCGGCCACCATTGAGGCAATGGGATCTACAGGACCACTGTCTCATCCATCCTTGACCAAAGCACTAGCAGGCGGGCCACCTCTCTTCTGCATGGCTTCTAAGTCTTCTGTAACTCTTCCTCTTCTTCTTCTGCAAGATATTCTTCTTTTCCTGGGTGCTTTGAAGATCACACCTTTCCTGGACATTGAAAACAACATATGCAGGTGTTTTATTTATGTGGTTTTGCTATTGACCTTCCTTTGTCTTCTCTGACCTTGTATATACACGATTCAGTGTCTGTCTTTTAATGAAGAAAGTATTCTCCTAGCCAATCACTGTGTCCACTCCTGATTTCTAGTTACGTGACTCTGTTATGTGACACCTTTCAAATTGTCCTACTGCCCTTAAGAGCACCAGGCAGGGCAGGTGGGGTGAAGTGGGGCGTTTCCCTGCTCCTCAGGCCTCGAGCAGCTCCTGGAGGTAGGCCTGGAGACTCTGGGTCCCTCCGTGGGTGGCGGGAGTGTCCATCTCAGCTGTCGCCCCACAGCCCCGGCTCTGGGACAGGTGCCCCTGCAGGTTGCAGGCTGCAGCTTTGGAGTCTGCTCCCCTGCTTTCCTTCTGTGGTCTGTGTCTGTCTGTCCAGCTTCAGGAAGGTGGGCAGACCCCAGTTCTCTCACGAATCCCAGAAGAGCTCCTGTTGAGTTCGTCCAGCGTTTTTCTTGTTGTGAGAATACAGCTGGTGACTCAGGCCCTTCACCTGCTGGAGCAGAAGCTACGAGGCTTTTAATAGGTTTATGATTTAAAGTGAAATTGACACCTTTCTTTTCCTGAAAATATTATGCCACTCAAAAACTCTTTGATGAAATGTCTTTTAAAATTATTTGTCTGTTTTTTAAGTCAGGCCATTTGTTTTCTTATTATTGATTTTGGAGACATTTACATATTCTGTATAAGTCTGCCACGAAATGTTAAGAATTACAAGTAGATGTTTTTGCCTGGGGTTTTTCCTTTTATTCTCTTAACAGTGTTGTTGGAAGAGCACAGGATCCTGTTTTGGGTGCCATCTCTAAGATAAACTGGCCAATGTTAAAGTTTCAACTGTTTTCTCCTATGTTTTCCTCTGGGATATTTACAGTGTTAAGTTATGCATCTTCAGGAATAATCTACTTGAATGAAGATTTTTATGTGGTACAGAGTACTGAAGTTCATTTTTATATGGATGTTCAGCTCTTGTGGTAGAAAACCAGCATCTCTTATCCGCTACCTGCTTTGTAACCTTGTCAAATTGTACTTTCTGTTCTATTTCTAGACTTTCTCTCCTGTTCCTCTGGCCCACTTTGTGTCCACATGCCCACCACATGGATGTAAAGTAACATCAGAGTAGGTCTTGAGACCAGGTCATGTCAGACCTTCTGCCTGGTCAAAGCTCTCTGACTGTTCTAGCTCTTCAGCATCTCCATGGGATTTTTAGAAGCAGTGAGTCAATTTTCACATGAACTGACAGTTTTGTTTGGAATTACATTAATTTACATCAGGTTTGGAAAAACTCATTCTGTAATTTTATTCAGTCTTCTGAATTTTCCCAAGCATTATTTTGTGGTTTTCAGTGAAAAAAAAAAAAAAAACCTTTTGAAATACTTCGATTCATGATATCTTTTCCCAGTTTTCACTATTTGGGGAAAATATACACAACAAAAAATTGACCACCAGGTTACTTTTAAGGGTACAGTTCTGTGGTGTGAAATGTAATGATCTTCCATCCTGTGGCCCTGAGGCTCTGGGCCGATAAATACATGTAGCTCCCACTCCCTTCTTCTAATCTCTGGCCACCACCATCAACTCCTAATACTTCATCTTAAAGTATAAGTTTTTAATGGTATTCTAAGTGATACTGCTTTTGAATTTCCATTTCTGATTGTAATTGCTAGCCCTTAGAGTTGGTAATTATGTTTTCTGAAAGCTCAATTGATATGTTTCTGCATTTAGACCTGACTCTTCCTAAAATCAGAAACTGCTTTTCTGAGCCCTCTATTCAAGGTGTCAATCAGGAGTGTGAATGAATGGATGGAGGTTGATTTGAACTTCTCTGCCTGGCATTTTTTTATACCCTGCACCTGGGAAAGTTAGGAACTTCCTTTTGTTTACTCCTCATTGGGTGTCATAGGAAGCATTGTCCCTTGGTTTATCTGCCTCATCCATTTATAGTCTGCAGTAACTTTATTAGCAGTCTTAAAGTTATTGTCAAGACAAAATGAGTTTCCAATACTCTAATTACTACAAAGTTTAGAAAGGAAAAACATTTAAAAGCAATTTAACTGTTACGTCACACTTTATATTAAAATCTGTATTCACAATATTTGTAGAAAAACATTGAGTCTACTCACAGAAAACACGCAGCCTGAATTTCTGATGGGTCAATCATAGCAAACGACGGGTGTGGGATATCTGGGATACCTTGAGGCATGGTAAAGTCGGGACTGCTCTTAAAGCGGTGCCAGCAGGGTGGAAGGAATGAAGGAAACTCCTGGATACAGCTTCAAATAGCAACAACAGAAGATTGAGAGCCACAAATTAAATGCCAAAATACCGATTCTAGTTCACAAAATGAAGTTAGCCACACATCCTGGAGACAGGTAAGTGATTCAGTCATTTCAAAGAATACATTATTTAGAATTAAGTAAACAGAAAATACTGCTGGAATAGCACCCAGAGAGTTGTTGCAAGAAAGAGCCTCTGGTGGTTGCTGATGTGGGGAGGCAAAAATCAGGAAAACAGCAACATGCTTGCAGGATCTCCAGGTGCTTTCTCCAAGAGACGTATCAGTTGTAAAAGAAAAACAAAACAAAACAAAACAAAAAAACAGTAACTTCACAGCAGAGAAACCCAGGAACCAGATCACCTTAGCCAAGGGTCCACTTTGCTTCCCAATCACAAGTCATGCTCAAATTGTCACCTGAAGATCCCACGGCAGGAAGGCTGCTTTGTGGGTCTGGTCACCACCTGACAGAGCCACTGGCAAACACAGGTCACTGAAGCCCTGTGCATGCTAGGCGCAGCTCACCAGTACTGGTAACAAGGTAGGGACCAGGAAAGACCCATCTCCCAAGCCCGGACACCCATGAGGGGAAAAAGAAAGAAGGAAGGGAGGTGAGCCATGAAGACAGAGGAGGGGATGTGACATGTAAGGACAGTGTGGGATCCTGAAGTGGATCCTGGGACTGAAAAAGTGGGTTAGTGGAATAGTGGGAGAGACCTGTGGGAATGTCAACAGTGCACCTATGTGGTTTGCCCTGAGGTCCTCTGGCTATTTCAGAAGCCTGTCAGTGCAAGCAAGGCCAGGGTATCTGTGAACTCTGCTGTACTTCCGATAATTTCCTCTCAGTTTAAACTTATTTGAAAAGAGAAGCTAAAATTAGAGTTAATGATAAAATGTGAGTTCTAAATAAACCAGGTCAGTTCTTGTTTGAAAGATATTCCAATAATAACATTTTATTTTTTGTTTCATAAAAATTATTTTTGTTCTGGCAGTCCTTAATTAATTTGAGGGAATTGAACCCAAGGGCATGCTACCACTGAGCTGCATCCCAGCCCTTTTATTTTATCTTGAGACGGGGTCTAGCTTAATTGCTCAGGCAAGCTGGAACGTGCTATCCTCCTGCCTCAACCTCCAAGTTGCTGAAATGACAGGAATAGACCATCACACCTGGAAATAAATCTCATTTCCAAAAGAAGCATCAGCATCGAAACTCTTCTGTAAGATGAATTGCATCTTACAGTAGATCTCAGTACGCACCTTCCCACTTTTGCAATTAAATGGGAATTTTAACTTACAACATCACACACTTCAGTTATTAGTGTCTTCTTTTTCACCCAGAAAAATCTATCTATCTGTTTCGCCATGGGGGGTAAAACCGTGCATCCCCTAATCCAGTTCCTCACACTGGTTAGTGGAGTATGGGATTAACAGGGGATTGAAACCCAGGCAGCACCACATCCCGTCGTCCCACTTAGTTGTATTCATACGTGGTAGAACTCCACAAATTCTCAGGAAGATCATTATGACTAGCTTCTTGTGTCAGCCAGGCTATTTTTCTCTGCAGAAGGGAAGGAGAATATTTTTATCACCACAGAGAATGTCAAAAGGCCCAAACAATGCCTTGAATAAACAGCTATTTTTTTGAATTTATTGGTCCCTTGGTGTCCAGAAGTAATTACAGAAGAGTCCTGAGAAACCCCAGGGAAGGCAGAGGACTTGTGGGCTTGTAGCACCACAGAGCTTGGCACACTTAACACAGGTATGTCAGAGCCAAAAATAAAGAAACGTTAATGTATTAATGATGCTGATGCTGTTTAGAGAGGCAATGTGTATTTCCCGAGGCATTTTAAGCAACAAAGAACATATGGAAGAAAACAGCAGGAAAAATAAAAATTAAATGGGAACAAGGCTGGAGTCCCTCTGCCAGTGTGGAATCCTCCCACTGTCTCAAGGCATCCGCGGGAATGTGCATACTCCGCACACTCTCTCTCACAAACACAGGGCCTCACAGGTTATTCAAAAGTCACATAGCAAATGCAGATGCAGAAACGTGTCTTCAGCCTGCTGAATATTCACAGTGTACCTAATAACACATTTCTGAGTAGCAATAAAAGGGTTCTCTCCTACTTTGTTTGGAATATTACCCTATCAGACGTCTTCCCCCCCCTCAAATATTGCACTTGGGCTCGGTTCCGTCCTGTGAGCTTTTGACTCTGCTCAGGGTCTCCACCTGGCTCTCGCCTGCCCCTGCTCTCCCGGCCCGTCCTCTCCCCTCTCATGGAGAATAGTCAGCACTCCTGTGCATCTCCACACCTCCCCTCTGCCCATCCCCCTCCTGGCTCTGCGCTTGCTGTCTTAGGGGTACACTCTTGCTCATCCAGGAGGCTCCTGAGTGCAACGTCCAGGTTTGACACTGCCTGGCTCCCTGTAGACGTCACCACTGTGAACCAGCCTGTGCTCTAACCAATCCTTCTGACTCTTGAAATCGACCCTTTTCCATCAGTCATTAAATAATGGGGCCCTTCAGGGCTCCATCCAAACTCCACTTCTAATTGCAGTCTATAATCTCCCTCCTGGCAAATACATCAGTACCCTTGGCTGCAGTTATCAGCTAGATGCCAAACCTTCCTGGAGTGTTCATTTACTAATTCATGGATCATGCACTGAGTGCTTAATGTGCGACAGACAATGTTCTAGATGTCAGAAAAGCAAATGGAATGTGGTCCTAGCCCCCACGTAACATCTGAAATTCCTCTGCTTACCTGCAGGCCCATATACCACCAGCCATCTTCATATTTCCACTAGAATATCTCACAACAGCTCGCACTGAGTCTAGTGACGTCTCACACTGACATCTTTGATTCTTCCCAGCCACGAACATCATCACTTCTTTCCTGTAGCAGTCCCAGCCTCCTACCCTTGTAACTCTGAATGCACTCCTGCCATTGCTCACGAGGTGCTCCTGAGCTTGTCCCCACCCTCCTGCACATCCCTGCCTTGACCCTGAATCTCTCCCTAAAGGCGCCTGAGCAGGGTGGTCTTCTTCAGTTCTAAACGCAGGCCACACAAGAACTGGTTGAGTAGAAACCTTAACAACCGTAAGCTCTCTACAGAAGCCTCCAGGCTGCCAGTCAGCACTCCCTGTACCACCCTCACACACACCCTAAAATACATTTAAGTACCCTCCTTCATGCCAGTCAGCACCGTGGGGGTTGTGATGATGATGATGATCTGACAAATGGCTCTCTTGTCTTCTGATACCTCATTTTTATGACAGCAAGTCTCATGTCACCTACATTTTTAAATTCCGTCCTAGTTGATTGTGGAAGCTGAGGAAATCATTGATGCTTGAAAAAAAAAGGTAAATATGTAGCCCAATGCAGTGATTCTCATTCTCAATTTGAAGCCATGTCTCTAGACTGGTTAATAGCTAGAAGATGAGAGAGCCCTTTGGGCCCCTGGGTGTCTGTAATGAACATGATAACCATGTCCAGCGTCACATTTCATTGTTGGTACCATCCCTGACTATCTCTTGGCTCTGTGTCTACACTTCAGTGACCTGCGTGTGAAACTGGAGGTGGATGAAATCACCTTTCTTCTGTGGTCAGCAGCAGGGCCCTGGGGAGGGGGCTCTGCAGGTGGAAGAAGCCACCTACTTCTTCTGCTGTGGACAGTACACAGTGGCCCTCATCCTCTGGTGGCCATTCCTTGCACACACTTTAGACTTCCTCTGGTGATGTGAGTTTCTTGCCTTTGGCTGTCTTGTTGCCAGTCTGGTCCTGCCTGTGTCTCCATGGAGGATTTCTGGTTGTCCAGTGGAGCCCATTGTCCAGTTAACCAGCCTCAGCCCCTCTGCACTCTCGAGGAGCCATCCCGCTCCCCAGTCCTGCCAGTCAGCTCATGCCAAGTAAGGGGAGACCAATAAGGGCTGTGTGGAGCATCCTAGGGTACCCAAAAGAGTGTCCTGCCACGCACTAGACTGTCACCCCCACCCACTGAGGTGCAAATCCCAGCGGGGTGACACCATTCCTAGTTTTTTCATACTTGGGTATATTCCTTTCAGTCCCAGAACATTCTCTAGGGTTCCGTCCCATTTCTTTTTAGTATCTAATCCCCTGTATGTGAATAGTGGGAAATTCTTTACTTAAAACTTGCCTGTTCAAATTACTCTGTACCTTTTATTCCCAACTATCCTGATCAGTGCATCTCCTACAATGTGAAAATCTCTTGTATCCACGAGGATAAAACAAGGGCTAAGATTATTGCAAAGATAAGCTGAAGAGAAAATAGCCTCTCAGTCTACTTTTTCTATAATACACAGTACATTACACTCATATGAGGGATCCTGAATCATTTAAGAACAAAAATAAAATAGATGAAGAAGACATGATCACTTTTAGCAAGATTTGACTGCCTGATCTTATAAGTAATCACTGTGAGCAACAGAGGCAGCCCTCACTCCTGGAATCACTGAGGTTAAGCACCTCCGTCCCCAGCTCAGGCACACCACACTGTATGTTATAGCTAAGGTCAATACTTCCATCTATATTCTGGATAAGATCCTTTCTTGCATACGAGGGTAATTTATTCCAGCAATTTTCTCTTCTTATCTCCTGCATTGCCATTGCCCCCTCTTTAGCAGGCCATTCCCATCAGCAGACCAACATGTCCCCTCTCTTGCAAATCTAGAATTGAATCATAAGAGCTGTCCTTCTTTTCCTCATCTCCCTTCATTCATTGTGCCATTTCTCTGCTCTCCATTCCAAAACATGGAAAATTCTAGAACCTTGTCCATGCCCCTGGTTTTCATTTCCACCCCACCACAACCCTCTCTTGAACTTACTGTTGGTAGACCTTCTTTCCTCACCACCTGGTCCAGGTCTTCCCAGTCCCTGCGTGGCCACAGCTAATGGATGTCACACCCCTTCCTGGTAACCTCATGAGCTTCCCTCCCACAGTCTATGCTCCTCTTTCCCTGAACCATTTTCTCTTTGGCTTGCGCAATACAGTACTCTGTTTACTAATGAAAGATTTCATCCATCTTCTCTGTCCAGTCCTCCGCTGACTGTCCCTGGGGCTCTTTGGAGACCTGTAAGCGTCAGGTATCCAGAACATATTCCGGCACTTCTGTAGCCTTGACCTTCCCACGGAGGGTAAATGGTTAGTTCTATGGACCGTAAAGACTCCCATGTTCAGTCTTCAGTCTTGGACAGACCTCAGAATTCATCCCATTTTACCGTCTCACTGCACATGTTCACTTAGAGGACCAGGAGCATCCTTCTTGCATCTGGAGGGACCCACTTCCTCTATCACACAGTGGGGTATGATAACAACTCCAATGTGAAGGTGTATGGTCATATTCAGGAAAACCCAGTTTGATCACCAAAGGTGGGCAGTGCCAAGAGATTGAAGAAAGAGACAGACAAGAGCAGGACTTCACAGACTACAGTTTACTAGCGCTCGCAGAAGAAAGCACGTCTTGGTCACAGTGCGCCTGGCAGGTCCCTCACACCACCGCAGGAGGAAGCAGTTTATGTGCTAAGCTAGACAAAGAATGTACCTGCACTTTCCCCAAGACCGTTCAAATGTCAATCCATCAGGCAAGGAACAGTCCAGATGTCAGCAGCTGGCACAAGCACAAGCTGGCCAGACAGTCTTGACATATTTGTTTATCCTCTCAGTTCTGGAAGGCCTGCTGGGTCATTCAGTAGACAAAACGGTGGTTACCACCACGATGGGTCCCTCCAAAGCACTTGGATGCTTTTTCTTTGATGAAAAGAACGGCCCTTGATAAGGTATTCTACACACACTAAGCATCTGAAACTGCCACTGCTCATTCTGCTTTATGAAATATCTGATAAGTTGACTATTATTTAAGTAAACCTTATGGATTCCCTAAAATCTTATTTTGGTGAATGCTATAATAGTCTTTCTGAATTCCAATGTGAATTGATTAGTGAAAAAATTGGGGGTATTAGGAGAAAAGGTGTGGCACTGGCAAGAATGACCACAGGATAATTCAGAGAAAGGAGAAAATAAGGCTCTGCTTGCCCATGTGATGGTGAAACCTACCTTTCAGTCTCTGAATTCCTGAAAAAAGAGAGAAAGCTATAGGAGAAAGACCAAAACAGAAGAGAGACATGAGAGCAATTGAACAAGAGATTCATCTGAATTGTAGTTCACCACTGTGATCTTTCCTATTTCAGAATCTCCTGCCTCCCATTCCCCAACGTGTCTATCCATCAGGGGATAGAGTGGGCCATCACCATGGGGCAGGGTAGGAAGCTAAGGGATAGGTCTTATAAGGAACACTGGAATGCTGATTTCAGACAAAATTAATACTGCAAAATACACAAGATAACTCTCATGTACATAGTTCTGGAAATATCTTGCTGAAGAAAAAAGCCTATGACATTCTTATTCCTATACTGGCCAATTACATGTTGAAAAACAGGTTGTTATCTAATGTTTATCCATATATTAATCATTCATGTATTCACCCAAAGTTTGTTGATAACCTCTTCTGAGAATTTGCTCATGGCTATGTTAAAGATATTATTTTTTTTCCAAAAAAGAAAAAAAGTTTTAGAAATCCTATGTTGTAAATATATAGTAAAAAATCCAATTCCCATCAAAATAATGCTTTAACATTATTAGTGAACTGGAAACCTAAGAAATACAATTCAGAAATACTAGCTCTATATTTCCTGTTTCTCATGTGCCCATATCAACAATGGAGTAAAATAAAGCGTGAGAGTCTTGGGTGAACATGAGAGGACTCAATGCTCTCTTGACGTTGCATGGTGCCCCTCAATGGCAGTCTCATGGGAAGAATGAGAGATGACCTGTAGCTCTACATTTCGAATCTCTTAATCACCCCCCATAAAGGAAGGGTCTAGGATGGCCAAGAACCCAGGCGAGTGGTTGACGTGAAGCACACGTCCATGTTACAATTCAGTCTCCACTTCAGCGAGTCAGGCAAGTACGGATATGAACACCAGAAATGACCTTTTCAATTCTGTGATGTGACTTGGCAAATATTAGCAGAGATGGCCACAAAACTAGCCTTCCTAATTCACATGCACCACCACAAGCAAAGCTCTAGTGAAGGACACACCTATGTGGCCAGCTACGTCCCAGTGAAAAATTACAGAAGTGAAACCAACCACAGGTGCGCACGCTGTCTTCCACTCTCAGGCAAGGAGTCCTCTGTGCGCGTCCTGTGGATCTTACATTCCCCCAGTTTGCCTTTTCTCCTGATAGCTACTCTACTCAAGTTTTCACTGATGTCTTATGTCAAAGCTACCTTCATTTACCATAATTTGGCTAAGGAAAATCATGTAGAGTTGTAGAATATTTCTATCATGCTAAATGATCCAAAATTGCCTTTAAGTCTTGATTGTTCTGACCCCACCATCTCTTCCTTGGGTCTAAGCATGTGTCCTAACAAAACTTGCCCCTTGAAGCCATGAGGGGTCACACCACGTTGTGCTCTGCACACCCCTGAGACTTGAATGCACCTGTCCATTCCCAGGTGAACTCAGCTGAGGCCCCAAGAGACTCAAGGAACTATTTATATTTTATGGACAAAAATCAAAGTCCTGAAAAAGCTAAGCTTCAATTTTTATTTCTAACTAATTATCCCAAGAAATACTTGATTGTTGCATAGAAGAAAAATGCATGAATAAAAAAAATCCAGCTTAAATTATTTAGTGAGTCTATGGGTTTTAAATATAAGTGCTAAAAGTATACTTATCTATGATGACTGACTCAAATTGTTCTTTCTCATACATAAAACAATTTTAATGCATTTATTCCATTTCTTTATTTACTTTTTTTGGATTTTTTCCACTTACCCATATGACAGGACCCTGAACCAGTTATTCAAGTTTAATGGATTGATTGAGACTGTTCCATCCTATTCTTTCTGAAGCAAACAAAGAGCATCAATCAAACTCCTTAACTCTGAATTCCATTTTGCCTGAAGAACTCTGGGGAGTACTATCCACTTTCAGTTGTAGGTGGTACAGATCCATTTTCACAATAGCCACATAACAAAGTACACTGTCCAAAGTTCCATAGCCCTCCAGGGTGATTTTTAAATGCCCATCTTGAGTGATTAGCAAATAACAATCAAGGTTCATGAAAATCAGTGGAGTCATTAGATCAAATCCTAAGTCAGACTGGCATCCATATGGGTGGGAACTAGGAACTTAAGAAAAAAAAAATCCAGAAAAGTCACTGACGCATTGTTATTAGCAAAAGAAAGAGTGAATACAGCCAGTGCCAGCAGATTCCTCGTCTTTCTGATTTTTTTTTTCTTAAAATATAATGCCCTGGAAAAAATGTGGACGTGTGACCGCAAAGCAAATATCTGAATCTGCTTGACTCTAGGGTGGTTGACCTTCTGTCCCAGGCACTTGAGTTCTGATGAAACTCATCCATAGAAAATCTAATGAGAAGGTTTGAAGTTTCAGTGGGTTGCTAATGAAGTCACACCAAGGCTGATGAGGTACAACAATGTACAATTTGCGCACGTGTGTGTGTGTGTGTGTGTGTGTGTGCACTCATCAAAAGGTTTTCAACAGATCCCTATCTTGTTCAATCTCCCTCTGCATGACATAAAACGTGACCCCAAATGTCACCAGGCATGCTTATCGCCTCCAGCTCCTGATCATTTATCCGCTGTGTCCCCTCTTGACCCGGAAGGTGGAAGGGCAGAATAAGATGATGGGTCAGGGTGTAGGACCAGGTGTCAGACTCGGAATCCTTATTTTGCAGCAGAGGTTAGAGAAGCGAATCACAATTTGAGAGACTTGAATCAACTACCACATGCAGAGTACATACAAATGTGCTTAGCCCAGCTGGCTCAGTAAGTGCCCTCTCTCTCTCTCTCTCTCTCTCTCTCTCTCTCTCTCTCTCTCTCGCTCTCGTGGTTCTGCCTCCATTCCTCTCACTGTCATGGATTGTTGTAATAAGTTCCTACTTGTAGTCATTATCACCAGCCTTGGCTTGCGAGACCTTCACTAGCTGACATAAGATCCTGACTGTATTGTATATTTTGAGACTTAGATCAGTCTCTTCTCTAAGTTATTGCTTTGCAATAACCCTTGGGAGGCTGTCCTACTTACTCACTCTCTTGTCTAGAGTAACCTGCTTCTACCATTCTGGGTCCTTCACTCTTATTAGAAATGATAACCACAGTTTTCCTCATTCTTCTCTATTGAGCTCTTTAAATTTCATGGTAACAAAATATGACATGCAGCTGAACTAATACTAATACCATTTGAAGTTCAGTTGCTACAGATGTAGAAAAGTAAATAAAAAGTCAAACTAGCACATCTATTGGAGCACAGCCTGGGTGCACTTTAATTCTAACCTTGGCTGCAGGCCAGCCTCCCCACCCCACTTGCTCTCTCCTTTATGTCCGCAAACTAATCATGTGTTGTACTCTGTGCTGTGAGCAGAACTTCAGTGTCTCTGGTATGCAGCTACCCATGCTCTGTATCGAATAGCTCTGGGTCAGCAAATGTGAAACAGAAGTTCAGAAATATGGAGTGAGAAGGGAGCTCAGAAGCATCTGATTTGATTCCCATATTTCCTAGGGGAGAATATCAGGTCCCATTGCTGACCCCACTAAGCTCTCTAGAGATGCATCTGCTCTAAGAACGCAGCTCTCCTGATTGCTCCCAGGGTTTCCATCCCCAACCGCATTTTCCTCTTCTGCCTGTGGAACATTTGTGAAGACCTCGAGCTGAACCTGGAGCTGAACCTGTGTGAGATTGCTCATGGCCGTGGGTTGGACTGCACGGCCCAGGCCTCCACTGGAGGCAGAACAGCAGCTCTTTTCAAGGTATTTGTTGTTTTATTCACATTTTATGAGCATAACACCCATTAAGTCACAATGTGATCGGTTGTATGTCAGCTTAGAAAAACGTGCTCTAAAATGCACACGCTCTCCTGAGCACTTGTTCTCCTTTAAAACCAAGAAATGAGAAATACTAGATAGTATCAGCTCAATGCCCCTTTAACCCAGGTACCTCATTTTAATTTTTTATGTATCTGAAAGAGGGAATCAAATAGATGTCTGGAGACACAGGGAATGCTGGAGAGAAACAGGGACCACCAAGTCGAATGGCAATGCTGAACTGGCTCAAAGATACCCTGGCTTTCCCACAGAACTCCAGGCAGAGTGTTAGTTCAGTGTATTTACACACAAAACGATCTTAATTCCTGTTCTTCCTGGCAGCCGTAAACTTCACATTTTCAATCTACAGTCTTGCCAGTCCCATTTTAAAAACAAGGAAAAACAACCCAAACAGCAAAAGAATATTGACATTTTTTTCCTGGCAAAATCTGAAGTAAAAGAAAATAAATGAAAAAATTGCCACATTCCTCTTAATTCCTTTCCTGCCACCCATCGCTTTCTCCCTAAAAGCATACACTATGTTCGTTCATTTATTATGGCTGCATAATTATTTAGAATAATGAGTCCTCAGTGTACTGGAGCTACAGTGAAAAACCACAGTGAATCCTGCTGTAATTTTTCAAAAAGGTACATATCTGTCAAAAACCGATCTCAGCAGAGATTTGGGTTTTAAATAAAGCTTTTGTGGAGTCTTAAGTTAAAAATTAAACAGGAAATTCTAAAATGATTCTGACTTAAAAGTTGACTAGGGGCCTGGGTGTGTGCTTCCCCCATGTTAGGGCCCCACCGCTCTCTGCTCTCCCTCACCACCCTGTCCATTTGTTGCTTTCCAGTGTGTTTTTGGGTAAGTCCCAGGATTCCAGGACACGTCCAGCCTCGTGAGATTTTTCTGGGGTTTCCCTGGGGGAGCTTCAGGTGGTTCCCTGAGATGGAACCTGTTTTTTTTTTTTTTTTTTTTGGTTTTCTTTTGAGATTTACTAAGATTTACTGTGGCATCAAATACTTTCTTCCTCGTCCCAGGGCACTGCCCTCTGATACTGAAAAGAAGAGTGTTGACTCCCCTACAGCGTTCCTTGCTGTTAGAACATTACCTCCTGAGGCAGACATTGCCCTGGAGGGAGACTCACTTCCACCTTTGCAATGAAGGTGGCTCATTGTCTCTCTTCTGGAGGTGAAACCATCCTCAGTAGAATGGGCTGATGCCTTCAGAACTGGTGTTTCCTGCACAGGTAAACCACCCCATTCACTGGGACTTTCTTTTTTGCATAGGTCCTTGGTTGAGTCTTTAATATCATGTCTTTGTGGCTTTTTTAAATTTCAAACTATACTTCAAAGTACAGCATCATTTTAAGGACAGAAAAGTGGGAAGCTGGAGGAACCCAGACAGGACCCATGGGGTAGGATGGCAAGTCCCAAGGACTCTATTGACCTCCCGTCAGGACTGGAGTGGAACAGGCCTGGAGGACCAGTGCTTAGCCGCTGATAATGGACAGGAGGTCTCAGGAGGTGGCCTTGGCTAGCGCTGTAGATTCCTCCATTGGAGCAGACGTGCTCCACCTCCCAGCCTCTCCACCATGCTGCCGTGGAGCCTGCTCTCCAACCTGCTTCTGCCACTAAAAATGGGTCATGAATTGTGGCCGGCCTTCCATGAGAAAATACAACTCTGCTTAAACTATCTGGACTCACATGTTTTCTTTTTTCTTTCTTTTTTGAGTCAGTTGAAATTTATTTCAAATTCCAGCTCTTACATCTTTTATTTAGACTTATCATTTTAAGAAAGTTTAATTCCTCTATGCCTCAGTTTCTTTGACATTTAAAACAGAGATAATAAGACGACCTGACAGGCCCTTAAAATGATTGAGCGTCTTATATACAAAATGTGAATAAATAGCTTCAGTTGTTTCATTAAAGGTGATCTTTGCCTATTTCCATTAGAGCCAATGAGAGAATGGTGTTAGGATCACAGCACCAAGGTCGGTACACATGAGTTTCCAGGTAGTCAGAAGCACCTGTAAAGGCTCAGACTATGTTCTCCTTACTCTGGCTGAAAATGAAGGCTCACGTTTGTCATTTCCTTTTGTGTCCAGAAGAGGTTAACACACAGATATTATTGTTCCTAAGCCACATGTTTTCAAAGGAGATGTGAACTTCAGAGTGTGATTCTCCTTCAAACTGTACATACGACTTCATAATTTCAATTTATCTTTTCATATCTCAGGGTTGAAAATGTCAGTGCCTCCCACATGTCCACTAGCCGCACATGTTCTTCATGACATTGCAACATGGCATACACAAAATGGACAAACTCTTGCAAAGTCCCCGAGGAATATCTCCCCTGGTACGGAGACCAAGAGAGAAGTGGAGCAGGTGCTTCAACTCCTGAAAGAGAAACCGCCATCTCCTCCCTCTAGGGAACGTGCGCCCTACCGCGAAGACCCCTTCTCTCTACCAGGCGGAAGCTCCTTGTTCACTCCCCCTTTGCACACCTGCTGGTTTTTGAACTGTGTGACACATTCCCTGCAGCTTCTCCTGTGTGTGCAAGAGCACTGCAGTAGGAAGAGCCCGGATATCCAACAGCAGACCACGGAGATGAGAACCAGAAATTCCCAGAGCAAACCAGCAAGGCCTGCAGGCCAGAGGCTGAGGGCTGACAGGAAGACGGTCCTGTCCTGGTGGACACACATCAAGCCACAACAATCTGTTGACTGAGGAATGTCACCTGGAGTGAACTGTCATTGAGTTGGGGACAAGGCTTCACCTTGTGACTGTGAAGGAAGAATCAGTCTTGGGATCAGCTGGAATCACCAAGGGGTAAAAAGTAAATTAAGAAAATAAGTAAATAAATCAAGTACAGGAATAACATCTGATACAAAACAAAACAGAAATAAATTTAAAATATGAAGTCAAAACCCGGGTGCTACCCCAAAACACTGAAGCAGATGATGGAGACTTTTTCTGTAACAATAAAAATCAGAAATAAATGAAAGTTCTTAAGGAAGACTGTCTTGGGGGATGGGGAATGGTATCAGAGATTGAACTCAGGGGCACTTGACCACTGAGCCACATCCCAGCCCTATTTTGTATTTTATTTAGAGACAGGATCTCACCGAATTGTTTAGCACCTCACTTTTGCTGAGGCTGGCCTTGAACTCACCATCTTCCTGCCTCAGCCTCCCGAACCTCCAGGATTATACGCCTGCACCACCACAGCTGGCTTAAGGAAGATTTTCATGGATATGATGAAAGAAAATGGGAAAAGGTGCCAAGTGTGTGTGTGTGTGTATGCACGTGTTTAAGTTGGTGTTGCGTCAGGCAATGGGAACATTAGGTAAGTACTCAGAAAATGTATTCATGTTATTCATATAAATCAACAATCAATCTTTAATTTCATAAAAATAAAACCCAAAGATCAAAATATTAAAGTTATGTATAAAATGATTGGCAGTAATATTAAGGTCGGGAAAAGTCTTTAGGAAAAAATCAGGAGAACTCAGTGGGAGAGGTTCTGTTTCCCAGCAGCAGGTGAGGTGAGGGATTGTGGGTGTGGCCACCTCACAGCTGCCCCCCAGAGCCCACAGGGCAGCCATGGCCCCATCCCACCAGGCAGGAGGAGGGACTGGGGACTGAGCAGGAAAGTCACTAGGTTTTCAGGAGACGGAACCATAGACAAATTGGTAATGATCATGAAGATTTTAAAAATACTCTCCAAGAAACTGACTAATCAACCAAACCATTAAAAAAAGTATAACAAGATTTAAGTAATAAAATTAATATAGCTTATTTTATATACATACTACATATGTATGTAAATATATGTACATTCATATACATACACATAGGAGGGTGTGTATGTGTATACACAGAGAGATTTTAAATTCAATAGCGAATACTATTATTTTGGGCTGCATATGAACAGTGATGAGTAGGATGATGTACTGGACAGGAAAAACAGTTCTCTAATTCTAAAGAATCATGGTCAGGTAGGATGTAAAGGAAGGCTCTGGGAAGCCGAATCTCTAGACAACAGACTGATGAACCGCTGGAGGGTTTGGCTAAGGGACAGGGCAGGGAAGCTGTGGGACACCTGCACCTGGGAGGCACAAAGGCACATGCAGAAGGCGGCAGAGAGCAGCATGAAAAGGAAGCCCAGGACTGCAGACCATCATCTGAAACACGGAACAGAACGTGTGACCAGTGACCGCGCCAACCACGTCTCAGTGACACCGGAGGAGCCAGCGACCAGCCCAGAGAAGGAAGCAAAGATACACTGAAAATGAGGGAAAGGGGCGACAGGAAAGGGACCGTGGTGGTCATAAGTGGTAACATGGTGACAAGATCAATGCAGATCCAGGGGTTCTAAAAGCAGTGTGTCTGTGGGTGGGCCTGGCTAAGCGCAAGGCCAGCTTCATTGCCAGCACTGCCAAAGCAGAAAGACAGGAAGGAACGCAAAGCCTGGTAGTAGGAGAGAGACCATCAGGATGATCCCAGGCTCAAGGCCAGCGTCAGCAACTTAGAGACCCTGTCTCAAAATACAAAGTAAATAAGTAAAGGGCTGAGGGTGGGCCTCAGTTGTTAAGTGTCCCTGGGCTCAATCCCTGGTGCCAAGAAAAAAAAAGGCACTAAGAGAATAAAAATATAAAAACTAATTATTTATCAATATATTGGACACACGTTAACAGAAAAAATTCCCAACCAATTCATAAGCTAAATATTTTTATTTTACAAAAATAAACAGAGTTTATTGCTTTCAATTTTACAAAGAAAAATTAACCCTGTCAAGTATAACTTATTAAAATAATGAAACAATTATTTGTATATTTCCCTATTTATTTATACCTTAGTATCAAATGCAGTCTTAGAAGAATAAAGGCAAAAGCCATAGGCTCATTTCAGTGTTGAATTCTAATTTAAATTGCTGATATTCTATTTTGAATGTGCTTACCTCACAGTGCAAGGTGAAATAGATGGTGAAGTAAACTTGGGACTGTAAGAGTAATTTAATATTAGGAAATCTGTCAATAAAATTTTAAATATCAATGAATTAATAAGTCATAGGATCATCTCAATTGTCACAGAACATCTGATAAAATCCAATTTATTTTATTATTAAAGCCCAGGTAATATGAATGGAAGGAAACTCACTGGATAAAGGTCAGCTACTGAGTTTTAAGGATTAAAACCTCATACAAACACAGAACAGCTCATCTTTTGGACGTTAGATCAAGCATATTTACTGTCACTGCTATATTTCCATATGGAACGGAAGGCCCTGGCAGCACAACATAATAAATGCAAGAGGTATGAAAGGGAGAACAGTTCCACTTGAGCATGATGGCATCATCTCCAGAAAAAAATGTAAAAGAATCAATAAGTGATCTCTACAAACCAATGCAGGAGTTGAGCAAACCTGAGGATTCCATGGTCAGCTTTCAAAACCAAGAGTTTCTACTTATATTGAAGAGTCACTGAAGGAAAGTGGTAGTGGTAAAAATAAAGTATTAGGAACTATCTGAGAGGTGCGAAAATAGAAGACTATTATGTTAAAATTAAAATCCTGTTAAAGGAGAAGGGGACTATTTAAACAGAGAGAGACACAACTGTGGGTGGGAAACCCAACAGCAGAAGACACCAATTGCAGTCCTGTCCATGTTTATCTGTTACCAAGTCTCATTTCAATCCAGATTTCCACACTACTTTTTGAGGATTTAAGTGTTTTCCCAAATATATAAAAGGTTTACTATTCACAAGTAGCTGTAGTCATCTTGAAAACCAAGAACAGTGAGAATAAACTTGTCGTCTCAGAGAGCAAGCCACACCTGAAGGGTACAGCAATAAGCACTATTGCCATGACCTGAGAAAGGGTCCGTGAGAGGAAATGGAACAGACTATGCAATGTTAGGGCTGTATGTGTGTACAAATTGGGCACAGGACTCTATTTCCAAATACAGACATGTATCGGCATGTGTACACACATCTAAAATATCTCATTGAAGATCTAGGGATAAAAGGTCTAAGTTGTAAGTACAAGTGCATGCTTCACATACATAATAGGCAAAGACAAGCTCCTCATATATGAAATATCTTTATGTGAAATTTTGATATAAATATAATAACAAAAAGTTGGACAATATTTTTTCCACTTTGGCAGATGAAGAATGTCTGAAATAAGATCTTATATGCATAGATCATAAGACAAGTAACTGACTACATAAAATTAAAACTATCATTTAATTATTAGAAAATTTCAGAAAAACCTAATAATTTCAAAAAAAAAGCATGTTACAAAGATTTCCAGACTCTACATTAACTAGAAATGGTATGAAAATTATAAAATATGAGCAAAAGTACACATAGGTGGTTTATATTCACATAAACCATCAATAATTTCATAAACTGATGATCATTCTATTACTGAGATAATTAAAAGCCAAAACAATGTTTTTGTCCCTCAAATATTACCACATTCTAAAATTAGACATTGCCATATGCCAGCAAGTATTGAAAACAAATCTCACGTACTTTATTTTCCCTACGTTTTTATTGCTGCATTATAATTACACATAATAGTGGGATTCATTGTTCTGTGTTCGTATGAGCACATGGTATAACAATACAGTTTGGTTCATATCGTTCCCCAGGATACACCCATCCTTCTCCTTCTCCGTCCCCTGGTCCCTTTCCTCTACTTTTCTGGCCTCCCATTTTCATCCGTGTCCTTTAGATGAGAAGGAATTCTACCAGCTCCTTTCCTGGGCCCTTGAATGCATGCTGCAGAACATACACCCAAAGGCTCCCAGTGACCCAGAACTATCATTTATAAATATGATCCTTGGGAAACCCCCGGCACAGTTTATCAGGAACGTCCACTGTGCTACTGTCCATGGTTATGCAGAATTGCACGCATTAGATTTTCATCACTAAGAAAATTCATAAATAAAATATAGTTTATTGTGTTCCAGGCATTCTTCAATTTCATTTACATAGTAAAATTTTTATTAGTACTGTGGAATGTTTCCAGTTATTAGAAGCAGTAAGCTGAAGTTTAGAGACAAACATAAAGACATTTTAAGCATATACAGTTGACTTAAAAAATGTGCATTTTTATGTGTAAGTGTGTGCATAATAACAGAATTCGTATAAAAATTGAAAACATGCTTACACATGTTTTCTACAGAGGAGACTACATACTACACAATACTACCAAGGGAGACCATTGAATCTTGAGTTTCACCCATGACCAGAAATGCACATGCCATGAGTTCTCATGGGGCATGGAAAGGGGTGGTAATTACAGATCCAAAGAGTACGAAGGAAGAAAATAAAAGGGAGGATGCACTTCTGACATAGTGGTGTGAGAGGCTCTGGAAACTGGCTCCTAGTAGAACACTCCTCCCCTGTGAAAATCATTCAAAAACGTTCAGCTGTTCAGTGTCTCTGGATCGCCTCAGGCACGTGGCGTCTGTCTGAGAGCACCCACTAACACCAGCGCGAGCAACACGAAGCTCTGGCCCTGGGCTACTGTGTGGGCCTCGCTGTGCAAGGGCAGCTCTGCCCTGGTAGCAGAGGGGAGACTCCAGGCACCACTGCCCACGGGCACTCTCACCCACTCCTGTCCACACTGAGACGCTGAATTCCAGGCCAGTGTGGCCAAGATGTGTGTGAACCATCCTCTGTCCAGTTCCCAGTCAGGGCAGCTGCACCCCAGGCATGGCAGGCTGAAGACACTGGCCTTTGGTGCCTCTGCCTGCAGTCACTCACAGAGCAGGGCCGCCTTGCCAACCAAGGAGATCTGAGAAGATGGGGGCTCCATTCCCACACAGCGTCCCCCTGAGAAGTGAGCTGATGACCCCACCCAGCCTGGGGAAGGGCTCAGAGCACTGGTGCCCAAGGGACAGTCCATGAGAACAGAGCTCTGCTCATCCTCACCAGGGCCGGACTGGGAAACAGAGCTGAGGTCAAAGTTAACATGGGTGAATATGAATCTTGGTGATAATTCAGAGGAAGCCTGTATCTTCTTCCTTTGAGGCAAGAAGGGGAAGAGTGGACCCCTCCAAGTTCAACCCAGAGGACAAGAGGCAGGCCCGTTCAACAGAGCCTTCCTGTTCTCCGGCTACCTCAAAGACTGGCATCAAAGACCACTTCTGCAAGGGGCCTGGTGTTCTCTAGTTATAACCAGGGGATGCCTTGTGTTGAGGACATTGTTTAAAACAGACATTACAGTAACCCCAGGGAGGCCATAGCAACCCCTCGGCTTGAGGCACATGCCCAGGTACTATCTCTGAGGAAGGACTTCAGTGGGGGGAGGGGCGTAGAACTTGGCATGCACTAGTCCAGCCAAGTCATTATGCAAGTAAAAATTAAACAACAGAAACCAGCTCAGGGGGCTGGGGTTATGGCTCAGTGGTAGAGCTCTTGCCTTGCACATGCAGGGCCCTGGGTTCAATCCTCAGCACCACATATAAATAAAGAAAAGGTATTGTGTCCAACTACAACTATAAAAAAATAAATATTTTTTTTAAAAAAGAAAGAAACCAGCTCAGGGAAGGGCATCAGTCACCGGGTGGCCTCAGTGGAGGACCTACAAGGACCACTTCACCTGTTTCCTTCCTGATCTCTGGTTGCTTACCCCAGCCCACCTTCCCTGTGATTGCACCTGACTGTGAGCTTCTGCCAACACTCCATGATGTGCTCTTGCCCCTCACTTTACTCCAAACACCGGCCAGAGGCCCTGTCCTGTGGAATATGTGATGGATTTTTAATAAAGTTTTGAAAATATTTCATAAAAAAGCAATAGGGACACTTTGTTCAAATCTTTTGAAACCCAAAGAATATTTTATTGAGAAACAAGTATTTATCTTTACCTGCTTTCTTATTAAATAAAATCAAGTGCAAATTAATTGACTAGAGTTCCCCATGTAAGAACACAGGCAAACGAAACAAGCCCAGAAAAGCTGATTGAGTAACTAGTATCTCCACACATTTGAAAAGAAAATAAGTGAACATTTATTACAGACTCGACTCTTTTCAAATAGGAGGTCAGTAAAATAATCAAACATCTAATATAATATCTCTATAACCTAAATTTGAAGATGCTCATTTGTCCCACTGAAGAATCCTCCTTTGGAAATCTTGCCATTGGGTGTGCATAGTTAATTGATAGAATTGTATTTTTCCCTCCCTAGTCTACTATGCAAATGATGGCGTTCCTCAAAATTGATGGTGTTTTTTTTAAATGGCTATTTTAATATGACTATGAAAAAAATACACAAACAATAATATATATAACAGTACTATATATGAAAAACACAAGAAGTAATAGAGTTTAAGCTTATAGATTAATCACAAGGAAGAAAATTACTTGGGCTATGAATGGAATAATGATTTCTGGCGAGGAAGCTGATTAGGATATGGGGAGTAAGAAAACAAAGACATCCTGGTGCAGAGGTGGCCCATGGCCCAGGGCTCAGCAGCCCCGGGGAAGCCTCGGGAGCTCACCTTAGGACCCCTTGCTCCCATACCTATTTCTATCCACTAACAACGGTGTAACTGCTGAGCATTTTTTAAGCTTACATTTGGTAGAATATAACAACATTAAAATAATAATAGGGTATGGATGAGGAGAATTGTACTTTGATTTGATGTTATAAAAGACAATGCTTTGTTCAATGCACATTTCAGAATGCCTTGCTTTGTAGAAGCCGGATCCCAGTAGGAGAAATGTCACGACTATTCTTCCTGCTGGTGTTGACAGGTTTCAGTGAACATTCTACCTACTTGTGAACTTCTCAGAGGAAATGCTCCTGAGTAAAGGACTTCAGTAAGATTAGAGGGATAAGGGAATAGAACTTAACTCGTACAGTGATCTTTCACAAAGTTATAGATGAAGCAAATAAATAATCTCACGTAATTATCTAAACTGATCTTCATTTGTGAAACAACTTCAGGAACTTAAGTTCACATAGGAACCTTGGAGCTTCATAAAACTGTTTGACAAACACTGATTCAGAACAGCTAGTCCGGGTCATGATTCTTTCCAATTCTTTCCAAGTCAGTGGATTCAACCGTATTTCCCATTCCTAAGGAAATCACTGTGACTCTTCCCTGGATCTGGGGGTGAGTCCTGGAACCCCTGAACATGTGTGTAACCGAGGAGTTGGGTTCCAGCTCAGTAGCATTGTCTTCTTGTACAGAAGTCACAACTCGGGGCTTTCAAGAGGCTGACCAAAGAGTTAAAGACACATAGCAAGTGTTTGCGAATTTTTGGAATCAAGTGTAGTATATGTCCAGATGAGACCCATGTGGCATGTGATACACACACATTCACACAGGATAAACAAACAACAACAACAAAAATAAATAAATATGGTAATCATAAAATTGAGAGAGGGAGAAGGAAAGTGCTCTTGTAGCACCCCTACTACAAAAATGTTAAATACAGATTGTGCCCTTTGCCTGGGAGGAGATGCCCGGATTCTAAAAACCATGTTTCAGGTCCCTCCAGTCAACTTTCTGAACTAGGCTCAGCACAGAGTCTGGCTTGAGCTCATTATGAATAATTCACTCCTCATCTATCTTCTGAAGGGTGTTAAATTGCCCTTTTGGCACATGTGTGCTTTCTGAGGAACACGTTCACACCTCATTATCACTCGGTGATGGACCCTGGGGAAGCATGGAATTGTCTTCCAACCAAGGTCTTCCTCAGTCTGACGATACACAAATTCAGGAGAGTCTGGCTTCCCTTGATCACCAAGATGAGAAACTCTGGGGAAAAGAGGACAGTGGTCATTTCCCCCTCTAAATTTTTAAGCAGTTTTACTTTTCTGTAGTATTTGCTTCAGTGAGAATGTACTTATTCCTCCTTCCAGTATCTTTAAAGCCAAACTTTCCCAAAAGAAGATACAAGGAAAATGACCATTTGTTTCTAGCATGTGGTCAAAACCCATTACAGAGTTGGTCTTTTCAAGATCCCTCACCTTCCCTCTACCACTCACTTATGAAATTGCCGAGTGAACACTTTGCTACTCCTACCAATTTTTGTACACTTATTTCATTACCATAAAATTTGAGGAGCTTGAATTTTTGTCTCCCTTTACAGACTGACAAACAGTGCTCTAGATGGTGTGATTTGTCAATGGTGAGTTGCATTGCATTAATTTGTCAAGGGTGAGTTGATGTCCCTGAGCCAAATACAAACCATCTCTGAGAATCTCAAGTGCCCAGTCAGTGTGCTTCCTCCCAGGTTAAGTGCCGTGTTCTTTGGGGGAAGTTGACCCAGTAATACATAGACATAGGCAGATACGTTTACCACTAATAGCTCCTGTCCATAAGCGAACTTCAGGAGGGCAGTTCAGGGGACTGGGGAGGCATATGCAAGTGGGAGTGAGTTTCTAAAGCTGGATGCTCCTACTGCGCAAATGAGCTGGTGTGTGTGTGTGTGTGTGTGTGTGTGTGTGGTGTGTGTGTGTGTGTGTGTGTGTGTGTTTGCAAAAACACCCTAGTGCTTTTGATGTGTTTAGGCTTCAAATTTTAACTTGACACCTGAGAAAACAACTCTTAGCAGTGATATTTCACTAGTGTTGATAACAATGCTTATTTAAATTACCAAATTTCAATTAACAGGGAAAACTGAGACAAGCCTTCAGAATAGCTGCCTCTGAATACTTGGTTTCACCTGATGGATTAGAGGGTGAGTGCTGGGCAGGAGCATGGGGGTGTGGGAGCCTCACATTGCAGCTTTAGGGCAGTGGCACCCCCTCCTCCACAGAAAATCTTCATTAAGCTTCTCCAGAGACCCTCCCCATAATTGTTCTTAGACTCTCAGCAAACTTTCTGCAAAAGAATTTCCAGGCAAAAACACATGCCTGCAGAAGCAGAGTGTGATAAGGAGGACTAACCAAGGCCTTCGCAGAGGTGCCTGCTTTTCAGAGTTAGGTCCTTGGAAGCCAGCTGGTGGGAGAAGGGGAAAGTCTTCCCTTTCCCAGGAACTGATTTTCACAGAGAGTGTCCTTGACCTGAATTGTTGCCCAAAGCAAAAACAAAAACCTCCTGTTATGTGAACCTCTGCAAGTGTAGCCTTACCCCTGGCCACACTTGTAAACCTCTGAGCCCTCCCCATTATACACTCGGCATAAAGTTCTAAAACTTCCTGAACTCGGCGTTCCGGGGAATTGATTGATGAAGGCGAAAGCTTTTTCCCTCTGAACCTGGCTGCAGCCAATACACCTGCTTCCTGCCACCTCGTTGCTGTCTGGCCTTGTTTATCCACAACATTACGGAAGAAATCGTCAACACCGGTTGATCCAGTGAGTTTCATAATCAGTTAATAAAGCTTCTCCTCTGATGCTTTATATGGACAATGATGATTTATCAGGAGGCTTAGTGAAAACCCTTCTAGTTTCATATTTATGTCCTAGGAAATTAAATATGTCAGCAGTGTAAAAGCTTTATTTCCCTAACAGGTGACCATGAAGGGTAAGGTCCCATGGACTGTGGCTGGAGGACAATGCGTGCGGTCCCTGGGCCCCTCCACCTCTGCCCACATGTCTGCTCCTGTGCTTGGGCGGCTTTCTTTGAACCTCCATGAGCCTTTCACAGGAAGGCCTGTCGACGTCTCCGTGCAGGATCAACTCCCTAATCTCAGAGCTGCCTTCCTACATCCAGCAGAATCCTGGAGTGTCCAGACGGACATCTACCTACTCTTGTCCTGCAGCATCTTCATAGGGAAACAAAACCTGAAAGCAAGGAATGAAGTGATTTCCCGAGGGATAGACGGGCTTTGGTTTTAATAGGGAAGAGATGCAAAGTTCATGGAGAACATGTTCCTTATGTGGACATTATCTCCTCCTGTGCCTCTGGACCCACTCCTTTGTCTGGAATAGTCATTCCAACCCTGTTTCCCTCTTCACACACCTTCCAACTGAAGGGCTATTCCTCTGACCTTCAGCAGGTGACATTATTGCCCTTATGCGCACACGCGCGCACACACACACACACACACACACACACATCACCCGATGGACACTGTCAAAGCTTCCCCTATTGAAGAACTCCTTTTGGTCTGCTAGGAGAAAAGCAGGACTTCCCTTCCTCTCCAAAGCTACATAACACCAGGAGAAGCTGCACCGTGGCCCTTCCATCGTCCCTTCAGGACTTCACGTGAATGATCTTCCCATCTATCCACTAAATTTCAGCATCTTCCTTTGTTGCCCATTGACATCACATGTGAAGATGCTCTGATTTCTCCCACCTAAAGGGACTCTTCTGTCTCCACATGCCCTCAGTGAAATACTCTGAGTAGGTGCTTACCTAAGTAGCTCCGAGCCCTACCCCTGGCCACACTTGAAGTCCTATGGTGGCTCTCTGTAATTCATCCCCTGTTGACTCTCCGACCAGTTTCATTATACCACTAATTCCTGCTGAAACTGAAAGAACTGAAGTCTACCAACTCCCCCGCTGTAAAGCTGGAGAACGCTCTCTGGTCCTCACTGTGAGTGACGTCTTACCATCTCCGTGGGTGCTGACGGTCTTGCTGGGCAAACCTCTGCTTTTGGCACCTCTTACACTTCTGTTTTCCCTCTTCCATCTCATTTCATTGTCAGCCTCATTTGTGGGCTCTTCTTCCTTCTATTTTTATCTCATAAAATTCTGATCTGTCTCCATGCTCATCTCAACGGGAGGACTCAGAAGGTCCTCTCTGGCTTTTACGACCTCAGTTACTCCATCTGCGTGCAGATAGCACCCAAATGCAGCCACGCCCAGGTTTCAGCACGGACGCTCACGCTGACATCTGGGAGCCCGACCAGCTCACAGAAGGATGAGCTCTCGAGCATGCTCATCAGGCAGGTGCATCAACTTCTTGCTTGCAGAGGCATGCTTGATCATTTCTTTCTAATCAAGGGAAATAACAGGCCATGTGGATGTGTCTGTCTGCTTTTGGATATTCCAAGAAACAAAGCAGGTCTATATCTGAGATAGGACAGAAGATATAAGGATGGGCAGAAAGGAGTCTGGCAGAGCCAACAAGAGTGGCTGTGCTTTCAAGTCCAGATCCATGCCCCGTTTCACAAGATTGAGAAGTGCAGACTGCCAGGTCACAAAAAGCACCATGAAATCCATCATCAGACCTTCTCTTTGGCTCTGCCAGTGTCGGGCTATTTAAATTCACAAAGCACAACACATCAAAAACAAAGAAGTAAAGAAAATCACCCCGGTCCCCTGTCCTGCTAATGGTCAGCATACTCAGTTACCAACACAAAACCAAACTAAAAACACCCTCTTAGATCCCATCTTTGCACTGTAGTCTTAAATATGCCTGGCTAAGAGCTCGCCGGTGTTTCTCTCGAATCACGACCCTCTACTCTGACTCTCAGAGTTGCCCTTGCTCTCAATAAAATCAACCCATGCCTCACTTTGGTCCATCCTTAAATTCCTTTCTGCAGCCATGGACCCTAACAGCCTGAGCTGAGGTCCACCTCCCTTTCAGGGGACTTCCTTTGCACCCCTTCCCAGTGACATGCATCCTGGAGTTGTCCCATGGATGGTTATAACAATCATGCTTTGCTCCAGATCAATAATCAAAGTATCACATGACTAGAAAATTTTGCTGGGATCAATGAAGGATATGGATTTATTTCAACAATTTCATTTATTGCACAGCCATGATACCTCTCAGACCAACATGTATGTAAGTTGACACAAAAAACCTGGTCTCAATACAGAGAGGATGGAAAGGTGTTGGAATCTGAAAGATGAGAGAGGATACTGCTCTTACAGCTTTTAATTGCCTTACAAACAAGACAATACTTGTGTGGACACTGGTGTTTGGGCAGGCCACTTATTCAGTACTTCCTACTTTTCAGTAAAGAACCATATACATTTCGACAAGTGCCTTGTCTAGGGGCAATCAGAAGGTAACGCTGAGGAGGAATGCAAGCCGTGCCGTTTCAGGTCTAAGACCTAAATGGAACATTTGGAGGATGTGTGCCCCCGAAAGGATAAATATGTGTCACCAAAAGCAAATTTGGGCAGGGGTTATGGCCTAAAGAAAATGCAGGAAAGAGCACATCAAATCAACATGGAGCTTTTTTATTTTTTTTATTCTAATGTGTTATATATGGCAGTGGAATGCATTACAATTCATATCACACATATAGAGCACAATTTTTCATATCTCTGGTTGTATACACAGTATATTCACACATTCGTGTCTTCATACATGTACTCAGGGTAATGATGTCCATCTCATTCCACCCTAATTTCTACCCCCATGTCCCCTCCCTTCCCTCCCACCTCTCTGCCCTAGCTAGAGTTTGTCTAATCCTCCCATGCTCCCGCTCCCAACCCCGCTATGAATCAGCCTCCTTATATCAGAGAAAACATTTGGCATTTGTTTTGGGGGATTGGCCAACTTCACTTAGCATTATATTTGATGGCAGTTATTAAGAATACAAACAACAATAAGTGTTGGCGAGGATGTGGGGAAAAAGGCACACTCATACATTGCTGGTGGGACTGCAAAATGGTACAAGTCAATATGGAAAGAAGTATGGAAATTCCTTGGAAAACTGGGAATGGAACCACCTTTTGACCCAGCTAATCCTCTCCTCAGTCTATACCCAAAGGACCTAAAAACAGCGTACTACAGGGACACAGCCACATCAATGTTTATTGCAGCACAATTCACAATAGCTAAACTGTGGAACCAACCTAGATGTCCTTCAGTAGATGAATGGATAAAGAAACTGTGGTCTAGGGCTGGGGATGTGGCTCAAGCGGTAGCGCGCTCGCCTGGCGTGCGTGAGACCCGGGTTCGATCCTCAGCACCACATACCAACAAAGATGTTGTGTCCGCCGAGAACTAAAAAAAATAAATAAATATTAAAAATTCTCTCTCTCTCTCTCTCTCTCTCTCTCTCTCTCTCTCTCTCTCTCTCTCTCCCCTCTCTCACTCTCTCTTAAAAAAAAAAAGAAACTGTGGTCTATATACCCAATGGAATACTACTCAGCAATAAAAGAGAATAAAATCATGGCATTTGAAGGTAAATGGATTGAGTTGGACATGGAGCTTTAAAAGTTAGATGCAGAATTATACTTTGACGAGTTTTTACTTTGGTAAATATTGCTATGCTCTTTCTTAGTTAGAAAACATGAATAATACTTGTCAAAGTTTGGCAAACTGATGGATAAACCACTTCAAATAGATTGAGGTGGAAACTAAGTTAACAATAGTTGGTTGAGTGTGTGTGTATGTGTGTGGGTGTGTGGGTGTGTGCACGCTCATGGTGCTGATGAGGCCAGATGTAACTAGGGCCTCATGCACATAGTTTGATATGCTATATCCTTGGCTTTAAAAATTCATGCTTTTTATAATTCAGTAGTTCTATTTTTAGATATTCTGTTAGAAAAATTGAAATATCACTGAAGTAACGTATCCGAGTGGAGAGGAACAAACATGCACACCCGTCGTGCACCTCGTCACCCTTCCCAGCTTCTGCTGCAGGTGGGGTTCCTTGGAAAGCCCTGCAAGCACAGTCAGAAACCTAAGGAGAAGAGCAGGGCCCCCTGGACAGGGCTGAAGGGAAAGGGGGCAGATGGGGCCCAGAGAAGAGCCAAAGGCAGAAGCAGCCCTGGGGAGGACTGCCCACAGCCTCGGGAGAGAGGCAGCGGTGTTCCGTACCAGGGGAGGGGCCCTCTAAGGAATTCTAACCTGCTCATTTCTCAGGAGTGGAAAAGAGCTCTTGTTCGGATGGCTGGCTGCGTTTCTCGACCAGCAGTTTGTGTCATCTGCTCCAGTGACCAAACTGCACAAGAAGCCAGCTTCAGGAACACTGTTTTCAGCAATCTCCTTTTATCCCCAAACACAGACTTTGTCTTCGCAACTGGAGACAGGATGGGGATGAGGGCCTCAAGTCCTCTAGGTCTCTAAGGCTGGCACGAGTATCTCCATTCCCTCCAGAAAGTGACTCCACTTTTCAAACTAACAGATGACCTGGTCTTTACTTACTGAGCACTGCATAATATGATGAAGCTTATGCGCATTGTGGGATGATTGTTTCTAACTGGTTCCATGGAGTTACATAACATGAAACCTCACAAAGCTATGATTTTTGTGGTGGAGCACACAATATCAACTCTTTCTGCCTTTTTCATTAATACACTGTATCATTAGCTATAGTGACTGTACTGAGCAGGACATCTCTTGAACTTGTTCCTCCCATCTAGCTGTAGTTGGGACATTTTCTCTCTTGGCTTCAAAAGCCTTCATTTCAGCTTCTGCACAACCAAATGTCTAATGTGAATTTGTGCCAAATGCTGACTATGTTGCTGCCTTTAGTATGGCCTCCATAGTTTCCAAAGTTTGATGCATCACACCAGGTAGCACAGTCCACAGAGAAACCACCCTGATTAACCTCTAGTGAGCTCTCAGTACCCACCTACCGTGGGCTATGGGCTCTTCCAACCAGGCAGGCGGGAGGTGATCAGCAGGTAAGCTGGCGCCAAAATCTTATCCAAGTAAGCACTTTCCTTTACCATTTTTAGGACTAAGTGTAGCGGTCTGAGGTCCCCAGGCAGCAAACCCAGAGTCTACAATGAAGGAACAGAGAAAAGATCAGAGCTGTTTTTAGGATCACTCTCTGAGGAAGCAGGACTGGGCAGAGGAGTGGAGCTGAGGGGTGGATAGGCAGGCTCCTCCTGCCCGGAAGGGGAAGCCTGAGAGAGACAACCCTTCAGCACTGTCCTCCTTTAGAGGAAAAGCCAAGTCCTGCACCCACACTGACGCGCTACATCACGGGCTCCCCTGGAGGGGAGCATGAGACATCTCTCTCCAGCTGAGGCATTTTCCTCGGGGAACTAGCTGCCAAAGGCTTTCTGCCAGCAGCGCCACATGCACCCCGTGTCCTTGCCTATCCTTCAGCACACATGGATGTCTCCCTTGAAAAACTTGAGTTTAAGTATTGCATTCATAAGTCATGCTTAATAAATTGCACTCTGTTACCAGATATTCTTTATTAACAAATCCCTTTCCCTACTCAGTAAATATCTATATTTTTTCATCTTCACATCCCCATTTTTCACCTTGCAGTAGTCTCTGAAACAACAACCAAAACTCATGCTTCACTTCAGCAGTGTGCCTGTCCCCACCTTCAGGGGACTCCTTTGCCCCGGATGTGCAGGAGTTGCCTTGTGGCTTGATCTGACCAGTCAGTGCTCTGGGAAGCCAAGCCCAGGCCTTCAGGGTGTCTGTCAGAGTTTACTTCCTCCCTGGAGAGCAGTTGCCAGGCAGAAAGCCCAAGAACTCAGGGCCCTCACCCTCCAGGGTAGATTAAACCAGCCCAGGGGAATAGAGAGCCTGCAGAGAGGAACAAAGGAAGGAAGAGAATTCCTGAGACTTCATGCAAAGTTGCACAGTGTGTTCATGAGACATAAAGAAAATCTGAACAATTTTAAAGTGAATTAATTAATTTTAAACTAAGTATTATTGTTGCTTTGTCTTAGACTAATACTATTATATGTAACTTACAATTTTCCTTACGTTCCAATTAATTCGATTCCACATAACTCACATTTTCAACTTGCCTTCTAAAATAACAATTACTAAAGGATAAATTAGCATATTCCTTAAATAAATATGTAATTTGTTAAAATAATACTTTTTGTAGTGTAATCTCTCCGCAAATAATTTGTCTTTACAAAATCTTTAAAGAATCTACACCCAAGAATATTTCTAGCTAATTTGCCAAAATTTGGCATTAGGTAGAAGTTACAATAATTTTTCTTACTGTATTATGATTATAAAGCATTACCCAGCATTGTTAATGCTGAATTTCATTTTTTCAGAAGTCAAAAACCTCCAAATATCTAGTCATACACAGCCTCTGACAGATTTGTAACAGTTGATATGTGACAAAAATTCTGAGGGCCACGTATATAGGACCCAGCATTTTTATTCATGGGAAGAAATTGTAGTCACCATGAGATTCATAATTTAGATTCACAGAGCTTTGGTGTTGGAAAAGACAGTAATGGTAACATGATCTGACTTCCATGATGCTAGATGGCGGTTCTAAGTTGATGTAGTTTGTCAGGCAATTTTAAATTTAAATAATTTCAGAATTGATTATAAACACTTAAGTTGAGAAAACCAAATCCAGTTTACAGGGCAAAATATCTTCCTTAAATTTCTGAGTTCAACAAGCTCATCATCAATGACCAGCCCTACATGAAAAGGGGTGGCATCCCCCAAACACCTGAACCTAAGTTTGCCAAAAGTGACTTCAAGTTTAGAGGTAGTAAGAACTTACCTCTAGAATACATTTCAAATTAAGGAAGTGACTTAAAATAGTTGTTTCACTGGTGAATATTTGCAAAGGAGTAATTGGTCCCATTGTGACACCAACAGTCCTACAATAAACAATCATTTGAAGTCATAAAACTTTTGTGAAAATAAAGCATCATAAAAGTGTGCAGGGTGTGTGTGTAATGTGCTGCTTGGGGTGAGCTGGGAGAGAGGTATATCTTGCCCCCAGGTAGTCCTGTGGCTAGAAGAAAAGGTGTCTTGTGCTGATCACAGCAGGTGTCAATATAATGCTGAGAACAGCACAAAACACAGAGCTTTCATAAGCCAGTTTTCTCCTGAAAACTGAAAATCAACAAGAAAGAATAAAGGAAAATATTACAAAGCTGTACTGGAAGATTCTTAATGATAGCCTCTATCTATGGTTCACTCATTTATCCAGCCATGAAATATTATTGAGCATTTCTCTTCCCAGGATAAATTGCTATGCATCAAGAATGTGGCTGACAGGCAGGGGGAAGCGCTCTACCTTCATTAAACTTCTGTTTTAATTAGGGCATCAGAGACACCCATAACCAAAGCATCATGGATAATTAAAGCATTTCAGTGTCTACCTCTTGTCACTGGGGTGAAAAACCAACCTAGTCAATGCTGCCCTAAACGATCTCATTTATATTTAATAAGGTTGCCTCAGCTACAATGAGGAACAGAATGGAAAGCATGTTCTATGTGGTGAGATTAAGAAGGAGATGATGGACACAGTTATTGGCAATTCTTATGAAAACCAATTTTAGATGTTGAGTAATAAAAGCAGCAGGGTTGCGGGATCCTGGGCTATTGGTTGAGAGAATGGCTGTAGTGTGTGGTGCTGGAGCTTTACAACAGGAGTATCACGAGATCACCCTCATGAGGTCGAGGAGCTGAACAGTCAGGTGGGGAGAACTCAAGGACGGCACTGCAGCAAAGCTGTCTGATGGAGTCTGACGGGCGCCACCCACGATTCCACACGGACTGCCTTTCCCTGAATCCCCTGTGTTCCTGCAGGACTTCTTGGATCTGTGTTTCCAAAGTTGGAATAATATCAAGCCTTATCCCTTCTGAGATTGCTTCTTTTGCATTCTTTCTCCACTGCTTTCGCGCTCCTCTCACATGCATTTTAAAACTTGGTACCGTGTTTCTTCTGTAATAAAGATGGCGGATGGAAAGAAGACGCTCTGTGCACCAAAGCAGCTGGCTTTGCAGCAGAATCAGTGAAAACCAGAAGATGTTTGGAAAGAAGAGCCTGTGACTGCTGAGTGCCGAGGAAAACACTGCCGTCAGCGAGCTCTGTACACGGGGAAAACGCTTGGAAAATCAGTGCTAGGTAAAGACAATGTCAGGGAAAAGCAAGCAAGAAAAACCAAGCAGGGAACTTATCAGAAGCAAAAGTAGATGAGACACCAAGGGCATTTAAGATGAGCCTGTCGTGGGGATCTAAACAGGAAGGGCCAATGCCAGACAGGGCAGATCTGAGAACAGCAGAACCAACTGCGGGAAAGGCAATAATAGAACCATGTCTGAGGTGCTCAGCACAATTACTAAGGCAAGATTATGAAGCATTAGCTTAAGAAATACATGAAGACACTGTAGAGGGAGTCACTGCCCCAAGGTGGTGAGATCTGCCTTTACGATGTGAGCCAGCTGGATGATGTCAGCTGTCAGAACCTGGTGCAGACGTGTAAGGATATGTAGTGACTAAAAACACATGCATTATGATCTTTAATATGTGAAAATGGCATATAAGTATGTAGAAAACACAGCTAACAAAAGTATTTAACTTTTAAAATATATCTATGTCATAAAGCAAGCTAATAATATTAGCAATCAAAACATATATAAACACACAATAATATGTACTAATTAATGACACATATAGATTTATAACATTTATTTGTAATATATAAAATGATATATGTAATTTACCTATCAAACAGTACTAGCCACTAAGACTTTTCTATATAATAAAGCTGGCTATATAATAATACCAGCTTTCAAACTACTACATAGAAAAAATTGAATAATGGTAAAATTTTTGGCCAAACCTGGTCACTCAGGCCTGTAATCCCAGCAACTTGGGAGGCTGAGGCAGTATAATCACTACTCTGAAGCCAGCCTTGGCAATTTAACAAAATCCTATCTCAAAATGGGAAATGAAAAGGACTGGGGTTGTAGATCAGTTGTAAAGCGTCTCTGGGTTCAATCGCCAGTACCAACCATTCAATCAATCAATCAATCAAAGCAGACCTGCTTAAGTGCATTTAAAATGAAACAAAACCATAAACAAGCCACAAATAGAACACTTAAGAAAATGAATAGTGGCAAACTCACTCATGTTTACAAAGCACACTCAATGTAAATAAGCACAATATCCAAATTAAATACAAAGGTGGGCAGAATAGATTTTAAAAGCAGGTGAAATTTTTCTTGTGTTTATATTTAATATGTATCATATTAAATATAAGATACAGACATACATATTAAATATAAGGACACAAAGATCTTGCAGATAAGAAGATGTAAAAGGAAACTATTCAAACCTAAAGAGGACTTCAGGAAAGAATGCCTATCAGACACAAAGAGGAAGAACATTTTACATCAACAGGAAAATTCAATATGAAGAAACACAATTTCAATCAGGTATGTACTAATGACCTAACTTCCAAATATATAAAGTAAAAATTGACAGATTTAAGGGAAAGATAGACAAATTCACTGTCAGAGAATTTCAATACACCCCAATCAATAATGAACGATTAAACAGATGCCAACATTGTCAGGCAGATTTAAACACAAGAAAGCCTTCACCTGAAGGAGTTAGATGTCTTGCTACATTCAGGAAAGTACAGGGTACACATTTTTTCAAACACAATGAACACTTGCTAGAATTTAGTATATGCTGAGCAAGCAAGTCTTAATGAATTTAGTAGTTTGAAAAAATGTCTAATCAGTGTTTTGAATACAATATACTTGAGCCAGAACTCAGGAGTGAAAATGTATTAGGGAGCTGCAGTTTTGAAATTAAGTGATATAGCTGTAAAACAGGCCTGAGTCAATTAGAAATCAGAAGATGAATTAGAGAACCTTTAAAATAAGCAAATATTTATTTAACTTTAATGTAAATGAATAATCAAAATAAAATTTTAAATATAAACACAGCAAGGCCATTTTTATGGCACAGACAGCATTGTGCTTAGCTGGTCATGGAGAGACTAGCACAATCATTTAATGGCTGATTTTTCTTTTCTTTTTTGTTTTTTAAATTGGTGCATTAAAGTTGTACTTAATGGTAGCATTTATGGTTACGTATTTGTACATGCACACAACACAACAATCACTGATGTTTCAGCATTTTCTTTCTAAATATTCGTTTGAAAATCTTAGGAAGATAGCAGAAAATTAAGACAAAATATAAAGAAAATTAGAACAGACACTAAAGAGATAAAAACTATATACAGTACTGTGAAGAGCACCACTCTTTGACTAAACAAAGAAAACCTGCAAGATCCTGGAAAGACTGATGGAGACTAAAGCAAAATTTCAGAAAAAAGAAAAATCAATGAAAATGATACATGATTTTCCTGTAAACAGGAAAGGATAATTGGATATTACAACTGAAACACAAGTGCATGTGAACAGTTGGATAAAAGTATTTTTTCTTGGAAACCGTGGAAGTTCCATATGAAGGAAGTAATGGAAAATCTTAATGGCCTGTAAGTACTAAATAGTTTGAATTTAAAAACTAAGACTTTTCCACATTTCTTCATCAGTATATTTTCAAACTTAGGTAAACTTACCTGGTACAGAAAATCAGGGGATCTTTGAAGTGTTTTACATTAAAGAGAATTCTGTGATGGAGTTGAGTGCCCTTGGTTTCAACTGCTGGTACCAAAAGAAAAGAAATGAAAAGAAAAGAAAAGAAAAGAAAGAAAGAAAGAAAGAAAGAAAGAAAGAAAGAAAGAAAGAAAGAAAGAAAGAAAGAAAGAAAGAAAGAAAATCTAAATTCTAGTAATAGCCACTAAAAAGACTAAGGACAGTAGAGTCTTATTATTAAACTAAAACAGCACCGTGGAATGAGGCACTGTTTCCTTATAAAAGGACTCATTCCGGTCTAAATACTCAGAACCAGAGGAGTTGACCATGCCAGAGGAGGTGAGAACAGGCTTTGGTTCTCACACCTGGAGCCATGCCATGCCACCTGAGGCAGCAGCAGGATTTTGTTTAAGGGAATCACAAATCGCATGAGCAAAGGAATCAATAAGGACCCAGTAATATTGAGAGAGGGAAAACAAAGGTGGAGAGAGAGAGAATAATCATGGCAGAGAGCAAAGAGAAGTTCAAACACACAGAAGAACAAGAGTCTCTACATGGGGAAACCTGTGTATCAGAAAAGACAATGCTTTTGAACTCCCAATGTAGAATCGACTGTAGGCAAGGATCATGGTTGTATAGCAATATTGGGGGAACCATTGCTGGGAACTAGTGAGTCTGCCCATTTCCAAAGTACTGTTGCTCATGTAGCAAATGATACGGCCTGGGTGGCTTAAATGGTGGGACTGGATTGCCTGTTCCTCGAGAGGCTGTACATCCAGGATCTAAGGAGCAGAGTGATCAGTTCTGGGGAGACTCTCTCCCTGGATTATGGGTGGTCACACAATACAGAAGGAGCCAGTTACCAGGACAATAATCTGGTCCCATCAGACTCATCTCATGACCTAATTTCACCTTAACTAATTCCACAGAGGCCCCATGTCCTAGTACAGTCCCCTGAAGCTAGGCTTCCAGGTAGGTTTTGGTGGGACAGACCTTCAGGACATAGCACACACTTGAAGAGGAAAGACCTGAAGTAGTGGGCGGATGGGCATGGCCTCCCCAGGCCTGGGGCAGTGTGGTGTTGGGCACCTCCTGACAGAAGGAAGGGGTCAGTTTCAAATATGCGAGCACTTGGCTGGGATGTTTACTGGAACCTACTCCTGAGGTCAAATCCACAGGCAGACATTCCGTCAACTGACCAGCCTGGAGCACTCACAAAGATCAGGAGGAAGGGTGAGGAAACTGAAAATAGCACTACACCCCAGAGCCACAAATCCAATGGGAGATGGGTCCAGGCTGTGCCCAGGGAAGTGTCTCTGAAGTGGAGACCTGTATGCAGTTCTCTGAGGGGTGTCCTTGTCAACCTAAGCAGTTCTCAGGGCCCTCGGCTGGGAATATTTCTGGTACCTGGAGGAATCCATCTTAGAATCTTAAAAGGTATCTTAGCAGAATATCAAACTTCCGTGACAATGCATGAAATTTTGTTGCATTATAAATTATAGAGTTTTATTTAAAATTTTAGAAAACAAATTTGAAGGGCCTTGAAAATGTTCTATATGGAGTGTGTACACTTGTGAAAATATTGTGGACTTAATGTTCACTTGGATGTGATGGTAGGAGACATGATTTTATTTTTAGGAAATTTAGAATTAGGTAATTGGAAGAAAAAGAGAAGGCAAAATGTTAGAAAAACAAGACTTTGGTGTTTGAAGTCCTGTCAAGCGTATCGATCCTCCCTGGCTGGGAGTCTCTGGGATTCTGAAACTTGTCTGCTTCACTAGACACGGGCCCTCTCCTGGCATTTTCTGTTTCATTGCTCTTTATGCCCCCAGTGTGGTTGATTTAATTTTGTAATTGAAAGCATGTCTTTATAAATGTCAACTTGGTGGTAATCGATATATAATATATGTAATACAATATATAGATGTAAACAGCAAATCGTGATATGGCCTCTGTGTTGGAAGTATATTGCCTAGGAGAATAACCATTCAACTCTAACAACCAAGGTCACATCAAAGGATTTCCATCACCAAATATGTCTGGAGGCCTCAACATATGCTGGTCATAGTTTTAAGTGTGCAATTTAGGACACATCATGGGACAAAGATGGCTACACTATGTTCTTACAAAAAAAAAAAATCTACTTTCCATAACTCTTGCTTGTCCAATACAAAACTGGCAATTCCCACCAAATGTATTTGTATAGTACATAATGTTAAAAAAACTAGTCTGAATAATTTGCTTTTTGAGAAATGTCAAAATAATCTCAGCAAATAACTTTGTATTCTCTATGACTAGTTTCCTCTGATTTTCATGCAGCATGAGAGTTCGAGTGATTTACCTAGTAGAATATCCCCTGAGAAGAATAACTGGATAGTTACATCACAATATTATTCAACTTTGGAAAATCATAAGATACATTTTAAAAAGTGGTCTCTTGGTATTGCTGGGAAAATTACTACACTGATTGAAAAGTCCTTAAGAAAAATCTTTTGGAAAAGAACCCAAGATGCATTTCCAGACAACAACAGAATGTGAATAACAAACCTTGTTATTGTTGTACATTTCCATGACTTCTGCCTAGTTCCAAAACTTCGTAAGGGAATACTAAACCAGAGATAATTTTTAAAGATTTTATTCACATATAAAAATAAAGCATTTCTCACGCCCTCACTGAAACACATTGTTGTGCAGTGTTCTTAAAATACTGCTCCAAGGTCGAACCCTTACATTGCAGAACCTGAGCCTAGACACTTGGGTCTTGTTACGGCAGAATCCAGGGTGGAAGTAAGTCTGATTTCATTTCCAACATCTTATTAATGAGCAATAGCTGGACCTAATTGAGAAGGCTGGCAAAATTCACAGGATCAATGAGCTCAGGTAAATGTTGACTGTCTCATTCAACTGAAATGGTCTTTCCTAAGTGACATGCATGATGCAGCTTTCAAACACATTACAAAATCATGTCATTTTGACAAATGTACTATGTGCCTTCTTCCTCTTTGATTGCTCCCTTCCTTGATTTTTATCCAATATTGTGAAACTCCAGATAGCGTGCACTTATTCACCCCACACATTGCTGAGTAGTACCATGTGACATGTCCACATACCATGATTTGTTTATGTATCACTTGCTGGTGGACACTTGGACTATGTCAGTTGGGGTCCTTAAAATAAGCCTGCTGTAACTATTAATGCATGCATACATGGATCTTGCATGGAAATATGTTTACTTTTTCTCTGAAATAACTAGGAAGCACTGGCTGGATCTCAGGGTAGGCCAGCCTCATTTCCAAAGTCCTTGTATCACTCACATTCCTGCCAGTGAAATTTGGGTGAACCAGTCCCTCCACATCCTTGCCACTGCCTGCTTTGCCTGTTTTATTTATTGTTAGCTGTTCTAAAATATCTGTGATGATAATTCATTTGGCTTTAATTGCACTTTTTATATTGGCTAGTGATGATAATCATCTTTTTATATGTTTTTTATTTCATTTTAATTGTCAAGTGATATATATATATATATATATATATATATATGGTGAAATGTAATGTCTATACACATTGTGGACCATCAGGCAAGCTCATGAGCATACGCATCAGCTCTTCAAGTTATCATTCTTCTGCAGTGAGAACTTTAAAACTCTATCCTAACAAATTTGAATTATACAATATATTATTAACCAACTCCGAGCACCATGCAGTGCCGTGTATCATTGAGACTTATTTCTCCAGTCTGGCTGAAGCCTCGTACCCTCTGATGAGCCCCTGCTCTTTCCCTATCCCTCTGCATTTGGTAATACCTTATGAGACTAATTAACTTTCTGAAGTTCCACATATAAATAAAATGATGCAGTGTTTTTATTTCTGTGCCTGGCTTATTTCAATTGACAAGACATCCTCCAGATCTCTCTGTTGTTGTAACAGAATTTCTCTCTTTTTAAAGGCTGTATAGTATTGGACTGTGTGCATATGACACATTTTCCTTGTTTATCCAACCCTTTAGGCTATTATGAATAATGCTCAGGGAACATGGGAGTGCTGGTACATCTTTGGTACATAATTTCAACTCTTTTGCCTATGTACACAGGTTGGAATGCTGAATCACATGGTTCTATTTCTGGGGTTTTGAGGAACTGCCTTACTATTTATGTTTCTAACTATTATGTTACTAAATAACATATTTATATTACTAAGTAACATGTTAATATTTATGTTACTAAGTAACATTCCCCTCAGCCTGTACTAGGGCTCCCTTTCCTCCCATCTTCCTCAGCACTTGCTTCCTTCATCTGTTTGATAATAGCATTTCCACCCAGGAGCAGTGACACCTCTCTGTGGTCTTACCTTACATTTGCCTGGTGGCTAGAGCTGAGGGTATTTTATACATCCGCTGCCTGTTCACATCCTTTACCATTGTTTAATTGGGGTATTTGTCTTCCAGCTCTTAAAATGTCTAGGTTCTTAGATGGTTTTAGTCACAAAGCAGAGCTATGATTTGCCAATACTCTCTCCCAGTTTGTGAGCTCTCTCTTCAGTTTCCGAGTTTTCTCCTCTGCTCTGCAGAAGCTCTTACTTTGAAGCCATCCCTTATTTTTGCTTTTCTGGCCTGTGCTTTGGGGGTCCTGTCTGAGAAATCACCACCAAGTCCCATGTCACAGAGCTTCTCCTCTGTTCTGCTCCACAGTGACACTGTTTGAGGTCTTGGTATAAGTGTTCTATCCATTTGGAGTTTATTTTTCCTGTGGAGCAAGGTATGTGCACAGTTCCCCAGGCCTCCTGCCTTTGCCATTTTGCCCCCTGCACTCCTGACACCCATGTCAACACCCCATTGACCATAATGACTTGGATTTCTTTCAGGACTTTCCACTGATTGTGTCTTTATGCCAGAACTGTGCTGTTTTGGTTATAATTGTTTCATACTATAATTAATATATTTTGGAATCATGGAGTAAGATGCCCTCAGTTTTATTTATTTTTCTCAAGTTTATTTTGTCCATTCAGTGTCTTTTCTGGGTTCATACAAATTTTAGGATTGTTTTTCTATTTCTGTGTAAAAGAACATTGAAACTTTGAACCAGAATTGCACTGGATTTGCAGATTATTTTATTTGTATGGACATTCTAACAATCTTAATTTTTCAATTTATGCACATGGGATATATTTCCATTTATGTATCTCTTCTTCAGTTTATGTCATTCTTGTAGTTTTCAGTGTGGAGATTTTTCACCTCCTTGGTTAAATCCACTCCTAAGTATTTCATTTCATTTTACTTCTTACGCAATTGTAAATGGGATTTTTAAAAATTTATTTCATCACAGGTTGTTTTTAGTGTCTAATAACACTATGATTTTTGCATGTTGATTTCATAACTTAAAACTTTACTGTTTTAGCTTAACAGTATTTTGCAGTGAATTTATATATACATATATAATTAACATATAAGGCAGTGTAATAAGCAGAGGTATTCATTTCTCCCTTCCCTACATGGATGACTTTATTTTCTTTCTTGCCTTATTATTCTGGTCTTCTAATACTATGCTGAAAAGAAGGGGAGACAGTGATTTGGTGGGGCTCCTGCTTCTTGGGTGGCTGCTGAGTGCACCAGGGGACCTTCTGTCACATCTGGAACTTGTGCCTCTGTCACTCTCCCTTTGTAACTCCCTCCTTGTTAATTCTACCCACCTTCGGTTCCTACACCCTCAGCCACAGCTGCCCAACTCAGAGCCTGTGCCAGACTCGCCCTGCTCCCTCCCTGCACTCCAGGTGCAGACAGACATGCCAACTGAGGAAGTTGTAGGGCTCATCTTTTCTTTTCTGGTCTTTTGGTGACCTCTGTCCCATATGATTTGACATCTAGTGGTTGAAAAGAGCAATTTCATATTTTGTGTCCATGTTTTGTTTGTAAATCTAGAGGTTGTAACTCCATCTCACCCCTAGAAACTGTTTTTGATTGAAACCAAGTCTTAGGTTTGAAGTTAAAACCTGGGCATACTAAATTTCCATTACCTACAGGGTGATGTATGTATACTCCCTACAGTAGCTATAAGGGATAGTAAGGGCTCTGCAGCCATCAATCCCTGAAATAAGGACAATGACAGCTCCCTTGCTCAACTCCAGAGTTGTTGGCAGAGCAGATGGTCGTGCGTTGACAAGCACAGAACTCTGATGTGTTATATGTTGGAAGGTCAGGACGAGGGTGGCTGTGAAGAGGAAGACAGTAATGGTAGTCACCCTGGTCACTAACATGCTGTGTCTGTCTGCTCCTCTAGGCCACTGTCTGTCTGTAATAACCAAGGAGCTCTCACCCATTCTCTAACACAACTGAAGTAATTTTTCAGTCTAATGATGTAAGGGTCCGGCGAAGCGTGGGAGAAAGAGACCACACGAGACTAGCTTCATGCAATGGCAAGGGGGATTTATTAGGGATCCGGTCCAGCACGCTGGGGCTCCAGGCTCACTCAAGAAGGGAGAACAGCCCAGAGCCCAGAGCAGAGGTCAAGCAGAGCTTAAGTACACTTTTGGGGGAGGGCGGGGGGGGGGCTTTGCATACATCAGAACAAATCATCATGAGGCGTGGGAAAATTGAACAACAACTCTGAGACGTGATTAGCACATTCATTGGCGGGAACAGGTGGGGGGGGATTGGTCACTCCTAAGCAGGGTACACATTCAAAGTGATTGGTTCGGGCCCTGTGACAAACTGCACAGGGCCCTAGGCTGAATGGCCAGTAGGGCTTGTTTTAACTATCTCAGGAATTTCAGGTTCTGGGTGTAGCAGAGGAACTTAACAATACCTAGTCTTTTACATTTTAATTCAAGCTTTGCAGCTTAGAAACTTCACCCTTTCAATGAGAAGATTAATGTATTACTATAATCATTTAAGTTAGGTATATTTGGGGGGTGAAATAATTTCTTTGGAAATTAAAGAAAATATGGCTAGAAAAATGCTCTGGGACTTGTGAATAAACAAAAATAATAATAAGAAGAACAGCAGTAGCAACAACACACACACACACACACACACACACACACGTGCACGCATAAAACAGATGAAATTTTGCTTCTGTAGTGGAAAAAAGTCAAAAGCCAGAGGAGACGATGAAAGCAGAAGAGAAGTTTTCGGCTTCCTGCAGTGGAGACCTGGAGACTTGGAGTCATTTCTTGTAGCTGATTCTCTTTAAGACCCATCAGACAAAGATGGTCACCCTACCCTTGCAGAATAGGAAACTGAGGAGTTTATCAAATACTGTGCCTTAGGTCACACAAATAATGCTAGGGCCAGATTTCTCCCAAACGAGATCTTACTTGCTGTGTAAAACACATCAACACTGGAAATTTCTTTCTATGTATACACACCTATCAGACCTAACATAAAATAAGCATTGAATGAAAGTAACACTTAAGAAAAATAACCGTAGCCTATGATGTTTTCTAGGCTAATTGTTGTGAACACATACTTCTTGAAATCCAGACTGTAAAATAATTATAATTGAAATCTATTCTGGGATGATTTTTTTCTGTATTTAAGTGAATATCTTTTATAGCTATAAATATCATATTTTCACATAAAATGGAATTTTGTTTTCTTCTATTTTTATAAAATATATAAACCATATGAGTTCTAATTTCAAAAATGCCATTTTTTAAAAAATTTAGTACAAGTGACTATATGAACACAGCCTAATCATGAGTTAGACAGAACTGTACACTTCTGCCCTTCCTATACCTATGTGTCCTTCAGTGTTTAATTTCATTTTTTTGAACCAGGATTTTCTTATTTGCATGTTGTTGCAGACTGAATGCTTATGTTCCTCCAAATTCATATGCTGAAACCTGACCCCAGAGAGATGGTGTTTGGAGGTGGAGCCTTCCTGAGATGCTGAAGAACCACAATGAGGTCCTCATGAGTGAGTTCAGCAGCTAGGGGACACCACCTGGGAACCAGGAAGTGGCCTCCCTGCAGCAAATCTGCAGGCTCCTGCCTGGTGGGCTTCCAGCCTCCACACAAGTAAAGCTCGCTGTGTATATGTATGAGCACCCCGTCTGGGGTATTGTTTATGGCAGCCCGACAGAGCAAAACATCTGTATCTGACTTGAAGCATTGTTGTGATATTCCAAAGACATGGAGGGTGATTAGTGAAATTAGTCTTCTTTCTACCTTTGGTGAAAAAGAATTTAAAATACAGAACATCTAAAAATAGCAGAAGAACTTCACAAAACAGGACCAGTGGAGGGCAAGTTGTTCCTGGATCTGGGAAGAACCCAGGCATGATGGCACTGAGACAGACAAGCAGGAAAATAATGATACAGAGTAAGAAAGAGGAGCCACTTGCTAAGTGTTCATCAGGACAACCATTTATTGTGGCTTTGATACATCACAATAGGTGTTTTCACAATTATTAGCATTACTAGCCAAGTGGCATGGCAGATCTGACTCTGAAGAAAAAGCAGACTCTGTGATTAAGATTTTGAAACCACCATACTTGGCAAATACAAATTACATACATGAAAATATGGTGCTTACCTTGTAAGCACCACGGGGGAATTACCCCATGAACTTTTCAGTATGTAATCCTACAACTCAGTTGATACGCACACACTCTATCTCTGATTATTTATTTTTAAAGAATACAAGTTTGTCATAACTTATAAATAGAAGATGATGGTTTTGTTTCTATATCTTTAAAAATAAAGCAGACAAACTACCTCTAGTGTTTTAGAAAACAACTCTATTTATAACTACTTTCAGATAATTAAACTATTTTAAAACTTTATACCTGGGATTATTTACTGTAATCTTTCTGACAATGTTGCTTGTTTCTCAGAATTTTTTTTTTTTTTACTAAAAGTAGAAATTCTCATTAAAAATCAATTGGAAGACATGAAAATCTTAAATATTAGTGTGTGATTTAATTCAGGAAAGAAATTTTCTTAATACTGGTCTTGAAATGCCAATGGTTTTGAAGTTGATGGCCAAATTTAGATTGGGAAATATAAGCCAAGTATTCAAAAATAATAAACAAGAAAGGAACTACAAAAATGCAAAATCTACATGCAGGTATTTGCTAAAGTAAGAAAGATTAGTGGAACGTTCTTACTCAGGAAGAGAATAGTGTCTATCTGCACAGAGACACATGGCGGCCCCATTCACAACCACCAACAACAGGAACTCAAGGCTTACTTGGAGAAGGGATCAATGAACCGGAACAGTCATGCTGTGGACCACTCTTCATAAAGAGAGGAACAAAGCACCAAGCGTGCACATCACCAGGAACCACAAAGGCCTTAGGCTAAGTGCAAAAATTCAGGCATGAGGGTCTACATATCATATGCTCATATACAGAAGATGCCCTGAAAGTGCCAATCTAGATAGACAGAAAACGCAGCAGTCATTACCTGTGACTGAGGTGGGCAGTTTAAACAGCAAGTATTTCTATAATTGTTGTGAAAAATTAATGTAGAGTTTCTGTTCCATTTTGGATTGGGGGGAGGAGATTTTTTCTTTTGTTAATCATTAATCATTTTATTAATCATTAATGAGTGATTTTATTAATCATTAATGAATTCATTTGCTATCTAGCAATGTAAGAAAAGGATTCTGAAAGCACATTGATTTCATGAATAAAATATCTACTTCATAAAATGTATTTTTGTACTTCAATAAAAATATTTTTGAAACTAGAATTCATAGTAAGCATGAAATAAAAATAAAATGCCTAGTATCTTAGGTGAGAATGTTTTTAACTGTACATATGAGAATCTCTAAGATACTGAATTCCAAAAAGAAAAGAATGGTTAAAAAGTATATCGATAATGCTGAGAATGTAGCTCAGTGGTAAAGCACTTGCTGGGTGAGGTCTTGGGTTCCATTCCCAGCACTGCAAATAAATAGGTAAATAAGTAAAATCAATGCTCATAGCTAATGTGGAAAACAAATACCTATATTCTAGAGTAATGTCTACAAAAGCTTTTTTGTCCAAATCAACCAAATTACATTGGGAGATTCTGGATTCTAAGTATTGGGCAATATCATATTTAAATTTTGAAGTCATGCTATTTTGTAGATAAGTACATTAATTTATAAAAACTTTCACCTGGCTTCTCCTAATGGCCACATGTCACACAGCCATAGGCCCTATCTATACTGTGAAATCAGCATTAATGAGGTGTGACTTCTGTTGCTGGGTGCGAATCCAGGCCTTCTTTCAGGACCCTGCACATTTCGTCCATTCTTCAGACCCATTTTCCCAGCACACTCTTGTCTTTCCTCTGGGTTACCGATCCAGTTTTTCCTTGAGACCCTTTCTTACTTCTTATTTGTGCTGTGTGTTTTTCCTGTCTGTAGGGACGACAGAATTGCACCACCATGCTAAGAAAACAAACTCAGTGAGCAAATGGGTAACTTTGTGTGACTTCCTTTCCGGTAACACCCTGGTGACCACCCCAGGACTCTCCTCCCTCCGCCTCTCCTGGCCTTGTGTTCCTCCAGCCTGGGCTGAGCTCTCATCTGCACCTTCCTGTTTTTCCACTAGCCATCAGGAAATGCACATCTGGATACCACAGAGAGGCAGCCCTGGGTTTGCACCAGTATGGTGAGAGTCAAAAGCAGGTAACCCCCAGGGTTGACAAACATGTGGAGACTTCACCAATCTCACCCACAGCCATGGAGGTGACACAGTACAGTCTCCCTGAAGCACAGGCTGATATTGCATCAGCTGCCAGTGGTCCAGCAAGACCACTTCTGTAGTTAAGCTCAAGATAAACAGAAATGCCTGTGAGAAAGGGAAGACTTATGCATGATTCAAGCAAAGAATCTGTGAAATAAATGGAAAAAGTCACAGCATGTCACAGTACAGTTGTAAGTAAGCGGAAAAACCCTGAACTGCTTTCAAAGAAAATTTATGATAAATATTAAAAGAATGGAATTAAATGGAAACAAACTGTGAGCTTGTTTACAGGAATGGCATGCTCTTTCAGAAGGCATAGGGAGCAGACCTCAGCTCCTCTGCTGTAGGAAGTCCATTGACATGCAAAACTGAAAAATCAACACATGTAATCTAAACATGTTCTAGGAACACAGATAGAGATAATATATATGCATGATGGTATCAACCTCCAGTTGAAAGGAAGTGCCTTTGAAATTAGGATTGGGGCCACTGGGGTTGTGGCTCAGTGGGAGAGCACCAGCCTAGCATGCATGAGACACTGAGTTCAATCCCTGGTACCACATAAAAATAAAAACAAATAAAATAAAGGTATTGTGTCCATCTACATCTAAAAAAAATTATTAAAAAAAGAAATTAGAAGTGGGAAGGACTGGAGGAGATATAGATATGAATATATGTATATAGATATATATATATATCAAATTTATATATATGTACAAATATATACATAACATGCATATCATATGATCTTATAAGAATTTGCCTCTTACAACTACATACATATGTGTATATGTTTGATGGAAAAACACTTAAGGAACAAAATATGAATGTAAGAATTTCCTAAAAAAATATATATATATAGTACCTTTCAGAATTGGGAAGTCCTTATTTTTTTAGATAATTATTATTTATTGTTGCTGATGCTTCTTTGTATTATTATTATATTTCATTTTTATTATTATTTGTTTTGCTTTTATGGAACAAATGCATACAGATAAATGGGAAGATACCCCTTTTCCTGTCTAGGGATGGCCATAGTCAGGTGGGTGCTATGTTTCTCCATATTCATAATTTTATATTTTAATATGTGATTTACCCATTCCCAAACCAAATGTTTTTGCAGTTTTGAATTCTTAAATAAACGTCAGACTGCTTCAAAAGTGGGTCAAAGTTCTTCTCAAAGGTACTATCAGTTTGCATTATGGAATCTGAAAAAAAAAAAAACATTTAAAGTTTTAGCACCAAAGTTACACTATGATTGCACCACATGGTTTTCTTGATATCACACTATGTAATATATTCCATGAATACTACTTATGGTGAGACCCACATTCTCTCACTTTATACCTATTTATTCTTATTTTATGCAATGGAAATATCTTGCTGACTTCATTTCCCAGCTCCAAGCAGATTAGCAGCCAGGAGGCTGAGATAACAGCAAGCAGTAACCAACCAGCTGGAAGGACGAGACAGGTAAATTACCCAACAAAGCGGAGGAACCCTGGGGTCTGGAATCACTTCAGGCACAGGCAGAAAGCCCTAAGTGCCTCAGTAGGACCTGAGTTACTGCCAACAGTTCCTTGATGTCCATGATGATAACAGAATCGCCCGTGATAAAGTGGAGGGAGTGCTCGGCACGCCGGGAGAGGAACCCGCGCAGCCATGTTGAAACTCAAAGACTGACATTTCAAAGATGATGTTTCCCTTGAAAATCTTCCTGATGATTTTTCAAAGGCTGTCAGAAAAGCAAAATGCTTCAAGAATTAGCAGGAGTTTTAGAAAAGAAAATTTCAATTTAAAAAAATGGAATGAATATGCCAGGTGTGGGTGGTGCACACCTGGGATCCCAGTGGCTTGGGAGGCTGAGCCAGCCTCAGCAAAAGTGAGATGGTAAGCAACTCAGTGAGACCCTGTCTCTAAATAAAATACAAACACTTGGGGCTGGGGATGTGGCCCTGAGTTCAATCCCAGGTACCAAAAAATAAATAAATGAATAAAACATCTTCCTTGGACACTCTGCGCGCACCAGGCCAGCCACTCCTGCAAAGTGGCACCACTCATAACAGTGGCTTCAAACAAGACGGGAAGCAGCTTGATTCAAGAAACAAATGCCACAGAAAGCCTTCCTGCAAGCCCAGTGAATTCACACGTGGAAACCCAGTGCTTGGACCCTTTTGTTTTCACTGCAAGCTGTAGTGCCTTGTTCAGCCTGCCAACAGGCGTTTGTCTGGTACTGTGGTCCATTTCATTCTGAATAGAAACCGCTGGCCTCTGAAAGATGGAGATACTGACCCAGTAAAGTCCTACCACTAAATGAAAACACACATGTTTATATGCAATATGCATATGATCTATAGATCATCTATATAGAAACATTCAGACGGAGGAAGATCAAAGACACAGCAAATCCCCTCTACAGATTCCAGGACTTTTTTTTAAGCTTTTAATGCTTGAAGTAAAATATTACCTTGACTTAAAAGCTGTTTATTTTCTTGGGGAAACTTCAATTTTATCCACTATTTTTCTGCTATTTGGAGAGTTGAGAAGGCAGCTATGGGGAGGGAGGCCACCAATGGGTGGCTGTACAAGCCCCTCCAGGTCTCAACCCTCACGCCTCTCTCACCCTGGGCGTCAGATTTGCTCTTTGTCTCTGAATATACTCCACCTGGGCAGTGTGTCCTCCGGGGCTGATGGGGAGAGGAGTCTGCGTGAACAGTGTGGGTGCACCTTGGAAGGAAGGCTGGCCCACGTATTCAGCACACACCTTAACACGTTTTACTCCAGGGTTACCAGGCTATGTGGGATTTCAGTGTTCTAATTTCTTTTTGCTACGAAGCCTATTTTGTTCATCATTGGAATGACTAAGACAGGGAGGTGAGAGTGGGAGAGAAAGGAGAAAGGGGAGAGGAAGAAGGGAGAGCTAAGACAAAGGAGACGTGGAGACCCACTGGTGCCTTCCTCCACCCAGTGGCATGCGGTGCCAGCAAGCAGCTCAAGGAATGACACCCTCCACCGAGAGATGGCCGCACACACTGGGCTAAGAGAAAATGCTGAAAACAGCGCCATCTCTCTTTTTTATATACTGTCTGACTCCATTTTCTGTCACATAGCAGAGATGGGGACCAGCATCGGCTGCGCTTCTGGTGAGCTTCCTGCAGCTTCAGCTCAGGGTGGAGAGTGAAGAGCAAGCCAGGCCTGGAAAAGAGACCAACCAAGGCGCAGCCTCCCCTCACCCCACACTGCTCTCAGGGTCACTGACCCTGTCCCTCCTAGTGACCTGACCTCCTCCTAGCCCCAGCCCTGCACTGCCGTGTAAGGGCACCAAGCTCCAACAGGAGCTGCAGAGGCAGCAAACCACATCCAAACCACAGCTCAACACTGGTGATCGCACAGAGTTTCCAAACAGCAGAGTGGCCAGGAACGAAGGCTGTGCTATACGTAATGGGAGAGGCTCTGGCGGTTGTGTTTTCTAATCTCTGTGTTTTCCCAATTTTCTTTTTCAAAGAACTATTTAGTTTTTCATTCAATACAAAATAGAGAAAAACTTGTCAGCATTACAAGACTATCAGTTATTGTAATAAACGTGACTGAAGAATTTTTTAAAATAATGTTTTATGTAAAATTCAAAAAAAAATAGGAAGAATGAAATGCTCATATTTAGGTATCCTGAACAACAGTTTAGTTCAAACTTACACAACAGGTTAGGGGAAAAATATCTCAAAGATGTTTTTAAAGACATAGGGAGTCCATAAAAAATTGGATATGCCTACATTAGATCATTAGACGAGGATGTCATATCTCTTTTTAAAGGTCCTATATACTGTTGAGCATTAGTTTATCTGAATAAAACACAATATTCAACTCCTGTGGCACAAGAACTAAAATTAAGAATCAATGGGATGGACTCAAACTAAGAAGTTTCTTCTCAGAAAAAGAATCAATCTGTGAGGGAAATAGAGAGCCTACGTCTTGGCAGCAAATTTTTACCCCTCACACATCAGATAGAACACGAATCTCTAGGGTATATAAAGAACCCAAAAAGTTAAACACCAAAAAAGCAAATAACCCAATCAATAAATAGGCCAAGGACCTGAAGAGACACTTCTCAGAAGATGATGTACAATCAATCAACAAATATGTGAAAAATGCTCATCATCTCTAGCAATTAGAGAAACGCAAATCAAAACCACTCTAAGATTTCATCTCACTCCAGTCAGAATGGCAGCTATTATGCACACAAACAACAATAAATGTTGGCGAGGATGTGGGGGAAAAGGTACACTCAAACAAAGCTGGTGGGACTGCAAATTGGTGCAGCCAATATGGAAAGCAGTATGGAGATTCCTTGGAAAATTGGGAATGGAACCACCATTTGACCCAGTTATCCCTGTCCTTGGTCTATACCCAAAGGACTTAAAAACAGCATACTACAGGGACACAGTAACATCAATGTCTATAGCAGCACAATTCACAATAGCAAAACTGTGGAACCAAACTAGATGCCCTTCAATAGATGAATGGATTAAAAAAATGTGGCATATATGCACAATGGAATATTACTCAGCAGTAAAAGAGAATAAAATCATGGCATTTACAGGTAAATGGATGGAGTTAGCCAATCTCAAAAAACTAATGCCAAATGTTTTCTTTGATATATGGAGACTGATTCATAGTGGGATAGGGAGAGGGAGCATGGGAGGAATAGATGAACTCTAGATAGGGCAGAGGCTTTGGGGGGGAAGGGAGGGGGAGTGGGGTTACTAATGATGATGGAATGTGATGATCATTATTATCCAAAGTACATGTATGAAGACATGAATTGTTGTGAATCTACTATGTAAACAACCAGAGATATGAAAAATTGTGCTCTATATATGTAATAAGAATTGTAATGAATTCTGATGTCATATATAAATAAAAAAAGAAAAATCAATCAATCAATCAAACACAATTTTTATAGTACATAATGAAATATGAATGATATCTTCCAAGGATTGAAAGTTGAAACTTTCTATTGGCATTGAATTGGACACGTTATAAACATCTTAAATTGCTTTTTAAAAAGGAATCTGTCTTGAAGCCAAGACAGATTTTCTAACTTGAAACTGGGTAATTTTTCAGAAATTTCTAAGCAACTGAAAAGAAAATATTCTTCTGGAAATCAGCATTCAATATAGAAGTTAGTGTGACCTACGTATCTCATGAGTATCCTGCCTTTGAAAATGTAGATCGATGACATTCACAGCAATTGCTTCTTTTCCAAATGAACAGAAAAAAGAATATAAGCTATGGAAAGCACACACTCAGAACATAAAAGAAACACCGGTTATCATTCTGCTGTTAATGATATTCAGAAGGTGGACGGACATCAGGGGTCTGGCTTCGGTGCCAAAGACATCCCCGGCCCTCTCCGTGCCACATCCCTGACGCAGGCTCCCTGTTAGCCCAGTGCCAGCTCCATTAGAATCTAAAATAAGTCTAAGAGGGAGAAGCTGATCAAAGAACCACTCAGAAGAAACAGGGTAGGATTTTTGCTCAGTTCTGATAAAATACATAGTCACATATTGATCTTTTTAGGATTTTTTAAAAAAATACTGACCTTATTTATGGAAAACTGCATATTCCTGCTTGATCGGAGATGGAATAAGTTACTTTTGATACAGCACAATTCTTACTTGCCACCAACATATCCATAAAGTTTTATTATTCTTAGGGAGTGACTTGAAGTGTGCAATCTTGCCATTAAAGGAGTGGCATCCCGTGGCTATTGTAGAGCACTCGCTCTTTAAGATATAAAGAGTTTCTGAAATTTGCAGAAAAGCTTCTATCAGTAAATAAATATTAAAAGGAGTGGATTACAATAAGGCGAACTGGTCTCTTAACATTACATCTTCTTGGAACTTCAATGTCCAGTTAGAGCGGTGACCTTCTGAAGACCCTGTTGCACACAATGTTCCTGTCCCACCCTTGTCCACCCTTGACCAGGGTCACCTTGTGTCAGCAGGATTCAGCAAGGCTCAGATCTTTCTGGGAGGCTGAGTGTTTAACCAGACCCTTGTTTCTGACCCAGCGCTAAATCACTAGATCCCATCATTCCTCAATATCTCTTAAGCACTCACTAAATTTGATGGACTAAGGGATGGAATTCACATCTGTGTTGGCACAGAAAGTTGAACATATTACACGCCTCTGATTCTCCAATCAAGTAGACTTCAGGAGAGCAAAGACAGAGAACAAGGAAAGGAACTTTTACTTTCATCACCTCTGGGGCATTAAAGCCCTGATGTTAAGTGAGGGGCATTTCGGACATCTATATTCGAAGGTGACCAAGAGTAGAGGGATTTACCACGTGGCTGAACTGTTAAATTCATACACTTTCTTAGATTCATAACCTCTTGAGAACATTTTCCTATTACAGTAAATGTACTAATTTTATTAGACTATATTGTTGCAGAGTCACCTATGATAATCTATTTATATAGTAAGTTGTTATTAAAAGGTGGTTCAGGGGAGGCTTATCGCTTATTAGCCTATGGCTGCTGCTTCTTCCCCAGAAAGCTTCCAGTAACGTCTTGTCAGGAAAGAATCGGGGATGTCCGAGCTGCCCTGCTACCGTCCATTCCTTTGTTTACAAACTATTCATTTATCCCACTTTCTTCTAATAGTCATCATTTATCAGACACTAGGTGAAATGGGGACAGAGATAAAAGAGCCCACGCTTCTGCCAGGGAGAAGTTCACGGATGTCAAATTAGGCTAGAGAATGGAACCAAGGTCTCACAGATCTGTGTGCCATGGCCAACCTGTGGGAAGGCACAGGAGTGGCCAGGAGGACGTTGGTCAGTGGGGGTGAAGTGGGGTGCCTGGTGGCAGCCAAGTCCACCATCAACACTGTGGAAGTGACAGTGGCGGTGAGATGGATTTATGGCCACACCTCGGAAGAAGAAAAATGGATGCACTGAGATTGGGATTCTGAGGACCCAACCAGAAGGAACTGAGCATGTTAAGGTTCCTTCTGAGCTCGACTTGAGGACTACAGAGACCATAGTGCAAGGGACACGGAAACCATGATGCCCGAATGTGGATCCAGAGAAGCCGTTTTGTAAGAGGAGGCCATTCGCACTGGAATCTGGAATCCCTGAGAGAATTCAGGCGAGTGAGCAAGGGAGATTTACATGTATAGAGGTTAAAGACATGAAAGAAAAAAAAAGATAAGTTTCTATAAATATATAGATGAGTGACAAGTCGAGACACTTGGGGAACAGTAACATTTAAAAAAAAACAACAGTAAGAAAACAGTGATCTTTGAAGTCCAGTATAGAATTTATTCTAGGTGATCATTAAAGTTTAGATATAATCCAAATGATAATTAACATAACTATTTTAATCAATGATGATATAGAAAAAAAACTCCACAATGAATCTTGGTTTTATGATAAGCGTCACTTTTTTCTATGTGAACAGAAACTCCAACTTGGAAGATTAATAATGAGAAGAGTTTGGGAAATACAGAGAAAACTATGTCCAAAATGTGTATTAAGTTAGGCATTCACTATGCTACTTGAAAAAAAACAAGTTTTGTATCATAATATCTTTTCAGGAACTAAAAATACGGCAGCGAACCAAACAAAGCTCCTAGTCACTGGGCATTCATGTCCTGAGGGAATGCAAGCACCCTCGTCTGTCCACGCTGCACCGTGGGGCTGACAAGGCATGCTTCACAGCACGCGTTATTGTCTGAAAATAACTACGCCATGCAGCAGTCAATGTTTTGGATAAATATGAAGGAAGTTGATAAAAATGAAGGAATGGAAGGCCCCCTGACTGAGGAGTACAAATGTCATAAATGCAATCAAACTAAGTATAGTGACCCTGAAGCCCACTTTTAGGACAAGTCACTGTGACCAGGGGACAGGCCCTGGGGAAGGGCTTTCTGGGCAGATGATCAGCACTAAGGTAGGAGAGTATCTGAGGATTTGGAAAACATGTAACTAGTGTAACCCCTATCAGAACTGCTGGGGACAGTAGGAAAGAAGGTGACAGGACCGAGGGAATTCATAACACTTCACAACGGAGCACAAAGAGACTTCAGATTTTGAGGTTTGTGAATGTTTTCAATGGACACAATAATGAATTTTCTTCCTAAAGCAGTAAAGTTACCATTAATATAAACTTACTTTTTTCCCAAAAGGTGAACTTTCTTTAACTTTGTGGAGTAGAGGCTGTTTCTGTGGAGTGGATCTGGCTTGCAGGGATTCCTAGGTGTTGGCCATCTCTGGAGGACCCCACCTCCAGCCTCTGACCCTGCTCCCAGCTTAGCAACAGTAAACCTCTTCCATATCCACTCAGGACACAACTGAGGTGACTACAGATGAGGTGCTCAGAGTCAGGATTTCTCCAGAGGCAATTATGCCAAGAAGTGGGAAAGAGCATCCCTGGCTCATGAGTCAGGTTTTCCTCTAGTCAGCTGCAGGTGGCTCCAGCCCACTCACTTTTGGGGTTTGCACTATTCTTATCAGACTGAGGAAGAAAGAGAGGAAGAGCTGTGGGGACCACTATGCCTCAATGACTAAATGGCCCAGAGAGACAGGGTTTTTAAGGAAATGCAATAGAGATCCAGGTGGCACTCTAATTTGGCGGGGTGCTGTGGCCTCTGCAGCCGCTCTCCCTTCCTCTCACAGACTGTCTCACTGTTCCTCCTGACCTGAGCCTGCTGTCCTGTCCAACCTCTGGAACCCACAGTGCCTTCTGCCGTTCCCCACCTTGGTAACCCTGAGCAAGGTACGCGCACACATCCACCATCTGTAAGAGGAGGCCTTTCCTTTCTGCAGGTGAATCGATGCAGCAGAGCAATTGGCACAGGACTGGGAATGGGGTGACCACCCGTGACCCTGACTGCAGTCACCAGAACTCTAGGCTTTGCACAAACACCTCCTTTGTTTCTCTGCTTGTGGATTTATCTTCTGAGACCCACAAGGGTGTTCCTTTTAGAGCACTCTCAGTCTGAGGCCACATCAACAGCCGTGGCTGTCTGTCAGAATGAAAGTGCTGTCCTCACATCCAAATTTTACTTCAGCCAGTTGCAAGAAAACGTGAAAGACTGGCCTTGGGGTCCCTGGTGACCACAAAGAGTATGAGGAGGCTCTGGATTAGAGACCCACAGGAAACTGTAGATTGCATTTCAGGGGCAGGGGTGCAGCATTTCTGCAGTTGGGGAAAGGATGCCTGCAAACCAAGAGTGTCGTGGGAAGAAGTGGAAATAGTGGAAGTAGACTCACCAAGTCAAATCTTCATTAAGGGTTAGATGCTTGTGGGCGGGGGAATCCATTAAAGAAAATCCTTCTCAACATCATAGCTAAAGTTGATTCAGTCTGTGTATAAAAGAGTCCATAAACAAAATTCCATTAGATGGAGGACTCTCTCCACACCAGTCTCCTCTGGTGAGTCCGGGTGAGATCTGTCTTGTGCAGGTTGCATACCGACATATTCACATGGGGAGAGGGGACTAGAAGACAGTCTTAGCCGGGCCTTTCTTATAAGTTAAGGGGAATGGCACCACTCACATTGCCCCTAGTGACCCCCTGGTGAAGTGCTTGCTCCCGGCCCTGCAGCCTTATGCCCTGCTGGACTAGAAGTCTTAGTTCCAGAGGGAGAAATGCTTCCCCCAGGAGGTATAGCAATTATTTCTTTAAGCTGGAAGTTGAGACTTTCTCCAGCCACTTTGGGCTCCTCGTGCCTGAGTTGACAGGCTAAGAAGGGAGATATGGAGCTGGTGGGGTGATTGGTGCAGATCACCAAGGGGAGATCGGGCAGTTACTCCACAGTTGATGTTCTGGAGTGCAGGAGGTCCCTTAGGGTGTCCCTTGTAGTTACCATGTTCTGTTTTTAAGATCAATGGGAAACTATGGCAACCCAGTCCAGGCAGGACGACAAACGTCTCAGATCCTTCAGGGATGCAGGTGTGGATCACCCCAGGTAAAGAGTCAAGACTGCTGAGGTGCTTGTGGAAGGCAGAGGGACTACTGAGTGGGTAGTAGAAGAAGGTGGTTATAAATACCAGCTACAGCCACGTGGCCAGTTACAGAAAAGGGGGCTGTCGTTTCTATTGATATTTCTTCTCTATTCTGTTAAGAATTTGTTTGTACATGTTTATACATGCATCGAGGGGACATGTTCATTACCCTCCTGTTAGGTACTCATCATGCAGTACAATGCTGATTGACATATCATGGGTGTTTAGAGTGATGTTAAATCACATTAGAGGATTTGAGTTGCAGAATGTCAGAAGAGAAAGCACTCAAAGACATGATTTTTCCCTCCTATTCTGGTGAAGGAACTAGTATGTTTTTGCTTGTATCGTGTTGGGCGGAATTATGACCTTGTTGTTGTTTATTCGGAGATGAGACCTGATGTAAGGAGTCATATTTGGTGTCAGGTGAACAAGGGGTGGACTTGGTACGGTTAATCTGAATTTCAACTGCATTGGATTAAGAGGCTTCTGGGTGTCCCGCTGAGGGTGTTTCTAGGAATGATGGGCATATGGGACAGCAAGCTGAGGCGGAGACCCACCCTCAATGTGGGCAGCATTTCCCATGAGGTTGGGGCCTGCAGGGAGTACAGAGTTGGGAAAACAAAGAAGCAGCATCAGAGGGAGCTTGATCCTTCCTGGACGGGATCTGGATTAGGTGCACTCACCTGAGGTCATCAGACCCCAGCTCCTTCTCTCTCCAGTCTTCAGTCCTGCTCTGTGCACACTGTTGATCCCTCTTGCCCTGATCCTCTGGCTCTCAGAATTAGTAGCTACTGGTTCCTCCAGCTCTCCAGCTGTGGACGGCCATCGTGGACTATCCAGCTTCTGGTTGTATAAGCCAATCTGATAAATACCCTTTTATAACCTATCTATCTATCTATCTATCTATCTATCTATCTATCTATCTATCTATCCATCCTGTTGACTCTGCTCCTCTAGAGAATCTTGACTAATGCACTTACATGGCATTATGAATTTTGATAGCTGCATGTCCTTGAAAAACCACCATCACAGCTGAAACGACAAATGTTTCCATCACACCTCAAATTTCCCTGGCCCAGTGGAACCCCCCACCCCATATTTTCACAACCACCCTGTGTCAACTGTGATGATCCCTTTACCATCACCAGGGATTGGTCTGCATTTTCTGTTTCTGTGTGAATGAAATTGCACAGTGCACACCTGTTTGTGTGGTTTATCTCAGTTGGAATGGTTATCCTCGTTCCTTTTGGGATGTGTTTGGTTGCTATGCCTTTCTTAGGAACTGGCTGCTTCATCATTAGGGGTCGTATTTGCAAAGAGCGTATCTTCCCACCTCTGAAGTCTGTTCCACCTGGTGCTAAACAGGCACCCAATGTTCTCCCACACTGCTTACAAGGTCTTCATTTCTGCCACCCTGTAATGACTCATGTACCTGTATTTTAAAGTCACACAGGTTTCTTTTGTCAAGTGTGCAGTTGGGTATCTTTTTTCAGCCCACCTTGTACTAGGAGTGTCTCTGCTGTTTGATTTGCGTTATCCACGTGGCTGGGCTTAAATGGGTCCTGTTACCATTTCAGTCTCTGCTGTCTGAACTGCATTCTGCTGTTTTTCTCGCTTCCTTTGAACTCAGTATTATTTTATGGTTCTGTCTCCATTCTACTTGGTTTACTAAGCATGCATCTTTGTTCGGCCTTTCACTGGTGCCTGGGGTTCTGGCATGCATTCTCACCTCTCCACAGCCCACCCTCCCATGACATCGTGCCCCTTTTGCATGACCAGGTACACTCGGAGCATGCCACTCAGCTTCGTGCTGTCATTGGCAGAGTCTTGCTTCTGTGTGGCAGAGGGGCCACAAACACAGTGATCACTTGTTCTATAGTTATTTTCAAAAGAAATTTAAAAATTGGCCAATATCCCATGTGTATGAAATCTTCATTCTTTGGTATATTTTCAGTGTTTTTGACGATGTAAACTTATTTTGCCTCCCATGAGATGTTCATCTGAACCCAAGGCAACTACCCAGCTACCCGTGCAGACTTCCAGAGCCTGTTTTCCCCTCCAAGAGGCTTCCTTCTCCAGACACGAGTGCTGAATCAAATCCCCCAGATTCCCTGGAGCCCAGCCGCACTCAGGGAGGCTCCTGTGTCTCCTTGGAGTCCTTGGTCCTGTGACATTCCAGAACCTGCCTGGGGGGGGGGGGGGAGGCTTGTGTGAGCTGCACACCGCCTCACGTTCTTCCCCGCTCCGGGGCTCACAGCCTCCCTGTGCATGTCATCCAGCATCTGAATTAGCTGCTCCCTGAATTTCATGCAGTCTTCCTGTTATTCACGGTAAGAGATTGATTCTACCCCTTTTCTCCCATATGCAAAAAGCACAGGCCTTCTGACATACTTGGAAAGCTAAGTAGAAATTCCCTTGAGCATCACTTTTAAAAATTATATTTGATGTTCTACATGATTACAATATACTAATCCTATTATCAAATGGTGAGTTAATGTTAAATTTTTGAATTCAAAAGTTGTTCTACAAGTTCCATTTGAGTTAATCTAGCAAAAGTACCTAGAAGTAAAAGAGAAATCCCAGGGTCACTGAAAAGACAAATCGCTTGTATAATGCACTTTTCATATTTTGAAGATCTATAGCCTACCAAAAAGAATTTGGAAAATGTAGCTTTGCTTTACAGGAGATGTTACATCTGGAGTAAAAGCAGTACAGAAAAGATGCCCGCACTAATTCTTTGCCACGACATATCAAGAGACCAGAAATTTAACTTCTTTCATTTAATACGCTTTCAGTTCAAAAGAAATGTCTTCACATTTAGAGGCCTAAAGTTTAATCAAAACAAATGCTCAGGTAATACAATAAGTGTTCAACAGGAGTTGCTGAAGCTAATTGCAAACTTATGCATTATAAGTAATTGCCACAGAAATCTAGTTCAACCGTGTGAGCACACACAGCCCCCTGAAGCCGTGATTCCAAGCGTGCGCTCGCTCTCTCTCTCTCTCTCTCTCTCTCTCTCTCACACACACACACACACACACACACACATACACACACACACACACACACACATACACACACACACACACACACACACACACACACACACACACACACCAAAGGGCTTTTCACCAACCCTGGAGGCTTTTTTGGTTGCCACAAATGGGGGAAGAATTTCTAAACATTTAATGATAAATGTATGAATGAAGGAAGGAAAGATTTGCAAAGCAAATCACCATTCTGTTTTTTCAAGTATCTTAAAGCTGCCTTTTTAACCTCACATCATTCAATTAAAATTTAAGTTAAGCTGGCCCACTGGCTTATGCCTATAATACCAGCAGCTCTGGAGGCTGAAGCAAGAGGATCGTGAGTTCAAAGCCAGCCTCAGTAAGAGGGAGGTGCTAAGCAACTCGGTGAAATCCTGTCTCTAAACAAAGTACAAAATAGGGCTGGGATGTGGCTCAATGGTAGAGTGCCCCTAAGTTCAATCCCTGATACCCAGTCCCCCCCCCAAATTAAGTTAAATCCTGGTATCTTCCTCAAGCCACACCTCCACCATCCCCTGTGAAGATCCCATTATTTCTTCCAGCACTTAGTATCCAGAAAGATTATGTATTTCTGCAAATTCCTTTAAATCAGACTTAATTTTCCAAAACTGTAATAATGTCTCAGGAGTACAGAAGTCACACATCAATCATGAGACACTCTGCTCAGGGTCCTTAGAAGACCCAGAATCTCAGCAGCAGAAAGTTGGCTCATACACCATTCCAGGCACACTACTGAGAAGTCATGGATTTCTCAGTCATGGGAAAGTGTCCTGTGATTCAAAAGTTGAAAGACATAAACATGCTGCAAAATTCAGCAATGTCTGCTCGTTACTGAGTGGCTTCACCATCACAGTGGCCCGTCCACTCAGCATCCTTCGAGCTTCTCCTAGGATCAGTTATTTGCGAAGCAACAGAAGTGCATGCAGAAAGTAGGATTTCCTCGCATCCATGATCATGCTTTACTTTCATTAGCAATTATTTCTTTGATGTGTACACAAGTGCTTGTGTTTTAATCTTCTAGAAATAGAACATAGATGCATTTTAAGAGGAAAACAGGCCTTTCTAGTTTAAGCACAATCTGAAAGCAGAATCTGCATCTCTCCTGGTGCCTCTGAGTTCCTCTTTTAATTATAAAATGAATCTCCTTTTACAAATTCTGTATTTTCTTAAGTGACTAATTAGTTGAAAAGAAAACATAAAGAGTAATTATATTTGACTTCAGGTTTCCAGGAGGAAAATCAATCATTCTCCATTTAATATTTACTTACTTAGTAATTATTAATCAGAAATTTAACGTTGTCTGGACTCACAGTCAACTGGGTCTGAGTTAATCGAATATTTTTAATTAGAGTAACTGAACTCTACACGTTCAAAGTTAGATTCAGTCCCAAAGGCAGCACTTGCTTAAACAGTTAGCCAAAATTAACATTTGAAGGAATGTAGGAACTTCAATAGCAGTTAGTTCAGAGGTTAATAACCATGACTTGCTATACAATGCCTTGAGTTTAATGCTGGTTTTTGTTAAGGTTATTATTCAAATTAATTGACTCCAGTATCCAAGCATAGAAAAATTAGGGACCTAATTATAAGGAAAAACATTTTCACATTGGAAGTGTTAATATTTTTAGTGCACAGAAAAATCTCGAGACATAAACTGGAGACGCTGAAGTTTTAAAGTGTGTTTTATTGCTTCAGAGAATGGTCAGATGGATTCTGTGCACAAATCAAAGTGGTTTTCATATGCTCTGAAAGTTCTAATTTCAAATTTCTCTTGACTTACAATCTAAGTTTGCAAAAGCAGAAAAGTAATTAAGAAATAAAATACGGCAGACGGTGTGGTCACTGCTGATGAATGATGTGCTCCTGCTACATGGAGTAGGTATCAAAGCCGGGGACCTGGGTTCCGCCACGGTCGTTAATCAACATATTCACACTGTCTGGCCTGCCTGACTGTAATAATAGATAGCACAGAGCACATTCCAAGTTTCATATGGAAGATTAATTTTATTGAAATCTACCTCTAGGCCCAAAATAGATGGGATGTCTAAATATAATTCCAGATTGTAACAGGACTAGTAGTGACCTTCCTTGATAAGCAGCTGGGACAACCAGCCACTTGTAGAGAAGACGCTGCCTGCGTGATGAGCACTGAATTATGATCTGAGGATAGACACAAAACAGATTCCTATGAAGTGCCCAGGGAAGCCTCCAGTGTAGACAACTCACTAGGCAAAGTGCTGGTGACTACAGTGCTCTAGAATCCCGAGTAGGACAAATTAGTTTTTGAAAATCTTTAATGTTTGGTAATTAAATTTATTTCATGATTAGTTTTCAGAACAGAGTTTTATTCAGAGAATACACAAAAGTTGTGGGGGAGGGAATAGAAACCAAGCGAGGGGATACGGCAGCTCTACCTTCTGCCAGGCTGGGAATGGACAGGCTCCGGGGGCTGGGGCCAGTTGAGGCGTTGTGCCTGGGCTGCATGGCTGGGGGAAAGACCCCTGAGGAAGGCAGGGAGCATGGCTCCTGGTTGGACAGTGGCCAGTCTGAAGGAAGGCAGCACCAACCACAGACGGCTTTCCATAGATGAGATCAAGTTCAAGATGGAGAGCATGGCCAGGCACTGAGGTACTGTGCACAGCACCGATGAAATGACACAGACACCCATTCTTCCTTGGGGATCCAGTCAAGGGCCCAGACCCCTCTGAGCCTCATCTCCCACAGCAAGCCCTGGCCTGCTCTGCTCCACGTCGTGGCCACTTGGACGAACAGCCATTTTTGATTCCTCAGCACGTGGCCGAGCTTCTGTGGGCTGAGCCACACAGAATCAGCATCAGGGCACCCTGTCAGGAATGTCTGAGACTCTCCAGTCAAGGACAGCGCTGGGTGAGACCCTCACAGACCCCCAGACACCACCCTCCTGCTCTCTTCTCTAGGCCGTATCTGTGCTGCACTTGGTTCAATGGTAGCATCTGCCTTATTTGTTCCCAGTTACTGAGCTCCAGACGGTCTTCCTTGGCAGGTGCTGAACAGAGGGGTACAAGGGAGCTGGATGGCTCCTGGAGTGGGTGGGGAGGGCTCTGAGACAGGCCGACTTTTCATTACCCCGCGTCTAACTTACCTTCAGGGGACTTATACCCTTCAACTGTATCTGGAGGAGTCCTATGTGGATCAATTTAATTTTCTCTTTCTGTCAAGAGAGGATGATATGTGTGGATTGATAAGACTCTTCAGAAGTTCAATGAGCAAGCACCAGCGTGTTCTGAAAAGGCAGAGTTGCCCCTATTACTCTGACAGCATTCAGCAACATTAGCTAATTGTCCTCAGTGGCTACCATTTACGGCTGTTTAGAGTTAGTTTTTGTCATTTGGCAGGAAGAGCACACATCCATTAGGCCATGCACTCACTTGGTTCAGTCCACGAGTGGTTGGTTGGTTCTTGCAAAAGGATAATCACAAACTAAAGTCTTTTTCAGTTTACAACTGAAAGATAGCTGTATGTTAAAGTTTTTAATAAAAATATGTTTCTTTATTTTTTTCCATCTCATTACTCTGTGCATACTTGGATACTTGGCAATAATAGTAGTAATCAATAACATAGTTAGCTGGGAAATATTCACACTAAAAGCATCAACCTGAAAATGGAAATATATAAAACAAGGCATGCAGGTTTTTTTCAAGTCAGTAAATATTGCATTTTATTAAATCAGGTGGGGCTATGGCTTGGATAAGAAGTGCCTCTCCCCAAGCTCTTGTGTTAATTCAGGAATATTCAGAGGTTGAATGATTAGATAATGAGGGCTGTGACCTGATATTGGATTAATCTACCTGCTGGGTTAATGATTTGAAAGAACAGCTATATTGGATGGTGACTATAGGCAAGTAAGGCATGGATAGAGGAAGTAGATCGCTAAGGATGCACCCTTGAGGATTGTATCTTGTCCCCTGACCCCTCCCTCCCTCTCTCTCTCCTCTCTCTCTCTCTCCTTCCTGGCCACCATGAGGCAGGCAACCTTCCTCCACCATGTCTTTCTTCCTGATGTCTTTCTTTCTTCTTTCTACCTGACCTCTAGTCCAGAGCAATGGAGTTGGCCAACCATGGACTGAAACTCTGAAGCCAAGAGCCCAAAATAAACTTTTTCTCTTCTACGTTGTTCCTCTCAGGCATTTTGGTCACAGCAATGAAACCCTGACTAGCAGAAATGATTATACACATATTTAAATAATTTATGAACATAGTTTTGAAATTTTTGTTTGTAAAATATCTCATTGTGGCATTAATATGTCCCTATTATTAAGGGGACATATTGACCCATGTGAGTATAATGTCCCTGTCAGACATGGGGCTTCTCAATCTCTTCCCAAGTCCAGGAGAAACATGATTTGATTTCTATGAATATAGGTAATCTTCCTGTGTCTGGAATAAAGCTATCTGTGATTTACGTGTGTGTTCTCAGGTATTAGTAAAGTGTTGCTGTCACAGGTGAGGTGTCCCTTCTTCTGTTAAACGTGAATATGGAGCGGCATGGTAATCCATTCCCTGCTGATGGACTTTAGGCTGTTTTCTGTTTTAGAACACAACATAAGCTCTTACGAATGCCAGTTCATAGAACTCTTGGCTGACTTACCATCTTCTTTTTCTTGAATAAATATTTAAGAACAGAATTGTTGGATTATAGGAAAATTCAAATCTTCCAGAGTTTTTCCTAAGCTCTTCAGCGAGTTAACACTTGCACCAGTAATTAAGGGTAGATCCTCACTGTTTTAATCCTCACAGAGCTTAGCTAAGCCAGCGTTTTTCACTTGGGCTATTTCAGTTGATGAATAATGACATCTCATTTTCATTTCAATTTTCGTTTCCTTGACGAATGATGGTGTTCAGTATATTTGGTATGTCCACTCCTAGCTTTCTCACGTTTCAGAATTGCTCCAATTCTGCAAACTCACGTGAGCCTCTTATTCTTATTATTGGTTCGTAGGGGTTTTGTGTATGTTGTTGTTTAGATACAGAGATTGAGAACAGTTTGATTTGCCTTTTTATTTGCATGCTGGTGTTTTTATGAAAGGTGATGCTGTTTGACACACCAGGAGAGAATTGCCCTGCCTACCACTACTTTAATTATAGAAATCAGTGACATGAATCTTCACACTTGTTCTTCCTTAAAGGTTTATTAACTAGTATGTCTTTTGCCTTTTCATTAAAAAGTATAGAATAATCTCTGTAATTTCAAGGAAAGGTCTTTTGGAATTTGTTGTTGTTGTTTCCATAAACTACACAGATCTATCTGTAGATAAATGCTCTCTGCACAGTACTGGATCTTGCCATCTGTGAATATGGCAAGACACTCTATAATTTTTAAAAAGTTCTTGGAAATGATTTAGTTTTCAGAATATAGATTGTATTCCAGTCTGTCATATTTATTCTGAAGTATTTATTATTCTGATCAATTTTCAAAGGTGTTTTATTTTGTTTTATGATTGTTTTTGTTACAGTATAGAAATTTGAATGGGTTCTGTACAGGGGTATTGCATCTCAGAGCTTTGTTCATTTCTGTAACTGATTCCAGTGGTTCATACATTTCTGTGGATTTTAAAACCACCTCTCCTGTATTACACAGTTTCTCTTTCCTCATTCTTATTCCTTTTACTTTTCCTTCCCTATTATGCCAGATGTAATACGAGTTCAACATTTAACATGAGTATTTAAAGTGGACATGCATGTGACGTGCTTAATTTGGGAGAAGAATGTTCAATACTATTTGTAGGTATTTAGTTGATGGATCTGTCAGGTGGAGGAAAATTCCTTTCTTCCTAGCTTTTGATAATTCTTCCCTTTGTTCTGAAGAGTGGTTGCATTTTATCAAATGCATTTGTCATCATTATTGACACTAGTGTATGACTTTCACATTTATTTGACTTTTTTTATGGAAGAATAGATTGTGAAAGTTGACTCCAGATCGTCTGTTCAGGGTTCTGCTAATCAGAATGTTCTTGAAAATTGCAGTCATATTAATTTTGAGAAAAGTGAATTTTACTGCACTGAATTCCATCAGCTGTCATTTGAGCTCACAGGAAAGCATGAGGACACCACAGCTCAGTATTGGATGGAGGAGACTGCAGGGATTTAGCCAAATGTGAAGTTAAAGGCACAGTCCTCCAAACTCCCACTCTGCCTAAGACCCCAACACACCCGCAGGTTCAGGGGTCCCAGAAACACCACCTCTGGCCAACTGGTTACAAGCACAGAGGTTCCCTGGACACCCTCACTGTTGGTGGATCTCTAGCATGCCTAACAGAGCCCCAGAGGGTACCACTACACCCTGCTCACAGGAGGGGTCCAACAGAGCTTCTGCGGCTTCGCCATGTGTTGCCTGCTTGCTGCTAGTGCTCACAGTACACACATGGAGAAGCTCCAACTCTGCAAACTCACGTGAGCCTCAGCATCCAGTTTATATCTGGGTCTGATACAGACATGATTCACTGAATCCCTGTGCGGGTGTTTGAACTCAAACTCTAGGACTCTGCCCTCCTTGGCTGATCTCAAGTCACAGGGACCCAAATCTTAACACTATGATCACCTGGATGGTCTTCCTGGTCTGGCCACAGCCATCCCAGGGCTGTGGACGCAGACAGCCCTCCCACAAGTCACACCACTGGCATAAACTGCCAGGTGAGCATCATCTACCCCACTTCCTCATGGACTCTCAGGTCCCAGTGAATAACAGTTCACCCCATCCTTGATGTGCTAAGGGTACAGAATCTCCCTCCCAAGAACTGGGATCAACAGCCAGCCAAAGTTCACACTATAAAGAAAAAGATGATTCTTAATTTTCTCATTTTTATCAGACTTTCAGCATATTACTAAAATAAGCCTCTGCTTTAGCTTCTGTGGCAGTGCCCTTTTGTTAACCACAGCCACTTGGGAACTGTAGAAAATGGGAGAATGCCTTGGTTTGGCATGGAAGTTCCTAATAATTCTCTTAAACTGTGATTCCCCACAGGATGTGAACTCATTTGGAAGTTAATGAAGTTATGGTATTTATATCTATAAAGACACAAGAAAGATCTGATTTTATTTTATTTTTCGCTTTTTGCCATCACATACCTTTTAATGTTTTCTCTTCCACTGAGTGCTTGTCCTTAAAATAATATGTCTTCCAGAGCAGCACATGGAAAAATGATAAGAGATTATAATATTTTAAAATTTGTATTCATCATATGCTTGCAAGTTTTAATCAGACATTATATTTAACACATATAACATTATTAATGTATTAGATGATTATATTTAGCACACAAAAGTACCAAAATCCATATATGCAATATACTTTGAACAAATTACTTGGGAAAATATATGCAATATAAGTCTGATTTTCTGAAATATTAAAATTGAAGTCCATTCCCAAGCTTATTTAATTTGAAAAACCAGACTTCAAAGCTATTAATCTGACCTGAATTTTTCACCTTGCATTTAAGAGATCTGCAGAGCCACATGATAGAAGGAGAATGTCTTGAGTTCTTAAAGATATTCAAGAATAACTTAATTAAGATACTTAATAGAATATGCAGAAAAAAATGCTCCTCCTATTTTTGATTCAGACTTTTCAGTGGAATGTTTTATTTATGAGAATACATATTCACATTCATGCTTTGAAGGGATGCTCTGGGCATGTTAAAAGGAGACTACCAAGGAAATTGGTGCTACATCCATGAAGACAGGAGAGTGGGGTGGTGATGTATGAACAGGGGGAGGACCAGGGGTCCAGATGGAGAGTGGGACCAGAGGCCGAGTTGCAAAGAAGAGCTGTCCTTGGAAGGACACAAGAGCAACATGTAATTTAAGGCTAAGCCATGTGATTGCTGACACATTCCTCGTCACACTGGTACCACTGTGATTCAGAGGGGGGGCAGTATAGTCCTGGGGGAGACGGGGCTATTGGGACACAGACATGAGAGGGAGCTGACCCACAATGGTGAAAGGGCAGGTGGCCATCGCACAGGTCTGCTGCAATGCGCTTAGACAGCCACAGTGATGTTGGGATTGCTTGCAGAGTTGAATTTGCTGATTGTACTGATTTTAGGATGGAGAATAGTTCACCTTATTTAAATGCTGGAATAAAAGAGTTGGGAAACATTAGAACTTAAAATGTAGGATAAGGAGACTTAAGTGATCAAGGTGAAATGAAGCAGGTAGAATGTGATGGAATCCTAGGGGTAATCTCATTGTCCCTGTCCTAACACACTCAGCTTCAACTTCCTGAAAGCATGCCCAGTGCCCTCCTGGTCCTCAAGTGCAGTCTAGAAATGAAAGACCCCCAGACCCCCGGACCCTCAAATCCCCCGTCCAAAAGAACTAGCGTCACACTGGCTGCAAAAGCAAGAGGCAAGTTTATTAATACACAGGCGCCTGCGGGTGCACAGCAAAACCTCAGCTGAAGCTTTGGTGAACTGGCACACCGGGCTTTGGGGTACAGATCTTTTATAGGGAAAAAAGAGTTGTTTTCCACCTAGCACAATAACAGGTATTTTTGAATCCAGCATACACGTCACTTAAAGGGTAAACTTGTTTTTCACTATGATAAACTTGTTTTTCACTATGATAAACTTATTTTTCACTATAGTTTCCCGAAAAACTCATTAATCTCACAGGTTTACATTGTGTTTCCTCCCTGTTCCCGCTTATGATCCCAGTTTGCTCAAGCATGTCCTGTGATGTGGTCAGGGTGCCCTTTCTAACAAGTCATGTGGTGAGCTCACCTGTTTACTACATACTTTCTACTTTTCATAATCAGGCCTTAGGTTATGGGGCTGGGGTCTTTCAGAAACAGGTCTATAAAACCTGCTTCTCTGGTGATCTTGGGTCACCTGTCCCTATTCTTTGCCTTTGCCACTCTATAATGAAGTATTTGAATTCAGGAAATGTATACTACACAAGAAACACAAAATCTAGCCCAAGGACACAACAATGAGACTGGAGAAACTAACAGTGATCTTAGGACTCTGAGGCTGCGAAGGGCATTGGTGAGGGCAAGCTTATCACATTGTCTGTCCATGGTCACAGGAAACCAGCCTTGCAGGTGGCACACACTCTGATGGACTCTTCTCCAAAGACCAGGCTCCCTTGAGATTTGAAATTTCATCCTGCTATCTCAACTTACCCACTATTATTGACTGTTTTTCAGGTTACTCGTTTCTGGTTTCTGGGAAAGAGAAGAATAAAGGTGAAATGAGAGAGAGCTATTTACAACAACGCCAGCAAACATGCTGATGCTCCCTATGGGTGGGCAGAAACCCTTGGTGAGGTATTGGGGCCTTCAACAGAGTGCTGGGCAGATGTACAGTGCACTGCGAGAGTTGGGGTCTATAGAACCAGGGAATTCTGGGCTGAATTCTTCCTTATCTCCTACCATTTCTTGGATGTTGAACAAACTGCCTATCTCTGGGCCTCAGTTGATTCTTTTAAGTAGTGAAGTAATATGTGTCTAGTCCACAGAACTATTCTGAAACTTCAAGGTCATCATACAATGAAGGAGAGTGCTCTGTGCGCGATACTCACTGGACACGAGATGTCCTGGTGACGATGCTGGTCAGGAGGAGGTGTGATGCCAGAGGTCAAGTAGCAGACCATTCAGAGCGTCCGGGTAGGCCTGTGATGTACACGTGTATGTGCAAAAGCACCTTTAAACTTGAGGAAGAATTTCCCCACTGTTACTTCCAAAAAATTGTTTTTAGGACATTTTTCTCAAGACAAGTAACTAGACATTCTGGTGATTTCAGTAGAATACAAAGTACCAGAGGATCATAGGGTCAAACTATTTAGAATAAGAGTAATTAAAGAATAAGTCAACTTCATTATAAGTGGGAAATGCTAAATTTCAGAAAAAGCATTTTTATAAACTTCAAAGTAGGTCACCTTAATTATACATCATTTATCATTATGAGTGACAAATAAAGCATTAATTAACATTTGTAAATAAAATTAAGTAGCATTTTAATAAATTCAGTGGGCCTTTATATGTTAGGAGTATACTATGTTCAAAATAAACATTTAAGTTCATGTTTGGATAAACATAATAAATAGCAAGATGGTAAATGATATTTCTATAATGTTCTCACATTTTCTTTAAACAAAGTTCAGAACAAAGTATTTTAAAAAATGTATCCAGTAATAGTTTCAGCAGTATCAGAAAGCAGGGAATTACTGCTTCAGGTGATTTTCCTTTGTATTGTGTATTTAGCTTAAAGGGAACTTAAGGCTATACCCCCATCATTCAATTTAATCCATCCACAATTGTCCAGAGTCATTTGGTTTAATCCAGAAAAATCATCTTAACCTCATGTAAAATTACAGGAAGGGCAGCCTGGATGGCCGGAGAAAGCAAAGTGTAAACAACCTGTCCTGTGGAGGTCTGCCAGTATCTCAGTAGGTCCCTAGTGGAAAGTTAAGCTGAGAAAACACATGTATTTCACCACCCAGAGGTGGTACTGAAACAATATGACTGAACAAGGCAAGACACCCCAGGAATACGACCAAAGGTAATTAAAAAAAAATTGAACTGTTCTTTTAAAATGGGAACAAGGCAAAACTAGGAGGGAGGGAGGGAGGGAGGGAGGGAGAGAGAGAGAGAGAGAGAGAGAACCTGGTTAACTTACTAGCTCCAGCATTGTGAATCTTGAACCCTGGGGTAGCCAGCAGGCTGGAAATCCCGGTAAGGGCTAAGGTGGGTTTGGGCTTGAAGTTGGAGCTCAGGCGATTTCCATGTTGCAGACTGGAGACAGAATCCACTCTGTTTGCAGAAACCTCTGTCTCTGCCCTAAAGGCCACAACCTAGGCCTTCTCCACACTATGGAGGAGACTCTGCTTTACTTAAAACTGTGTTAATCCCCATAAAAATCCCTTTCTCAGCAACGTCTGGGCACTTTGCCTGGCCAAGGGGACACAAAAAATGTATCCATGACAGAAGCCTAAGCCCATGACAGTTAGAAAAATCTGCAAGGAAGAGGGAACACAGCCCTTAAGGTCACTATGTACAAGTCTGGAGATATTCCACAAGTTATTAGGCTAATGTGATAATTTAGTGAGGTTGTTGAATTATTGTAAAATTCTCCTGCATTCCCATCCCTAGAACTGTAAACCGCTAATTTATCAAGAGGTTTAAACACAGCTCTCTTGAGTTCTCAATAGATAAGGCTGCCAGAAAACCAGTGAAATTATAGAAACTCAAATGAAGCAGCAACACGCTGCTTTATATAAATCTGTGTTATATTTTATTTTATGAATTGTGTTTCTTTGTGTGAATTACAAGTATATCACAATTGCAGTAATTTCAATACTTAAATTTTTGACAACAAAGTGTAGCAAGAACCAGACTGGTTTATCCATCACTTTGTCTGTAAGGTGTAGAATAAACTTCTAGAGGAAGGAGCATCATGCCAAAGGGCAAAGGCGTCTCTGTTTTTATTGGTCTTGATGAGTTTCTTCACACAGGAAGCACAGTTTGCCCTCCCACCACAGACACAGAAGAGTGCTCACTCCCCACACACGCTTATTAAGTGAAATTTGCCAAATTTTGGATCTTTATTAATCAGATCATTAGAAAATGGGAACCCACTATAGTTCAAATCAAAGTTTGTCTTGATGATATGAACAAATTTTCTTACATTGGAGATATTTTTTTCTGTGAAATCTCTGTTCATGTCCATTGCCCATTTTTCTATGATATTTTCCCATTTTAATTTTTACATCTAAAAGGCCTTAATAAACATTGACAGGAGGTATGACATGGTACATATGTTTTCCCATTTTGTTCTGTTTTGACTTTGTCTATCCTGTTCTTGTAAGTCCTAGCTTTTTTCCCCCCAAATACTGTGGAATTACAGATGTTTGACACATCATCTGGGTTCTGATTAATACTTGAAAAGGCCTTGCCACTGGGAGATTATTTTTAAAAACAGCCTCTATTCACCTATAGTTCATCTTCATTTTTACATTTAAATCTTCATAGTGATGAGAGTGTGACTTTGGGTCTGGACTGACAGGACGGATGCACTCTTACCATGACAACAGAGTCACCACAGACCAAAGCAGTCCCTGCTAGGACTTGCTCACTGCTTGAAAGACAGGAAGGGGGCCCCTTACAGACCGAGGAGAGGACAGACAACACCACAGTGAGTCAGGCCCGAGCGGGCAGGAGGGAAAGAAAGAGCCCAAGCTGTCCCTGAGGCGATGACCTGTGGACAGGAGCTGAGAGCCACTGTGGGGTCATCTCGCCATGCCTGACAAGGCAGCGGGTATCCAGGCCATGTGCATGTCCTAAGTTCAAGGCTGCAGGGGTAGCTGTGAGGTGGGGGACGACGGGGCATGGGGAGGGAATACAAGGGAAGAGAGGATGCCACCTCTTGGGACCCCAGCCCCACCCAAGACAGTCCCCTGAAGTCCTTTCAATGAAGGGAAATGGTCTCTCTTGCCATTAAAGGAAAGAAGCCAGGCAAACCCAAGGGGAATTTGAGATCTCCAGGGAAAGTACCGTACCCTGAGGGACTGACGTGATATTTACCAATTCACAGGTAGGACTGGTCCACTTGTTGGTCCACATGTTTTACCCAGGAAAAGTGGAGCTCTGTGTAATGACATACAGGCTGGTACTGGCAATTTACTCAGAAATGATTAAGAAGACGAAGGAGGGGCAGTTGGAAGGACTACCCAGCGACTATACCAAATCTCTAGCCGAGTCTAGGCACAGGGTGAACTCTGCCAAGCATTTAGGGAAGAAATAGTACTGACTTTATCACTATGCTTGTAGAAATCATAAAAGAAGACCTGTTATCGGGACAGCTTAACATTAATACCAGAGCTGCAGAAGGATGTTGTAAAAAAAACAGGCCAATCTATTTTGAACACAGATGCAAACTTTCTAAACAAAATATTGGCAACTCAAAATGACATGATGCATCCAAGTGTTGTGGGCTGATATGAAAAGTGAAGGCAAGCTGTCTCCGTTTTGCTCAGACCCTTGGTGGAACTGACCCTTTTCTGTAAGAGCCCACTCACACAGAAGCTAACACCCCCCCTCACGTTCTGGCACCTAGACTGCAAGACCTATAAACTGTAGAGTTCTTCTGAGTAGATACAACAAGTGTGGGTCCTGAGAATGTCCTGCGAGTTGGTTCTTCCACTTTTATGACTTAGGATTGCACTTGCCTCACCCGCCCCTGCCTTTGTGGTTTTTGGTTCTTAGAGCTCAGCTTGGTTCTGGTGGCAGAACTGTCTGCTTCTGTTCCCTCAGCCCTGGCCAGAAGAAATATTTTGTCTTTTACTTCAAAATGCCCCTAGTTTTATTTGGGATTTTTAAATTGGATATACAAATCAAAATGTTAAAAGGATTACTTCACAGGCAATACAGTACTCAATAAAAAAATGAGAACTTGTAAAAATTAACACACAACTTTGGTGAAAATGTAGGAAAGAGAAACCCTGATACACAGTATTGGACTTTTAATTGGTGTGAAGTTTTGGTGAGTGATTGGAATATTACTCAGCAAAACAGCCTTTACAATGTGATCTGCAGTAACCTTCCATATCTAATGCTTTTAATTTATTTTGAGGAAAGTTATGTAATTTTTTGCATAAAATAGAACTACCTTTATTCATTGATTCTTAAGAGTCTATCAAACGCTATGAAACAATGAGTGACTTTAAATTTCAACTCATAATAAAAGGAATGATTTTAGAGTGTTTCCCAATGATTTGGGAATTAAGTTTGTTTTAGGCAGAGAGAGAGAGAGAGAGAGAGAGAGAGACAGAGACAGAGACAGAGAGAGAGACAGGCATGAACTTGAAGACTTCTCATTACAATAGTATGGAAAATGCTCTAATAGAGGCAGGGTGTGGGTCTCCTTCCCCTTTTGCACTGGTGGAGATTCTTTCTTCCCCTCTATTAAGTTTATTCTAACACTGGGTGTTTATCAGCAGCGGGGAAGGCCTCAAATGTATAGCTTTGCATTAGGAACCTTTCCTACTTGATTTTCCTCTGCAATTGATCTCATCACATGAAAATCAATCTCGTATCATCTCAAGCTAATGAAATTGAACAGAATTGAAAGAAAAATAGCCTTAATAGATCATTCAATATCATGTTCCTGTGAGAATGATAACCAGTTTTATACAGTATTTCTAACTTTAAAAATTCCCTTGGTTGTTTTCTATTTAAAATACATGCCTTTTCCCCCACCCACACCGGCCTGCATGGTACTCAGGCTCAAATAGGCCTGGGTCCACCCCTTTACTGGTGGGGCAGACACCTGCAAGAGCCCAGCCTCTGGTCCAGGACTGCCTTTTCTGACCAGCAGACTATCATGAGAGCCCAGGCCTGGCCTGGAGCCACCCACACTAACTCGTGCAGGTCCAGGGTAGGTCTGAGTTCACCACCCCCCACCTGGGAGCCTAAACCTGACCCACTTCCATCCTTGGACACTACAGTCATCGCCATAGCCTTCCCCACACAGTAGCCCCTAACTTTTTGATAGTAGACCAGGTCTACAAGCAGCTGCAGAGTGTGAGGGCCACCCTTTCAACCCCATCTCTGTAACACTGTTTTCATCTTGGGGCACCTTAACTATTATCCTGAAGTACCCCAGCTATTGCTGCCACCAACTTTAGATGCAGTAGCATACACTGAGGGACACCAGCAGGGTCTGGAAGCCCAACATCAAGGTGAGGTTCAGACATTCTGCACAGGTACTACAAGAATATAGGGAAGAAACTGTAATAGCTCAGATCCACACTGCAAGGAAGGAAGACATGGAGACAACATGAAAACACAAGGGAGGAAAGTGCCTCAAACAAACCAGGATATTACAGAACCCATGGGCACTGAGGTTGATGAAATGTCAGAGAAGGAGTTCAGAAGGTTCATAATTAAAATGATCTGGGAATTAAAGAATGACCTAAGTGAGCAAATACAGGCAAAAAATCGATCACTCCAACAAAGAGATAAGAGAGCAAATACAGATAGCAAAAGATTACTTCAAGAGACAGAGACCCTGAGGAAAAAAAAACAGTCAGAAACCCTTGAAATGAAGGATACAATAAACCAAATAAAAAAACTACAGAAAGCTAAACCAACAGACTAGGTCACCTGGAATAAAGAACATCAGATAATGAAGGTAAAATATACAATCTGGAAAATAAAGTTGACTACACAGTGAAGATGGTAAGAAACTATGAACAGAACATCCAAGAATCATGAAACAGCATCAAAATACCAAATCTAAGATAGAGAATCTTAAATCTATTGGGATAGAGGAAGGCAGAGTTTCAAACTAAAGGAATGCACAATCTCTTCAATGAGATAATATCAGAAAATTTCCCAAGCATGAAGAACGAATTGGAAAACTAAATACAAGAGGCTTACAGGACACCAAATGTACAACAAAATTACAACAGATCTACACCAAGGCATATTATAATGAAAATGCCTAGCAACAGAATAAGGGAACCATATACCAACAAGATTTAAAAATCTTAAAGGCTGCAAGAGAGAGGAATCAGATCACATATAGGGGGAGACCAATTCGTATCTCAGTAGATTTTTCAACCCAGACCCTCAAAGCCAGGGAATACTGGAACAACATATACCAAGCTCTGAAAGAAAATGGATGCCAACCAAGAATCTTATATCCAGCAAAACTAAACTTTAGATTTGATGATGAAATAAAAACCTTCCATGATAAGCAAAATTAAAAGAATCTTTTACTAAAAAGCCTGCACTACAAAACATCCTCAGCAAAATATTCCAAGAAGAGGAAATAAAAAACTGATGAAAATCAGCAGAGAGAATAATTACACTAAAGGAAAATCTATTCAGAGGAGAAACCAAGTCATGTTAAATACCAAAAATGTCAGGAAATACAAATCATTACTCAATAATAACCCTGAATGTTAATGGCTTAAACTCACTAATCAAAAGTCATACACAAGCATATTGGACAAAAAAAAAAGACCCAACAATATGCTGCCTCAAAGAGACAAAGAGACTCATAGGAAAAGACATCCACAGACTGAAGGTAAAGGGTTAAGAGAAATCATACCATTCATATGGACTGTGGAAACAAGCAGGGGTTTCCATCCTCAGATCAAATAAAGTAGACTTCAAACTAAAATTAATCAAAAGGATAAAGAAGGACACTATATAATGCTCACTCAAGGGAACCATATACCAACAAGACTTAACAATTATAAATATATATGCCCCAAACAATGGAGCATCTATATTCATCAAATAAACTCTTCTCAAGTTCAAGAGTCAAATAGACCACAACAAAATAATTTTGGGTGACTTTCACATACCTATTTCATCACTAGATAAATAAACTATGGAACTCAATAATACAATCAATAACTTAGACTTAACTGACATATATAGAATATTTTATCCTTCAGTGAGAGAATACACTTTCTTCTCAGCAGCACATGGATCCTTCTCTAAAATAGACCATAGATTATGCCACAAAGCAACCCTTAGCAAAAAAAAAAAAAAAAAAAAAAAAAAAAAAAAAAAAAGTAGAGATACTACCCCACATTCTATGAGATCATAATAGAATGAAATTAGAAATAAATGATAAATAAGACATGAAAGCAACTTCAACACCTGGAAACTAAATAATATGCTACTGAATGAACAGTGGGTTGCAGAAGACACCAAGGAGGAGATTTAAAAACTCTTAGATGAAGCAGAACACAGATACAACATAAAAGCAGTTCTAATAGGAAAGTTCATTGCATGGAGTTCATTCCTTAAAAGAAGAAAAATTCAACAAATAAATGACTTAACAAAGCCCTAGAAAGAGAAGAACAAATCAACACCAAAAGCAGTAGAAGACAGGAAATAATTAAATAAGCGCTGAAATCAATGGAATTGAAACAAAGGCAACAATTTTAAAAATTGACAAAACAAAAAGTTGGCATTTGGAAAAAAATCAATAAAATTGACAGATCCTTAGTCATGCAAACAAAGAGAAAAAGAGAGAAAACTCAAATTACTAACATATGTAACAAAAAAGGAAATATCACAACAGACACTACAGAAATACAGAAGATAATTAGAAATTATTTTGAAAACTTGAACTCCAATAAAGTATAAAATATCAAAGGCATACACAAATTTCTAGAGTCATATATTTTTTTCCAAATTGAAAAAGGATGATATAGACAATTTAAATAGATCAATTTCAAGTGACGAAATAGAAGATGCCATAAAAAGGCTACCAACCAAGAAAAGCCCAGGACCAGATGGATGCACAGCTGAGTTCTACAAGACCTTTAAGGAAGAACTAATATCAATACTCTTCAATTTATTTCAGGAAATAGAAAAAGAGATAGCACTTCCAAACTCATTCTATAAAGTCAAAATCAACCTGATTCCAAAACCAGCAAAGACACATCAAAGAAAGAAAACTTCAGGCCAATATCTCTAATGAACATAGATGCAAAAATCCTCAATAAAATTCTGGCAAATTGAATTAAAAACATATCAAAAATATCATGCACCATATTCAAGTGGGATTCATCCTAGGGATGCAAGTTTGGTTCAACATATAGAAATAAAAAAATATAATTCCTCACATCAATAGACTCAAAGATAAGAATCATATGAAAATCTCGATAGATGCAGAAAAAGCATTTGACAAAATACAGCACCCCTTCATGTTCAAAACACTAGAAAAATTAGGGATAACAGGAACATATCTCAACATTATAAAGACTATCTATGCTAAGCCCCAGGCCAATATCATTCTAAATGGAGAAAAATTGAAAGCATTCACTCTAAAAACTGGAACAAGACAGGGATGCCCTCTTTCATCACTGCTATTTAACATAGTCCTTGAAACACTGTCCAGAGCAATTACACAGACAAAAGAAATTAAAGGTACACACATAGGAAAACAGGAACTCAAATTGGCACTATTTGCTGATGACATGATTCTGTACCTAAAAGACCCTAAAAGTTCTACCAGAAAACTCCTAGAACAAGTAAATGAATTCAGCAAAGTAGCAGGATATAAAATCAACACCCATAAATCAAATGCATTTCTGTATATCAGTGACAAATCCTCTGAAATGGAAATGAGGAAAACTACCCCAATTATAATAGCCTCAAAAAAAAAAAAAACTTGGGAATCAACTTAACAAAAGAAGTGAAAGATATATATAATGAAATTTACAGAACCCTAAAGAGAGAAGTCAAAGAAGATTTTAGAAGATGAAAAGATCTACCTTGCTCTTGAATAGGCAGAATTAATATTGTCAAAATGACTACCAAAAGCACCATACAAATTTAATGCAATTCCAATCAAAATCCCAAAGATATTCCTCAGAGAAATAGAAAAAGCAGTCATGAAATTCATTTGGAAAAATAAGAGACTCAGAATAGCTAAAGCAATCTTTAGCAGGAAGAGTGAAGTAGATGGCATCTCTATACCAGACCTTAAACTATACTACAGAGCAATAATAACAAACACAGCATGGTATTGGCACCAAAACAGACTGTAGACCAATGGTACAAAATGGAGGCCACAGAGAATAACCCACAAAATGACAATTATCTTATATTAGACAAAGACGCCAAAAACATGCACTGGAGAAAAGATAGCCTCTTCAACAAATGGTGCTAGAAAAACCTGGAAATCCACACGCAACAAAATGAAATTAGATCCCTATCTCTCATCATGCACAAAACTCAACTCAAAGTGGACAAGGACCTAGGAATTAAACCTGAGACCCTGCATCTAATAGAAGAAAAAGTAGGCTCTAATCTCCATCATGTGGGATTAGGCCCCAACTTCCTTAATAAGACTCCTATAGCCCAAGAATTAAAATCAAGAATCAATAAATGGGATGGACTCAAACTAAAAAGTTTTTTCTCAGAAAAAGAAACAATCTGTCAGGTGAATAGAGAGCCTACATCTTGGGAGCAAATCTTTACCCCTCACACATCAGATAAAGCACTAATCACTAGGATATATAAAGAACTCAAAAAGTAAACACCAAAAAAAAAAAAAAAAACCAAATACCCCAATCAATAAATGGGCCAAGGACCTAAACAGACACTTCTCAGAAGAGGATCTACAATCAATCAACAAATATATGAAAAAAAATGTTCATCATCTCTAGCAATTAGAGAAATGCAAATCAAAACTTACTCTATGATATCATCTCACTCCAGTCAGAATGGCAGCTATTATGAAGACAAACAACAATAAGAATTGGTGAGGATGTGAGGGAAAGGCACACTCATACACTGCTGGTGGGACTGCAAACTGATGTAGCCAATATGGAAAGCAGTATGGAGAGTACTTGGAACATTAGGAATGGACCCAGCTATCCCTCTCCTTGGTCTGTACCCAAAGGAATTAAAAAACAACCTGCTACAGGGACACAGCCACATCAATATTTATAGCAGCACAATTCACAATAGTTAAACTGTGAAATCAACCTAGATGCCCTTCAGTGGATGAAAGGATTAAGAAACTGTGATACACACACACACACACACACACACACACAGTGAAATATTGCTCAGCAATATGAGAGAATAAAATTATGTCATTTGTATGTAAATGGATGGAGTTGGAGAATATCATGCTAAGTGAAGTAAGTCAATCCCCAAAACCAAAATGCTGAATATTTTCTCTGACATAAGGAGGTTGATTCATAGTGGGGTAGGGAGGGGGAGCATGGGAGGATTAGACAAACTCAACATAGGGCACAGGGGTGGGAAGGGAAGGGAGGGGACCTGGGGTTAGAAATGATGGTGGAATGTGTTGGACATTATTATCCAAAGTACATGTATGAAGACACGAATTGGTGTGAATATGCTTTTATACAACCAGAGATATGAAAAATTGTGCTCTATTTGTGTAATAAGAATTGTAACGATTCTGCTGTCATCTATAAATAAAAAATAATAATAAATACATGCTTTTATCAGAAAATCAAGAGCTCACTTTATAACTTCAGGAACATTAATTTCAAAAATAATAAGCATCTTAGGTAAGGTTGAGAAGTCTTTAATCCATTCCAGAGGAGGAAACTCAGGAATGAAGCTAACTTGAGGGTCCATGACACCAGAAAAGACACACAGGAAAGATGGACTTGGTAACACCAAGTGTCACCAGCTGAACATGGCTCTGTGGCTGCTTGTCCACCTCCCCATGCCGGACTGTGGGGGAACTCAGCAAATTCACGTGCCTGCAGGACAGACGCATGCTCTGAAGTCTCAAACTCTGCCGCAATTGACTTATTCTATTGAGACATTCCTAGATTTGCTTTCATGCTAAAGAATAAAAGCAAATTTGTTAAAATACCCTTCATAATATATAATGATTATGACAATAATGATTGCTTATTATGGACTTTCTAGACCTAAACTTCTCTAGACATGTCACATTATATTTTAGGTTCACAACGAATATATAATCATATATTTTATCCTGATTTTTGTACGCTAGCAAAGTGAAAATCACTGAGGGGGTAAGAGAGAGAGTCCAGTTCTAAAACAGTTATTGAAAATGTGTTTGTGCATATATGGTTATTTTTGCAGCATAATTTATAATAGCAGAAGGCTGGAAGACAACACTTTCCTCTGCACGGGACTTTATTGCAAGGGTATCCAGAGGTGTTCTGCTCCTGTGGAACAGAATGGAGAGGACTTTTGGGAAAAGCATGATTTCCAAGATGACTCATTAAACAGCAAGATTGAAAGGAAAAAATTCAATCAATGGGCACTTAGTGATAGTTATAGAAGAGAATTAAGCTCTGCTGTGCTGTGGCACTGGAGGGTGACTAGACACAGTAGCTATAGGCCATGTCTTTCAAAAAGGCAGGAAAAAAGGAATTTTGAATATGTTTAGCACAAAAATGTGACATATATTCGAGTAGATACATTTACCCTGATTTGAACATTATATAATGTATGCGTGTATCAAAATATTCCAGGGAACCCCACAAGTACACACAACTTTTGTCAGTAAAAAATTTATTTTAAAACCCAGCAAGATCCATATGGGTGTTACAGTATGTTATCATTTTTGTAAATAGGGAATATTATCTGTGGGTGTGTGTATGTATGTGTGTGTGTGTGCATATATGTACATTTATATGTATGTATATTTGTGTGTATACATACATATACAATTTTCCCTAACACATGTATATAATTTTGCAAATATGTACTATTATGTATAATCCATATGCACATATATATTTATTACTAAAATATGTAAATTTATGAGTTCATACATGTGTATACAACATATATGCATGTATTCACATGTACAGAGAGTTGACTTTTTTTTGAGAGTTGACTTTTTAATACATGCATAAGATATCTCTCAAAGAATACATTAGAATGTTATTAATGAGTAGCTTTCAGAAAAGGAGTTTTGTGGATGGGAGTTAAGAGGAGATGAAGATCATTCACTCTTAGAAATGTTGAACATTGTGTGCAAAATAAAAATTAAAATTAAAGTAAAATCCACATTCTTATTTTATCCATGGGTCTTTGTTTCTTATATATAATCCAGTACATTTAACATTTCAGAAATATGTCTGAAAGGTATAATGAATAGTAACATAGTCTGAATTAATATACTCTTTAAGTTTCCAAGGCTCCCCATCAATCTAAACCACTGCAGACCAAATATCCTCCTGGACACGGTACCAGAAATGTGTGGAACAACCTGCAATGACTGTTAGGAAAAGCAATCAATCTGTTTTTAGCTACTGAATGCATAATTAGCATGAATTCATCAGATACTTCTCCTGCAGAGCACAATTCAATCTCCACAAACAGACAAACAAACCCTGTGTTCCTCTCCCTGAGTGGAGTCTAGGAGCATCCATGCTATCACCTGATGGTGATGTAGAACTGTACTCAGGGAAATGCCATTTTTTTAAATACATATCTTCCCCCAAGATATGTATTCTTTACCTTTATTCATACCAAAACAAACAAATAAATTAATTAATTAAATGATGCTAAATCACAGTAAGTTTTCTTTGTCCAAGAGGTATTCTTAAATGTGGTTTGCTTTGCCTGAAAGTCAATTTGGATAATGGCTAAACTGGCCGCTGACAAAAATTTTGTATCAGAAAACACCTGGCATGTGATGTTGATGTATAGGTGCCCATGACATTGCATATTCAGTAGAGGCAATCTGTGCATGATTCTGCATCAGGATCAAGTGACTCAAATAAGCGCCCTGGAACTCATAACCCAGAGATACTGCCAGATGGATTCTTCAGGTGTTAGTAATTAATTAGAGATATTCTTTGGGAATACTTAAAGACAGATTATAAAAAATAGAGTTCTTATCCACACAGATCAACCTGACACACAGTGATTACAATTTATTTGTGGTTTCCCACAGTTAAAAGAAAAATAAAGGACAAAGTGTTATCATTTTGGAAGGGATGCTCTTAAACTCTGTACTTCCATTTTAGGGGTGGAAAGCACACTCAGACCTGATTTAGAAAGAATTGTGATCACCTGTGAGCTTTCTAGTACAGGGACAGAATATCTAAAAGAAAACAAAGTGTGTGATGTAAGAGAAAATGTCAGAAGTTACAGATGCACAGAATATTCTTACACTTTTCCATTCCCTAGGCAGCTATCTTCTGAAATACTGAAAGTTCTGACATTTTGAAGTAGGACATTAAATTTTTAGCTTTTCCATTTTTAATCAGGAGCTTCTATGGCTACAAATGGAGTGACTCATGTTTATCACTGAAGCAAACACATCAACAAAACCCTATATTTCATGGCCTAAAGCCAGAGCTGGTTAGCCTCCAATTATATTTTGGAATTCAATATTTTCTTTACTATTGCATGTGAAAATAACAGGGGCCAGAGAGTAGTTTTAAAAGACTCATTAGCACAGTGAGAAAGAGGGAAGATGAGGTCCCCAGGAGACCTGCAGCCTCCTGGCTCTGGAGGTAGAGGAGCAGAGGGAAGGAGACACGGGAGACCCCCACGAGATAGGCAGGAGTCAGGATCCCCTGCACACCCCTTGCCACTCCTCGGACTGCCGGCAGTGGACCTGTACCCACCCACCTCCCCCAGCCACGGTGATTCACCCAGGTAGTTGAGGAAAGAGGGAGTTTTGTCAAGAGAAGCTGACTGCATCTGATAAGGAGCCTTTTAAACACCACCACAAAAATATATCAAGAGCGTGCTGGCAGCAGCTTTTAGTGGTGAAGGAAGCCGCATTTGCCTCTGCAGATTTGAATTGTAAATACAAACCGGCTACTCATGTCACAACATCGCACTGAGCTCTTTCCTGCAGAATCAGAATATTAAACATTTGCTCCGTACTCCTTATGCAGAGGGGTTGGTATGAGGATAAAATGCTATCATTTAAATAAAGTACTTTGCAAATTGATGAGTGCTCTGCCAAAGTAAGTACTTATTATCATCACAGATCCAGATAGAGAAGATAAATTTAAATTGTCTGGATCCAAGCTTGCAAAAAAAAAAAAAAACTTGATAAAACAATTTTTAAAAATGGACTTTAGCTTATTTCCAGCTCATATTTTTTAAAAAGTATAGTAATACTAAGCTACAGAGAACTGTTGTCTCTCTTAGGAAAGTGCAGTAGGAAAACATAACCCTTCCCTTCGACGTATATGTGTGTACCACCCCCACTGCAGCACAATCCTATTAAAAACGAACATAGACTGAATGATAAACTTGCCCCAAATTCATCTCATTTATCTGAAGCAAGCAAATGCATCACTATTGCTAAACTATCATCAGAAGACATGTGTTTGTAATATTCAGTAGTTTGCAACTAGATAATATTAGAATAAAATGAAAAACATTTCAAAAACTCCCAAACAGAATTCATCCAGAGATTTGTATTGAATTCTGGTACAGCATGCTAGCACTGGTACTTTGACATTTATAGTATGAAATCAGGGTTGGAAACCACTCTAAATCATCTCCCCAAAGTTCAATGACAGTAGATTTTTATTGTGTTTTTCTGCTCCATGTTAAGTCAACTCTTGGAAGATTTGATATAATATAAAATAAATAAACCATAAATAACAATTATTTTTTCCCTTGTATAGTGTGTAATGTGCTCTGTTTGGGTTATTTTCCTCTCTATTCAGCTCCCTGTGCTCTGGCATACGTCACCTAAGCCCTCATTTGCAGTGATGTGTAGGTCATACAAGAATTGGACCATCCATAAACTAGAGAGGCTTGGACGATGGGTAGAACACCTTCACACGGGGTGTGGCTTGTCAGTAAGCCTATTACACAATTAAGAACTTGATTCATGTCCAATACTCTAGAGTTCTTGTGTGTTAATTAATTTCCACCATACATGTTGTGGGTGCAATATGGTTTATTATGCTTGAACAATTTGAGTACCGCATAGCAAATATGCAAGAGAGGCTTAGGGCTCAAGGGAGCAAGCCGAATTTTAACAGCAAGTTAATTCAACTTGTACAGAAACATTTTCACTATTTTCTGTGGCTAATATGTTTGTGCACATTGCTATGCAGTGAAAATATGTTACATCCTGAAAGTGTGAGGTCCCTTAAATTATTCAAGAACTAAGTGTGCTATTTTATTTCTCTTAAAAATTTCAATTTACGGTTTCCAATTTTCAACTGACACAAGTTTTTTCAGGATCAAAACCTAAAGGTAAGAACAGTAGAAAGTGATGCTGATACTACATTTTCCCAGATCTGGGTATTTTGCTGAGATAAAATACTTGCTCATTTAGCTACGTGAGCAGACTTATAGGTGGACAAACATCAGTGCTTGTGATAGAACCAAGCGTGGATGCAAATGGGGTCTGCAAAACAAACCAAGAGGTTCATGACAACACCCTTTCCTGTTGCAGTGACTTCCTTTTGGAAGGAACAAGCCTAGAATAATTACACTCATCCAGTAGTAGAGTGTTTTGATTTGAAATCGAGAATAGGGAGGAATATGTAGACACTGTAGAGGTGTCATCTACAAGGTGATCGCCTTCTTAAAGTTAAAATCGATAGGCAGTTGCACAGACACAGGGGAAGAGGTCGGAACACTCTCCACTGGCCCGGCCAGGCCTGCACCTGAGGCTTCCTGCTTTAGGTCACGACTCAAACCTCCCAACCTCCATTAGCAGGGAAGTGCTGGGGCTTGCTCACCTCTGGGAGGCAAGCTGGCACCTGGCTCTTCCCTGCTGTGGGGGTCCTTACCAGAAAATAAAGCCTCCTCTCTTGGATGCATTTTCTAGACGCTTGGATAAGTTTAATGTGGTTTTTGATGCACGGAACATTTATGTTGTCAGAACAACAGTTTTACATGATTTGTACAAGAGCTTTTTATGGCTTTTAAAAATGATCCTAAAATCTAAAAGAGGTTTAGTATGAGTGATGGGTAAATGGTCCCAGTAGGACAAATTGAATATCAGGGAAAAGTATTTCATTTGTGAATGTAATTATCATAACTTTGGCAAGGCCTAATCTCCTCATTTTTAAGCTGAAAAGTACAACTGGACATCAGATTATAGCTTAGAAGTCAATTACATATTTTGAACACAAAAGCAACCACTGGACTATAATAATACACTGTTTGTGGCTTTTGAAATGCTGTCACCTGCCTTCTTTAACAGGACCTTCACAGTCACTTTCAAGTTCAGGCAGGAAAGATGTCTTTTGCTATGATACAACAGATGAGGAGACAGGGGTTCTGGCAGGAGACAGGTTTTTAGTGTTGCCTCTGCACAGAGAAATTCCACTGTCAAATGCACATTGTTGTGTAGTTGCAGAAACTCCTTCTGTCCAGCAAGATGACTGACACAGAAGAATCAATGAGCACTTCACAATTAATCCCCACTTCACCAGATGAAAGCAACAACACCAAGAGAGAGACGGAGCCACGGGAACGACGATGCTCTTGTCCCTGGGTGAGAGGGACACTTCCTGCGAGTCTTGGCAAGAAGAGGCTTGCCCACAAGCTGCGGAAGGGAGCCATGCTGTTTATCCACAGTGAAGAACAGTGAGCAGGCCAGGTCTGAAGGGGGGAAATCCTCGTGAAGTTGAGGCAACGTGGCAGAGAGCAGAGTATAAATTGAGGTTCACAGAAATCCAGAGAATGGAGGAAAGACAAAAGCAAGCTTTTGCTGCTACTAGATTTTCCTTCCTCAGGATGAACATGTGTTTGCTTTAGCTGAAGAGTGACTTGAGGCAAAAGGTCTCATTACAGTTCCTGGTGAGCAAGTTGGGAAACCAGCTGCAGAATCCCAGGACATTGATATGGCAGGACCGTGAGGTGGAAGGTGGGTAGGAGGGCCTAGGTTGCATATGTGGACAGGAAGGCTTAACTGGGGCCCAGGAGGGCACAGAGGTAACCAAAGGAAGTCTTCTTGAACATATGCAGAGAAAAGATGGCTTTGAGACCCTTAGCACAGGGGTTGAAAGTAACCAATACAAAGAGATTCATTTTGCATTTGGTGAAATCATTAAATTGGCATCTTGCAGAGCAAAGTAGGCTGAATGACAGCAAATTCCTAAAGTTCAACTAAATGCATCTTTTCTGGATTGGGTTGCAAAGCACAAGGCTAGGGAGATATCTTATTGCTTTATGATCAGGAATCAGTAAACGATCACAGCAGTGGGAAATATTTCCGGAGACTCCCGGCAGTGTCTGTGTTTCCCTCCACCCACCTGTAGGCACAGCCCCTCCACCTGTGCACGCCCCCTGCTTCCCCTCCTGGACTCCTCTCTTCTTCTTCCCACCTCTTTCCTAACACCCTGAGTGACTGCTGCAGCTGGCCTAGACCCATGCTGGGGACAGGAAGTGAAGACTCTGCTCCCAGCGCACAACAGGTTATTGGCAGCTGGTGGTACCAGCCCATCTCTGCGGAGTAGGAAAAGGAACAGCAGAATGAAGGGTGGCAGTTGAGTGCTGTTGTCCACAGGTATTTGAGGGAGAAGGAGACTCTACCTTGCTCAGTGTTAGAGGCCGCCTTCTGCTGTTTATCTCCTACTAGACTGATCTTCAGCAGACATGCACACAGCCAGGTTGTTATTTATAGCAGCGTTTTATTATCTGTAGCTAAAAGGAGCTACACCTAAAAAGAAATAGCAGTATTGCTTGAACTCGTTTCTCTTTCTCCAGCATAGTTTATGGATGGAAAAGTCATGTGCAAACTGTAAAGTGTGCATGCAGGTCTGTGAATCCACCCGCATGACCACGTCCAGGCGAGTGTCAGGCCCTTCCTGCCCACATCTGGCGGGCATAGCCTCTGTTTTGAATTACATAACTTCAGGTTATTTTTACATGAAGTGCAGGTGATTGTTCATGTGAAAATTATTTGGTTTAGCTTTGTAAGAGTCTTCATAAAAACATATTCACATAAAACATCCTGGAAACATTTCAGACACAAATGACTCAGAGAACAGCTAATTACTGGCGGAGCTCCAGATCTGTGGTGGAGACACTGTGCCCTGGCTGTCTGAGATGACCTGAGCCTCTGAGCTTCCTTGGGGTCGCTCTGCTCTGTCCTTGGTGTCAGTGGCATCAGATGTTTCTTTAGAGGCCACAGTCTCCTTCCTGAAAGTGGAGAGGCTGAGAATGGGAAGGAGCTGGCCAGAATGGCCACTTGCAGCTGTTGAGGAATAGGATGAGTAGAAGGTCTCAGGCTGTTTTCTGCTGCTATAACACACTACTGCAGACTGGGTAAATTATAAACAATGGAAATATATTTGGCTCAGGCTATCAGAGGCTGGGAAGTCCAAGCTCAAAGGGTGGCATTTGGTCTCTTGCTGCGTCACCACAGGGCAGTCGGCATCACATGGTGACAGAGCTGGTTTTTATCACAGAGCCACTCTCATGAACACTAACCCACTCCTGAGTAAACAGCAGTAACTCACCCATGAAGATAGAGCCCTGTTACCTAATCACCTCTTCATGTCCCACCTCCCGTGGTGTCATAGTGGCCATTAAAATCCAACATGAGGGTGTTGGGGAAATCAAACCAGATAATGGGTTATTTCTTACCAGTTTTGACTTCTCTTCCTGATGAGATACGTAGTTTTCTAAGAGAACGTTACAACAGTGACTCTGTTTCTTCATATAAGTGAGAGCCGGCTCTGTTGGGAGGGCATGTGAGGACGGTTGGCCAGTTCAAGTCAGCCGGAGTTCTGGGCTTGGTCAGTGTATCCCAGTGTAGGGCTGTGCAGACCACAGCTTCTGGGAACGGAGAGGTGGGCCCCTCAGGTCTTGATTTAAGCTGAATATATTTATATTCTTCGCTGGACTATTTCTGAAAGTCTGAAGGTGGCACGGGTTACCTTCTGAAGGGGTGGATGATGCTTTAGACGTGGTGGGGAGCTGGAGAATGAGGTACAGAGGTGCTTAGAGGGTCCCTGTTACACATCCCCCACTGGAGCAGCACCAGCCCTGGGGCCAGGAGGCTGTGAACCGCCTTCCCTGTATCCCCACAGGTGGAGAAGAGGAGGGGGAGCTCCCAGCAAGCCTGCCCCTGGAGGGTTGTCCCAGCTGACTCACCCCATAGCTTCTGAGCCGAGGAGTTTGATAGGGGTCATTCCTGGGGCCCCTCGCCTGGCCTGCAGACAGCCAGCTTCCCAGCAGGTCCTCCCATGCCCTGGCCTCTTATGTGTGCAGTTCCAGGGTCTCTTTGGGGGTCTCAGTTTCCTGTTATTATGAGGATACCAATTTGACGGATCAGGGCCTATATGTAGGGTCTTATTTTAACTCAATACATTAAAGGTTCTTTCTCCAAATGAAGTCACTTTCTAAGGCACTGGAGGTTAGGAGCTTGACATAAGGACTTTGTAGGACACAATCCAGCCTGTAGCTCTGGAAAACCCAGGTTACAAGTGCTGACATTATCTGTCCTGGTGTGGTGCTTACTCTAGTGAAAGCCGGGTCCTCAGAGCATTTGTCAAAAACAACCAGCAGCAACTTTTTAACCGGCAGCTCTGGGAGGTAGAAACCCCCTGGAGCACTCAAGATTCTGAGCAGCTGCAGGAACACTCGTGCAGAGCTGTGAGCATGTGCAGATCACCACCTCTGCTTTCCTTCAAGCCTGGCACCAGGAACAGAGGGTCAAGACTCTGTGGCAAAGCACCCGGCACAGAAAATCAAATGCACACACAGCGTCCCTCTGCAGAGGATGATGGATGCACTGGTTTGAGTTATTTAAAGAAATTTCAGACTAACGTTAGCTGACCACTGAAGTTATTTGAGTCAAAATTTTAATTGTTATGCCCTCCAGGAGCACCGAATATTCATAGGTCATCCACAAAGGTCACTGGACTAACAAACAGCAGAAAGTCATCATCCAACAACACTCACGGTGCCACCCCATGTTATCTGAAATGTCATTCAACAAGAATTGTAACACACAGAGAGAGGGGAAAGCGTGTGCTTACAGGGCAAAGTAATTAATAGTAATTGCCCTGGAGAGGAGCAGACTTGGGACTTAACAGACAAAATTTTAAACCAGCCATTCTAAACTAAACTAAAAGGAAAACTAACTAAACTAACTAAAGGAATCCTGTTGAAGGAATAAAAGAAAGTAAGGGAATATCATCTCACCCAATGGGAACTGCCAGAAAGGGAGAGAGAAATTATTTTAAAAACAACTGGAAATTTCACAATTGAGAAACACAATAACCAAAATTACAAATCAACGGTAGTTTTATCTAGCAAAACAATCAGTGGCCTTGAAGATAGGCACATTCAAATGATCCAATCAGGGGAACACAAAGAAAAGGAATGAAGCAAATTGAACGCTGACTCCCTCTCTGACAGCCTGAAGTATAGCCACACAAAGCAAGGAGTAAGCCCAAGGAGACAGAAATACGCAGGAGGAAGCAGGAACACCATAATGGAAATGCACAGGGAAAAACAAACAGGGCGTCTACGTATTTCTGCAGCACCTTTCTCCTTGTAAATGGCAATTGCGTGAAGCAATAATTGTAAACAGTGTTTATGGGCTAATAACACCCACGGATGCAATCTTGGTGATACTGACGCAAAGGAGAAAGGAGAGCATGAGCTAGACCAGGGCCAGCTTTCCATGTGCCCGTTTCAATATACTCCTAAGAGGAAGTTCCATTACTCAAAATTAGGTGGCTTTAAGTTAAGGTAATGATTGTAATTCCCAAGGCAACCACTACAAAAATAATTCAAACTACAGTAAAAAGGAGTGGTAGGGAAATTAAAAGTAGTATACTGAAATTATCTGTTTAAGATAAAGGTGGTAATTGAGGAATAGTTCGTTTGGTGTTTTTGTTTTTTTGTTTTGTTTTGTTTTGTCCTACCCCAAGGTCACAAAGAATTTTTCTCTCCTATACTTCTTGCAAGTAATGTAGTTTCAGTTAATATGTGTCATTCTGATCAATGATACATGCTAGTGTGTGTATACTGTGTATCTGTATGTGTGTGTGTGTATATAAACATATGAGCATGTGTGTGTGCATATTTATACACATACACACACATATTCATTCAAGTTCATATTCTTGTTTGGGTGAAGTTAAAGGGAAGGTTCCCAGTGGCTGTCAGCCTGCCCAGTCATTCACCAACATCTGACGAATAGCCCCCTTGCCCCATTCAGTGGCTCTTGCATCTTGGAGCTGACTCTGCTTTGATCACATGCTCATTTCTGATCAGACTCTCTTCTTTGCCACATCTTTGGGTTGAAATCAAATGGCTTAAGTTTTCCACTTTATGGGTCCTTGCTGCATTTCTTTGTGTTTCTTCCTGGTCCTTCCCATACCCATATCAGTTAGAGAACTAGCATGTTCTATCTAAAAAGGTCCCTACTGGAATTTTCATTAGGTTCACAATGACTCTATCAGTTGGAAACTGATGCTGTAACAAAACCCAGTTTCCCAATCCAAAGAGACAGAATATCTGTCCATTTATTTTCAGGGTACCTTTTCTGGTTATAGAATTCAGGGTTGATGGGTTTCCTCCCCAGCACTTTAAAGATGGCATCCCATTGACTCCGGCTTGTCTATTTTCTGCATTTACTGTAATTATTGTCTCAGTTCTAGGTATGTACATGCCTTTTGTCTTTGTGTAAAGCAGTTTGGATAATTTCTATTGGCATATTCTCAAGGTGATCAATTTTCTCTCCAGCCTGTCAAGTCGACTGATGAGATTGACAAATGACTTGCTCATTTCTCTCTCTGTGGTCTGGATTCCCAACATTTCCATTTCTTGCTATTGCCCGTTTCATCATGCATGCTGCCCATTTTGCCTATTAGATCCATTAAACTATTAATAACTAATAGACAAAGTTATTTAAATTTCCTGTAAGGTATTCCTGATGTAATATCATGGCTGAGCCTGGTTCTGATGGTGGCCTTGTCTCTTCAGAGGAAGGTTTTTTCTTGCCTTTCCTTTATTTGCAATGATTTCTTGAAATTCAGACATGCTGTTTAGGAGGATAGACACTGAGGTGAATAATTTGATGCTGGAACCAAGTGCACTTGTACTTCTGCTAGATATGTAATATTGGGTTGGTTTTATTCCAGTTGGGAGATGAGCTGGATTTGGATTTAGGAGATTTAATAGTCATTCACTTGTCTACTATTTCCTTTTTTTTTTTTTTTTTTTGATCTGTGCTTTGGGTCTTCTTTGGGGCTGACCTCTGACAGAATATGTGTCTTTCACTCTTCCAGCTACATCCCATGGTCATTTTCATCCAGCACGTCTTGCTCTGGCAGGGGAGGTGAGTGGGGGCTGGGCATTCTCTGACTCTCATCAGGCTTCACCTTTGTCAGTAAACCTATGGGCACAGGTTTATTGGGGGGGGGGCAGAGGTCAGTTCACAAGCGCTCCCACTGTCATCCAGACACACTGGCCTCTTTCTCACTATTCCCCTTCTCTGCCCACCAGCATGAGGCTCAGCTTTCTCTGTGCTCTCTAATCTTCCCTAGGACCGCCTGCCCAGCTCAGGGAGGAAGGCCTGCAAGAGGTCAGCCACGCCCTGTTTCCAAGGTCAACAGGCCCCCACTGTATCCTGCTAGCTCACAGTGACCCTCTAACCATTGGTCATTTGTCAGATTTTCAACCTTACTACTGTGTTAGGTGACACACACTGTGTCTGCCCTGGAAAAGTGGCCACTGGAGCCCAGTTGGTCCAGCAGCTGTGGGGGCAGGTGCCACTCTTGGCTTGGGGTGAGTGGTTTGTGATGTGGTCTCAGTTCAGTGAGGGGTTCAAGAAAAGTCCCTAAAGTGTGGCTTTTCTAAGCTTAAAGCTTAAAGTGCTTTTTCATATACATATTTCTTTCCAAAATTAACCTTCACAACTTAATCTCTGAAATATTTTACATGGTTAAATGATCCCAGCAAACTTTGTCTTGATTTTTCCATACGTAGTGGCACTGACGTAGCACCTTGCGCAACGTACCTATGCCAAGTGTATTTTTCTGCCTGCAGAACCTCCGCGTTCCTCCAGGGTGGCATGTGGATGCCATCGCTGTATGCCACTTACATTCAGCAGACGTGTGTGCCCATGGAATGCTGCGCCATAGGTCCCCCTCAGGACTCCTTCAGGCTGACTTGGGTTCTGTGGGTGATTATTCTTCATATAAATTTTGGAATAAGTGTTTCCAAATTCCAAATGTTTTTCATGGCATTTCATCTCAAAATGCATTGAAGTTAGAAGATTGTCTTGGGGGTTGGACACTTCATGATGGTCTTTGGCATCTCCTTCGAGTCTGAGAGTATCTTCTTTATCATTTTTTTTCCTCCATAAAGTCTATACAGTTTTCTTAGAATTAATAATACAACTTATCATTATTAAAGAGTACCATAAATGAAAATGTTTAGTTCTATTTATTTTACTAATTTGGTCACTTATGATATGTAGAAAAGTTGTCATATTTGATTTTCTTGCTTTTTATTTAAATATCATGCCAGGACTGATATAAGCTCTGTTTTTATTAGTGTTCAATTTAATATGTAGAGAATCTAATTGAGAATAGATAGGTTTTTAAAATGTCATTTCAGGTATTATATAGACATGTGTGTTACTGCTTTGGCTAGTTGCTCTCATACAGTGTTGATTTGGGATAGTGACATAATGTGCCCTGAATTATTTAGTCTTTAATGGAAATATTTCAGAAATCCACTATTAAATGTTAAGTTTCCTGTGTTTTTATAGATAAATGTGTTAGAATAGCAACAAATTATGTACATATAAATTCCTGATAAATATTACCAAATGGATTTTACATATTTACTGGAAAAACTAATACAATTTTACCTTGAAAATGCTAACTTTGAATTACATTTTAAATTTTAAATTGCTTAAAAGAAACCATACTTCTCATAATGAATTATTTTCTATGCACACAATATTTACACAAAGTATAGTATTTTGGAATCACATAAACAATTTGTAATAAATAAAGTTTGTTGGTTTTGGAAGTTTTAGTAAAATATTTACGTAAAACCATCTGTATTTGGTCACATTTTTATAGCTGCTAATGGAGGAGTAAAGAGAGTTGACATAATTGCCATTTCATATCTTTATTAGAAATCAGTTTAAACTAATTCTATTTGAGTCAGATATGGCATTTTTTTTTGCAAAATCATCCATTCATTTTTATTAAAATTTACACTGAAAATTTTGTTGACATATATTGTTTTTTTCTTTTATCTCTACTCTCCTAGAATTTAATCTCCTTAGCATTCAGACTTCTACTTTCTTCTTCAGTATTTTTAGATATTTCCACTTACCTACTTTCTTGCTATTTGAACAAATAAATTCTGTTACTCTTGGTCGCTGTTATTATTCCTCTGTTTCCGTCTGGTGCTTTTGCATTTCTTCCCTTCTTCCTCTTGCTCTGGGCCAGGTGTCACTTTTCTAACCTGTTCGCCCAGCCGTCCTCAATATTCCCCTCTCCTTCTTCCTTTCCTAGCCTTCTTTACGTCAATCTGTTCATTCCTTTTTATATGAGACTTTAACTGAATTCCACCTGGTTTGACACTTAGACTCTTCATTATAATTCAGTTCTAAAAAATATGCTATTTCAATAATGTTTCCTCCTTAATTATTTAATTATAGCTTTCAAATTTCAAGAGTGACATGTGGTTTGTGCTGTTTTAAATAATTAATTTCTAATTGTATTACTTTGTGTTAGGAAACAGATTTACGTCTTCTTGATTATAATTTAATTGGACTTCTTTGGTACCTAGTATATTTCAGATATAAGTATCTATAGGAACAATCATGTCTTGTCAGATTAGTAAGTCGGGTCTTTCATAAGTCTAGACACATCTTGCTTTTGACACCTCACTCACCTTGGAGAGGCAGTTCCTCAGATTTTGCTGTGAATTTCTCAGATCTCGTATGTTCACTAAGTCTGCCTTACTCATATTCAGATTACTTTTAAAAGCCATCTTCATGTACAATACCTGAATCTATTAAAAGTGTCCAAATCACTGAGCTTTGACAGATGTATATGCACATGAAACCACTTCTATAATGAAAACTCAGAACATTTCCATAATCCTCCAAAGATTGTTTTTTCCACATTGAAGTTCATCCCACCTTTTGGACCCTCCAAAAGCAGATGACTTACTGTAGTCACTACAGACTAGTTCTCACTTTCTAGAAATTTACATAAATAGGATCATATAACATGCACATTTTAATTGGATTTATTTAATTGTGAATAGCAAAACTGAGATTACATATTTTTTAATGAATGACGGTTCCTTTGTATTAAATTGATATATCCTCTTTTGTTCATTGATCCATCTGTTGGTGGACCTTTGAGATACTGGCTATTTGAGGTTTTAACTACTGTGACTGAAGGTTTTACAAATACTGGAGTGACTTTTTTTTCACAAAAATATGTGATTTATTCCATCTTTATTAATATGTGGAATTGTCCGATTTCTTACTTTCAGTCTTCCTGTTAGCTACTGAGGGATATTTCGCCATTTCCACATTTTTTATGTGTTTAACAGTAATTTATATATGACCTTTTGTGAGCTATTTGCTGTATTATAAATGTGTCCCCAGCCCTCCTCCTGCTTCCCACCGTTAGTATTTTCAGTTTCCTGGCCATTCTGACTGTGAATACTGTTATAGAAGAAAACACAGAAAAAATGGAAAATCCACGCCATGGAGTTCGATTCCTTTACATTAGGACGTCTCCCCACCCTTCTCCAAGACACAGCAATCACACCTTGCTCTTGCTCACTTTTCAGTGCCTTTGAGAGACTTTTGTCTTCTTTTTTCCTCTTTATCTCCTTCCTTCCTTCCTTCGTTCCTCATCCTTTGTCTGTCTGTTTCCTTGCTGCTGCCCTGTGTAGATTTCCCCTGAAAACGGACTGCTTTGCTCAGAGCTTGCTCTTCATGCTGTCAAGGGCACAGTTCTGCCAGGCGGAGCTGAGCCAGCCCGGCAATCCTGTCTTACTGGCTCTCCTCTTCGTGCCAGGAAGATTTCAGACGTGTCGCTCAGAGTAGCTGGCATGAGTTTATTAGAAGAGATAGGAAAAGGAGAAGAGGGACACTCTCAAGGGAGAAAGTGGGGCCTCTTGGAGAGGAGAAGGATTAGTACCCGCCTGCCCTCCACTTTTGTTGAGACTCCCAGAGAAGTTTCCAGAGAGTCTCCATGAGGCCCACCTTTGACAGCACAGGAACCGCATGGACCACCAGGGGAGAGGATGGAGCTTTAAGGTAACTGAGCCTCCCTGTTTTTATCTCAGTTCATTACCCTTTGGATAGCCTGAAGCCAGCTTGCTTTGTGAGGGTCTTGATGTTTGGGGGCTGGGAGATGAGGAGCTGTGATAGTGTTGGTGATAAGGGAGGGCTCAGGCCACCTGGTAGGGGTGACCTGATCTTGAAGCCATGGTTTTCCTTAAAGGGACATAATTAACTATAGCTGGGGAGGTTGACAAACAGCCCCCATCTCCCAGGGGCTCCCTGTGGTCTGCAGTCTTCCTTCAGGGTCCTGTCTCTGCTCACCCATTCTTGGTGACTGCCAC
>NC_138196.1:82333922-82388922 GCF_964194105.1 Spermophilus citellus | reverse complement strand
AACACAGGACGACTGGAAGGACACCTAGAGGTGCCTTCTTGACCCTGGACTGGGCAGGGAGGTCTTGCCTGTGACCCCAAAGGCAGAGGCAGCAGAAACCAAGGTGGAGCTATGGGGTGGCCTCAGACCAGGCAGCTTTCCACACACAGGAAGCCACCAGCTGGATGAGGAAGCACACCAGGAAGTGGGAGAAAACATGGGGAAAGCAGGAGTTCACACAGGATTCATGTCCACAGACACAGGCAACAGAGCACGTCAGTAGCCAAACCAAATGACCTGGTTGAAACATGAGCAGCAGACGTTAGTGGACATTTCTCAAAATCAGGGAAAGTTTGAAGGAGCCAGTGTTCTGAGCTGGACAGAACCTGTAGGGTGCGTGTGTCTGGAGCCTTTGAGCTCCTCAGTAACTTAGCTGAGAGCTGCACCCCTGGGCAGCTCTCAGGGGCCTGCAGAGGACCCCTCCAGGGCCTCCCCACTGGAGGAAGTGCTATCAGGTCAATGAGCTGATCAGAGGGCAAAGCTCTGGAGCTTTCAGTTACTCACAGATCCTCAGCGAGGCTGGGGGACAGAAGCAGGCAGAGAGCAGTTCCGAGTCCCAGGGCTCCTGAAGCCACAGCAGCCACACACTCAGAGGACACACTTCCCCTATTTAAAGGACACTGGTTGGGGTGTGGTCATCTTCGTGTGTTTCTATTGGGCACTTCCAACAACTCTTGCACCAGGGCGATTGAACAATTAGTTGTGGTGGTGTGGTCAGAAGAGGGGCCCCAAAGGGCCATCTTACCTTTGTCCAGCTGTCTTTGCCTGGTCTAGGTGGTGACCAAGCTCCTTCTCCCTTCCTCCTAAGGTGGTAGACTCTCTGGCTGAGGCTGAAGCACCCAGAGCAGAGGAACATTAAAAGGTGTCAGGAAATCATAGTCTGCAGGTCATATTCAGGCTTTGCTAAGATGACTAAGCTAAGATTGCCAAGACCACCCAAGAGGGTTTAAAATAAGCTCTTGATCAGCCTCTCCAGGGGCTGGGGCCTCACCAGGAGAGCCAATTAGAGCTTTTGGCCAGTGGGGAGCCTGGGCCCTGGGGAGCTGGTATGCCAGTCTTGCCTTTCTTGTGGAACTGGGCAGGCCACACTGGAGTTTCCCTGACTGATGGATGTGCATGCAGCATGCAGTTCCCAAGGAAACCAGCATCTACTTGCTTGGCCAGTAGAAAGGCAGGCTAAAGGACTGTCTGACCATCTGGGCCAAGCACTCATCAGATTGATGGCCCTCAAGGAGGCAGCCAAGATGGTAGAGAATTTGTCCTTAGCCATTCTCACCTGGGGTTGTGTGCTCAAAGACATTGTACCTAAACTGGAGCTGAACAGTCTCAAAATGTCTCTCAGTGGAAAAGCACTAGTCTAGTTTGCATGAGTCCTGGGTTGACTTGGCAAAACTGAACATAAAATATACCTGTTGTATGTAAGGTGGTGAAGACTGACATTTATGCATATATACTGTTCCTTACCATCTCATGCCTCCTCATGGTGTGGTAAATGGGACCAGGTTCCTGGAAAAGAGAAATGAAACTCACAACCCCTGAGATACTAAGTACCCATGTCAAGTTTGCTAAATTCAAATACAGTGAGTGACCCTCTAGGCCTTGGGGTTGTGCATATATCGAGGCTAGTGGACCATCTCAGAAGCCTGCTTTATCTCTGTCAAGGTGGACACGTCAGTCTGAAGAATTTGCAGGAATGTGTTAGTCACAGGGAGGCTGAGGGCCTCAGTCCTGTGTCAGATAATGAAGGCCAGGTCTTCAGGGAGGTTACACTGCAGGGACCTAGCATGTCTGTGTTGTGTGGGGCCAGCAGATGTTTGAGGAATCTGGGCACAGGTCTCAGTACAGCACAGGGCCATATTAGGAATGGGGTCTCAGATGATGGTTTTGGGGGCCTTGTTGCTGTCTGGAGGGGCCCAGCAAAATGTGGATGTGGAGAGGAGCATTGGTGGTGTGTGCAAGAGGGATATCCTGGCAGTTGTTACAACCTCGGGTGGCCCCCAGAAGTTAGAACATAAAGCAACTCCAATCCCTAAGTGTTTCCCCACTGAGGCAGGAGAGAGCGGCATTATTGGGAAATCCAGTTAGACTGGCTGTTGTAATGTGTGGGTCTACCAGTTCCACGAGTTTTGCATAACTCCTGGGCATCTTCCCAACTGGCCTAGGCCTTGTGGCTTCCTTACAGTAGGGGGCAGAGCTACTGGGGCCTCACTGAAGGCAAACAGTGGTCTCAGAAAATGCCATTCTGTGGGGTCATGTTCTGGCTATTTAGGGAAGCGTGAGCCCAGTTGTGTGCCACTGCAAGTTTGGTGTACTGCACAAGACTGGCACTGCCTTCTCTGGCTATAGATATCCCCAGCCTCTGCAGAAATAGGAAGAGGCTGTAAGTGAGCAGTGAGTGAGATCCGTTGCTGTCTCCATTCTGTTTCCCTTGATGACCTCTAGGTATGATGTTTTGCTCTGAAGCAGTGACATTCCACCAATAGTCTCATGGATGCAGGTGTTTAGTCATCTGGATGTGGGGGTCATCCTCCCTTGGGTCCACAAATGAAGGGAAGTGGAGGGTTGGGCATCTGGTGCCTAATGCAAGCCTTCGAGCCCAGCACACCTTGATATGCATCAGGGCTGCCCAAGCCTGTTAACTGCTGTGGGTCTTGCTGGTGCAGGCTTTATGGTGCTCCGGAGTCACACAGGGTGCTCCGGATCATATGTGGCATCTGTTGGTGGCTTGTGCACATCCTGGAGACTGGGATGACTGCGCGGGAAGTCTCAGGGATCTCTGCATGTGAAGCTCCTAGCCTGGGGCCCTGAGCCTGGGTTTATCTTGCACAGCATCACTGACCAATGCAGAGGAGATCCTGGCCATCAGAGGGCCGGCTGCCCATCTGTAAGCCTTGAGCTGGGGTCGCAGAGCCCTGAGTGTGTTCAGGCATTGGAGCCAGAGGGCCCATTTAGGGAGTAAGGAATGAAATCCAGGCTTGAACTCAGGTCTGGGGGCTCTTGGCCTCCCTCTACCAGCTTTCCAGCATACCTGGGATTGTAGGCTGGGGTACAAGAGCACACCCAGAAGGCCTGTTTCATAAGCTGCCAGATGGGCACCCAACAGCACTGCCATCACCCCACTGCACAGAAGATAGCAAGCAAAGCCCACCGTAAACAATGTCACCTTCCTCTTCTGTGGGCTGTCTTCCCAGTGCTCCCTGTCAGCATCCATGGGGACCAACACTTGTTAGTGGCTTCCTGTGCTTCTGACATCAACCAGGCCTTGAATGGTACTTCCATATGGTCATCATTTAGTGTGGCCAGTGTCCATTCTTTGAGTGCTGCCTGTTCTTGTTTGGTGACCCAGGCTGAGTCACCTGTGGGACTCAGAGCCATCATCTCCATGGCTTGTGGGTGGGGTGAGAGGGAGCTAGTAAGTAACCTATAAAACTGGTGAAAACCGAGCTTCTGTGAAGGCTGCATGTTCTTGGGAAAGTAGGTCCAGCCAGAACCCCTTGGACCTGCTCTTTGCCTGCAGGACTGAGCTCTCGGGCCCCCAGGTATTGTAGCTTAGTCTGTCCCCAAGGGGTGGGTCCTCATTAAATGTTGGAGGGCAGTATGCATGACATCTGGTAAAGCTAGGGTGTATGTAATTATTGTAGAAAATGTAAATGTTATTATCTCTATGGGAAATGACCCTGAGCCTTTCTCCATGGCCATGGTGATCTAGGCTCAATTGTGATGAGGTGCAGTGGCCAAAGTTCAAGAGTTAGGGAGGGTTAGGCTCTTGGAAGGAGCATGCTGTGCTTGGGGTCTGTGCATTCTTCAGGCTGAGTAATAAGGAGGTCAGGACTCCATGTTTTAACCGAGGAGACCATAGGCTGGGCAACCCTAGGCAAGGTGGACGCAGTGTGGGGTCTCCTGGGTCACCATAGCTATGGAGTGGAGGGGAGCTGATCTGAATGGATGATACTGTGTGATCTAAAAGCAGGAAGACAGGAATATCAAAGTGTGGTGTTCCGCTGGGTGTCTGCATGGGAGAAACCCACAGAGGCTGAGACAGTGACTGTCTCTGCTCCTGGCTGCAGAGGGAACGGTCCCCACTGTGGGGGGGGGGGGGAGACGCCGAGGAAGTCTGTTTTCCACCAGCAGAAAGGTACCACCCCCAGGAACAAGGCAGTGCCAGGCCTTATGCCATTGCTCAGGGCCACCAGCATTTGCAGTCACAGGTGATGTTGGGCCAGGGGTGAGGGAAGGGACCCCTGAGGATTGTGGCCGTCCAGCTTGTGCACAGAGCCCTGAGGATGGAGGCTGAGTCATACCTCTGCCAGCACGGAGGCAAGAGGCCTATGAACCTGGAAAGAAAGGAGACACTGTTGATGTCCTGGTGTAGGGACAAAGAGGGGTTTGGACTGCCTCACTTTGAGGAGGGACGTCAGGGACTCTCACTCAGCTCTGTGTGGAGCCAAGAGCCAGCAGGTATAGTCATGGGCACAGCGATATGGCTGAATCACCTGCCCTGTGGTGGGAAACAGCTTTGGGCCTGAGGCCCCGTGTGTAATACACCAGAGACGCATTGCCTGTGGGTTGTTGGGGGGTCCACTAATGTGACTCAAGCAGCTTCAGGGTCCTTCCTGAATGTCAAAGAAGTCACATATCCTTTGGCCCCGTCACATCAGCTGCTCATGAACATGACCTGGAAATCGTAAAAATGAACCCGAGTGTGGTCTTTAGCCTTGGCATCCTTCACTTCCCTCCAGAGTACCTGTCTCTGCAAGCTGGCTGAGCCCAACTCTCTCCCTGGGGTTGGGGTTGTTCCCCTCCTAGGTGGGTCAGCCACTGTCCAAGGAGCTGAAGACTGTGTGGCTCCTGGTTCCCTTCCCTCAGCTCTCCCAGGGGACTTCCCAGGTCAGCAGACATCCATGCTGTCTGCACTGAGGTCAGTTCCTGTGTGTTTGTGGGAGGGGGCTGAGTAACAGGGTCGCCCTGTCCTTCTGTCCTTTCAGAGACCACTGTGTCAGGATGGCTGCTCCTGCCGGCACCATTTCCATTAGACCAGGGGCCATGGAGAGTCCGAGACACAGCGCACAGCTGGACTCTGCTAACAGCGGCAGTGGGGCAAGGTGGCTTTACCTGCAGCAGACAGGTGCTTTTCTAAAGGGCTTGAGGACCTGGGCCTCCAGGATCCTCCGTGTGAGGAGGACATTAGTTAATCTGGGGCCACTGTGGGTGAGTGTGCATATGGAGGTAGGAAGAATAGAGTTCTAGAAGGAACAAGGACATGATCCCTGAGGTCCTGCTGTTCCTGTTGCAGACACAGTGCAAGTCCAGTGGGGAGATGGCACTGGCAGGAGCCTCAGGCACAGCAAGTGTGTGTCAGGCGCTTGGTGGGAGCCTCACAGGGAGCAGGACTTGGAGAGTTCGCATCCCTCTTTCTCTGGGTGCCCTCCACTGTCCTTGTCCTCTGAAGCCTGTGTCCTGTCTTCACACAGGGATGAAGCTTCGGAACCTCGTTGTCCTGCAGAGTCCGTGTTCCCTCACTGTTTCACCCGCCCCTCCCAAACTCTCTGTCCATTCCCTGTTTGTGTCTGATTTAACATTCCAATAAGATAGGAGGAAAGAGTGATGTCACTCTGTAAGCTATTCACCATGTTTGAGGAAGCCCAGGTGTCCTCTGAAGAGAACACAGGAACAAGAGGTCTCTTGTCATGGAGGACCCTAAATAGTTACAACCAGCTTCCTAGGAAAAGCATGCCCTGATACATTGTGTTTGTTTGGAAATATCAGTGGTCAAGATCCTCCTAACTATGGACACTAAAACTGTTTGAAAAAACCTCCCCTCTTGAGCTGGATGAACTGATTCCAGCCCATCCACCTGGTCCCATCCCCAGCCCTGTCTGAGCTCCCAGATGGTGGCCAGTTCCAAAGTGCCAGCCCTATGGTAAGTCATCCTACAATGACTTCTATATCCCCAAAGGGCACTTCTTCTGCCCATAGAGTTGACCAAAGCACTAATGGCAACTGTGCGTGTTAACACCTGTGCATGTTTCCAGCCCCCTAAGTGCTGGTGGGTTCTTAAGCAGAAGCAGGGGAATTGGGACAATTTCACAGGCCTGCAGAGAGGTGGGCCTGATACACTTCCTTAGTCAACTATGTCTTCCCCAACTTGTTGGTGAAGTGGGTCTGAATTTTCCAAGTGTAAAAAATAACAAATTGTGTTGAAGTGGCATAAGATTCTGGACTCTAGAATATTTTGATGGACAATATTCCACTGACTCTTGGTGCATGGGATGCAGGAACAATAGGTGACCCAGGTGTGGAGCAAAATCTTCCCTCAGGGACAGATTCAGAAGGACATTTTTTTTTTGTCTGGGTGTGGGTTTGCTGGCTCAATGGGGAAGGAAGTAGATGTTTTCTCCAGGATGCTAAGGTCCTAGGCCAGGTAGAGTTGTCCTTGAGTGGCTTTGCCATCACAGGAGACCTGGGCCAAGAGAATGATCCAGGCAGAAGAAAGAAGCAAAGGTAAGGGCAACATTCCCACTCGTCCCCTGAGTCCTGGGACCAGCCTCTCTGTGAAGTCAGAAATCCTGTTGAAATCCCCAGGCCCGGGAAGCAGCTGCTGACACAGCTGGAGGGTTTCTGAGGGTCAACTCCAAGACTCATGCTAGTGCACAAGGTAAGCATGAAAAATACCAAACACAGAGAAGTAGACACACAGACCTTAGATTGCACAAGGGGTAAATTAAAAGCAGAGCTTAGTTGATGTGGGTGCAGCCTGGTCTTCAGACTCCCCTGGTGACTCAGTGCTCTGCCAAGTGTGAGAAACACCTCCCATCTGCTGATTGACAGGGAGGGAAGCAGCCAAGTGAGGGGAGGTAAGGCAGAGGGTGAGGCTGGGGACCAGAGGCCCTGAGGCTGATAGTCAGAGGGAGGCCTGCAAGTGATGGCGAGAGTTAGAGTGTGGCCCTGGGTCAAGGGCAGAAGGCAGAATAGGGAGGGTCAATGTTGTCCAGGTGTCACAGGACAGGGAGGTTTGGATGGAACATCAGGCCATATTAGACTGAAGAACCTTTTCCCATACTCTATGTTTCTGAATTTAGTCAAGATATTTTAATGTAAAGGGGGGAAAAATTCAGGGGCTCCTTAAGGCTCATATTTTAACATTATTTACATTCTAGTTAAAGTTGTAAACTTAGTTCCAAACGTCAAATGCATAAATGAAAAAATAAATTGAACATGAAATCAGCAGGTGGAAAGATACCTGGCTCCATTGGTCATTGTGCTTCTCTTCATAAATAGCAAGAGATGTCAGCAACCTAAAAGCTCACCCATGGGTGAATGGACAAAGAATGCGGTGAACATGTACTGGAATCCTAGCCATCCCTTGGAAGGAGGAATCCTGTCATTTAAACAACTTTGATGAACCTGGTCAGTAGTTCAAGTGAAATAAGACATTGCAGAAGATCACGGACTACATTTTCTGATCCATATGTGGAAGTCAAAAAGTGGATCTTATAGAAATAGAGGATACACTAGTGGTTACCAGGTACTGGGATGGGCATGGGAAGAAGTTGGTCAATGGGTTCAAAGTTACAGTTAGATGGAAGAATGAGTTCTGGGTTATCATTGCACAATGGCATTATTGTAGTCAATCAACACGTTTTGTATCTTTCAAAACAGAGAGGATTTCAAAGCTTTCACCACCAAGAAATGAAAAATGTGGGAAGTGACAGATATGCCAATTCTCTTGATTTGATTGTTGTACATTGTAACATATGTACATATAGTACATATATGCTTCATATTTAACACCATAAATTTGCACCTTTATTATAAGTCAATTTGAAAACAAAGTCTTATATCTTACATGAAAAGTTGCCCCCTGCAGACTTCAAAAGTGGGAAGGAAGAATTTACGAGGATATTGCAATAGGGTCACGACTTTGCAATAGGGAGAGGGGTTGGAATAAGCTCTCTGGAAACAAGAGGCAGGAGGCTGTTTGGTGCCTGTATCAGTGGAAAGGCCTGGAGAGTGTTGTTGTGGGTGTCGGTCAATGCGATTGCGTCATGGGCACTTGTGAAGCTAGGCTGCCAATTGCCATGGAGGCAGTGGAGTGATCTTCTTGAACAACTGTGTTTCAAAGGGATTGCTCCACATTTGACTTAGTCTTCATTTCTTTTTTTCTAGCAAATGACTGACTTATTTTTTTTAACTTGGATGCACTTATTTCAATTTCAGTCATTTTTTCCCCAATGAGAACGTGTATTATTCACTGCTAAAGGCTTAATGCCTTGAATTTGCAGTACCATTTGCAGAAACTGGAAAATATTCCAGTTTATTGTAAAAATTACTAAGTCTTATCTCTTTTTCATCTTTTGAATCAATATATTTAACATTTTTACAGCCACCAAAATTTTCACCAAATATTCAGAACCATAGTCTTATAAGTTTAAGGAAACAGTTGAACCCTAAGTATATGAGAATACCGAGCTTCCTTTCCTTTTTCCTCTCCAGCTTTCACATGTGAGAAAACATAGGACCCTTGACCTTCAGAGTTTGGCTTGTTTCACTTAATATGATGTTCTCAAATTCTATCTACTTTCTTGCAAATGACATAGTTTCATTTTTCTTTATGACTGAATAATATTCCATTGTGTATATATTTTATTTTCCCTTTTTCTTTATCCATTCATCCACTACTGGACACCTAGGCTGGTTCCATAGCTTGGCTATTGTGAATTGTGCTGCTTTATAGATGAGTAATAGGTATATTACTGTAGTATGGTGTTTTTAGTTTTGTAGGATAAATATCAAGGAGTGATCATATGGTGGTTACAAGCCAAGTCTTTTGAGGAAACTCCATACTGATTCCCATAGTGATTGTACTAATTTACAGTTCCACAAAGAGTATAAAAGTGTCCCTTTTTTTCCAGCATTTATTATTGTTTGGATTCTTGATGGCTGCTGTTCTGACTGAAGTGAAATCAAATCTCAGTATTGTATTGATTTTAATGATGTTGAACATTTCTTCATTTATTATCAGCAACTAATTTAAGATAGAAAATATCTTGTGTGTCTTTAGTAATTAGTGTGTTTGCATTCCACTCACCAGCTCCACATCTTATTTGAGGCTAAGCAGGTTGCACTTGTTGGGAGGAACTCATTTTCTCTGGCTACAATAATTAATTTAATCAAATCTAATTAATTCAATACTCTATCTGTGCCTGCAGTTGGCATCTGTCACTGACCAACCTAGATCGTCACAGTAACCACCACAGGTGAAGCTGCTGTGCCCCTGCATCCAGAGAGCAGACAGGGAGGTCCCAGTCCTCCACAGCCCCACTCCCCTGAGTTGCAGCCCCTCTCCCCTGTTTGGCAGCCCCTCTCCCTGGGCGTATCTGCTGTGAGCTCTGCCTCACCCTTTTCTCTGCTGTGTCACTCGAGTGCCATGGAGGTGGTCCAGACCCTGCATGCCCCTTTCCCTTACACCTCTGTCTCTGCCTAAATTTCTGCCCTACCCCATTTAATCTATCCAAGTGCTCATGTCTGTTGTAGTTCAGGTTGAGATTTACTCTGAGCTTTTTTTTTTTTTTTTTGTACTAAAGTTTGAACCCAGGAGTCCTTAACCACTGAGCCACATACCCAGTGTTTTTTATTTATTTTTTCTTTTAAGACAGAGTTTCACTAAGTTGCTTAGGCCCTCACTTAGTTGCTGAGGCTGCCTTTGAACTTGTGATTCTCCTGCCTCAGGTTCCTGACATGTGCTACCACGTCCAACTGTCTGAGCGCCTGAGGAACCATTCCATGCCATAACTATCTCCACCTTGTTTCTAAACTAATGATCCATGGTGTGACACTTAGCCGAGCACACTTTTCTGTGTTTAGTTTCAAATGATTTTAATTGCTTGTTAATGATAAACTGTCACATAACTTGGATACATGAACTGATTTAGGTCTGTAGTTTTCAGTTTTCTTCAAGGCAACTAAGAAGTAATAATGTAAGTTTATATCATTATGTGGAACTGGATACAATGATTAATTTAATCAAATCTGATTTCTTCAACACATACTTTGTGTATTTAAAAACTGGGAACGAAAGTGAGAAGAGCAGAGCTGACGTTCCATTTTAGGCAGAAAGTGGCTACACAAAGTAAAGACATAAGATGTATTTACTGTTAGTGCCGCAGTCTAGCTGGGCAAAAATCAGGAGCCACTGAAGCAGGAACAAACTTTATTTCTGAACTCCACCAGCACTCTCCAAATATGCTCCCAGGAACTCCTTCCGAACCCCAGGCTGCTCCTCCTGGAACCAAGAGCCGGAATATCCTGTGGAAATCCCTCCTCCTGCACTTCCCCAGCCAATGGGAACTCTCCGGGAATCCCAGGGAATCCCCAGGAGAACTCCAAAGTAGCGTGAGAACTGCAAAGTAGCGGCCAAGGCGGATAGTAATGCCTTGCCTGTCAATCAATACTATTGGCAAAATGCCAGGGGCCATTCTGACTCAGATGTGGCTCTCAGCATTTTCCATGATTTGACCTCCATAGAGAAAGATAAAAAGAAGAAGTTGGATGGAGAGCAGCAGGCGAAACGGTGCAATTTGACTCATACATTGTTGATCGGACTGCAAATTGGTGCAACCACTATGGAAAGCAGTATGGAGATTCCTCAGAAAACTGGGAATGGAACCACCACTTGATCCAGCTATCCCACTCCTTGGTTCATACCCAATGGACATATACTGTAGTGATGTGGCCACATCAAAGTTTATAGCAGCTCACTTCACAAAGGCTAGACTATGGAACCAACTTAGGTGTCCCTCAATAGATGAATGGATAAAGAAAATGTGGCATCTATACTCAACGGAATATTACTCGGCTTTAAAGAAAAGTGAAATTATGGCATTTGCTAGTAAATGGTTGGAGAATATCATGCTAAGCAAAATAAGCCAGTCCCACAAAAACCAAAGGCTGCATGTTTTCTCTAATATGCAGATGCTAATTCACAGTAAGGGGGGAGGACTCTAGGGAAAAATAGCATTACCTTAGATTAGGTAGAGAGAAGTGATGGGAGAGCAGGGGAGGGGATGTGGGGATAGGAAAGATAGAATAAAACAGACATTATTACTTTATGTATTTATGTGACTGCATGACCAATATGATCCTGCAACACGTACACTCAGAAAAATGAGAAATTATACCCCATCTGTGTATGATATGTCAAAGTGCATAAATGCATTCTACTGTCATGCATAACTGATTAAAATAAATAAAAAAATTTTAAAAAGCAACACAGAAATCACATGTAACTTAGTGAGAAGGTGAGATTTTAGCAGAGACCCCAGGGCTGGGGAGGGAGATGGTGGACACTGGGATGAGGTTGCAGCCCTGAGGTGGGCTCTGGAGTAGCCACATCCCACAGTTTAGGAATGATGTGGAGGTTTCCATCAAGGACCTCAAAACCTCAAGTTGGTGGCAGGCATAAGCCCCCAAAGAATGCACCTGACCTTCTAGGGAGTACCCCGTGGTAGACCTTCATGGTTCACACAGAGGTGAGCGCGTGTGACTTGCTCTGAGCTCCCTGGGGTCACTGTCCTGGTTCCCCAGCTGTGGGTGGTCCGTGGAGCCCAGATCTGGCCTTCTCACACAGGAAGACCCTTATTTGGGCTAAGACAGACCTCAGAGTTCCAGTGGAGAGCATGAGGGAAGAGGACCTGTTTCCTTGGGCTGTCTGGGAATGGGTTCATTCTGGTGGTCACTGCCATGTCTGGGCCCATCTCAGTGTCTACTAGATTGCAAATGATTCCACTTGTGTCACTGGTTCCCTCTCTGCTACCTGTGGTCTCTGTTGCTCTAGATCTTGGACCATCTACCAGTGACCAGACAGCAGGAGTACCACGGATATCCTGGCACCCCTATCTCCAGTCCTGGGCACTAGGATCCCTTGGGAAGTACTGGGTGGAGTCAGGTGAGGACTCAGGGGCTCACACTGGACACTTCCCAGGGGCTCCTCTGTGGTGGACTTGGTGACAGAGGTCAGGAGTTTTTCACAGGGCAGCAGGGAGCTGTGGCCATGCTGGTCCAGACCCTGGGACCTGGGGCCGCTGCTCCAGCCCTCCTTTCCTCAGATGAAGCACTCTCCCTCCACCCAGTGCCTGATGTGCCTGGAGCTGCGGCAGGCCCGGGCTCAGCACCCTGAAGCATCCCTGGAGACCCAGGTTGCGGGGGGAACTATCTTCTGTTTCTTCACTTATCTTGGTTGCCCCTTGGAAGCTGTATTTTTCTGGAGTACTGGGGTCCCAGCAGCTGTAGGGCCACTCAGTGAAGTGTGTGACCCATAGGTGGAGGGAAAAGCAGGCTGCAGTCCGTGTGAGGGTTTAAGATGTTTGTGTAGATGGGAAACACATTTCCTCCTATGCACGGGAAGGCAGGTAATGAGCGCCTCGCAGGGTGGGCGCCCGGCTGCTCTTCCTTGCCAGCAACGGCTCTTCTCCTCCTCAGCCCTGCCTCCCCTGAGCTGATAGAGCCTGGGGCTTAAGAGGCAGATGCACGCTCAGGGTCAGTTCAGGAAAATTCCAAAATTTGAAAAGAGGTCGGTGGTTTCTCTAAGAAGCTAAGTGTTGTGAACGGAGACTTGAAACCAACATGGCTATTTTTGTCACCTGGGAGATGTCTTTGGGGGTGAGTTGACTCTCAGTGAAGGCGGAGCTTAGCAACAGGACAGGGAGGCAGAGGCACTAGCCCATCATCTGACTTCTTATCACGTTGTGTCTGACCTGTGTTCATCCTGGAAATCCCCAGTCTTTGGAGCCAGGGTTTTGTTAAAAGGGGTTTCATATAAGATCCTGGTCCTGATCCCCAAGGAATCCTGACAGAGATGCACAGAGAACTTTCTGCGAGGAATTTATTTCAGACAGAGACAGAACACTGAGAACAAGCAGAGGGGTAATGACGGGCCTCTCCTAGGTCTCAAGGGATCGGGTGATGTTTTTCGTTAATCTGATGCTCTGAGGCAGCAGAATATGTAGAGCTTGTTACCCTTTGTGCAGATCCCATGGATGGGGTCCTGGAAATGACGGATCTGCTCCTACAGTGGCAAGCCAAGACCTACCTTAGGCCTGGGGGACAGTGAGTGCCAGGCACTGGGTTCCGGGGTCGGTGGTGGAGGTCAAGTGGACCTGGAACAGGTGCCTGCTGCATGTGGCAGGTCTGTCACGAGGCTGCGTTACAGCTGGCAGCTCCATCAACTCCACCCCCCAGGCATAAACTCCCTGCCAAGAGTTGCTCACATCCAGGGCCTGAGATCCCTTCTCCCCTGAATTCACTTCTTAGTGGTTCTGCATGTAATCCGCAGTCTCACGCCGCCTCTGGAACCTGAGACCTCTTCTAGTCAACTAGGTCCCCTGTCAGTAGTGTGTGTGTTTCTGTCCAGAGAGAAGGAGGCAGTGCATTCCTCTTCATCACCAACCCAGTCTGGAATCAAAAGTCTTCAGAGAAAGAACAATCTTGTAGGTTTATCTCACTGTCACTGATACTTAACCAAAAAAAAAAAAAAAAAAAGAAAGAAAGAAAGAAAAGAAATCAAGGCCCACTGAAGCAAAAACCAAGTCCCCAAAGTGCCCTGAGTGGAATAGACACAGTTCCCAAGCCTGTCTCCTTCCGCTGCTCTCCATCCCTGAACCATGGTGGGGGCTCTCACCTGCTCTCTGAAGACCAGGGGCCTCAGGCCCGGCAAAAGAGATGGCCACGTCCTGGTCCTCCTCATTGTCCTATGGTCTGGGGCCTCCTCCTTGTTTTCTGGGGGAGGCTCAGCCTGGGCCTGGAGGGCCAGCAGGAGAAGGGCAGCGAGGAGTGCGAGGGTCCTCATGGCTGGAGTCACTGGAGGAGAGGAGGCAGGGGCCTGAGTGTGAGTGGAGCGAGGAGTCGGCTGCATTTATAGGTGTGCGAGGAGCAGGCTCAGGGCACGAGGCTGTGTTCAGAGAAGGTGCGTTGGATGGGGAGGAGGAGTCTGCCCTTGTCCTCACGTCCCCTTGATGTGACACTGCTCTTGCACCTTTCATCAGCTTGGCCGGGCAACTTGAGCTTCCGTCCCAGGTGTAAGCTGACGCTGATGTAGAGGCCTGCTGTCTTTCCTGTCTGCCATCTGCTTGAACATTTACTTTCAACATTCAAAAAAATTCAGAAAGGACTTTGGTTCAATAAGTTCAGTGAACAAAGGCCTCTTGTGTTCTGAAGATGCATCTTGCTTCTCAGATCCTGAGTCCAGATTTGGACCCCTGTGGAGTCGAGAATCAGTTCTTTGTGGGGTTGGGGGCATTACCGCCCCCACAAAGAAGGATTTGGTGAATGTCTTCTTTGGGGCCATTGTGGAGAGGGCAAGATGACCTCATCATGCGTCAGGCATTATGAATGAGCTCAGTAGGCAGTGTCCCTCAGAATGAAGGATGGCAATGGTTTACTTCAAGAAGCAACTTGATTTGTTGCAGTTAACTGCTTTTACTCCAGGAAATATCAGAACATTTGTGATGACAAACCCCCTTCCGAGACCTTTGATTTCTTTTTTATATCAGAAACATTTAACTCATGTACCAGGAACAAAATTCTAAATAGAAATATTGATGGGCTCCTGTCCCTAGTCCCAGTCATTCAAGGAGATATTTCTGTTCCGGGGAATGGCCACCATTCGCAAGTATACTTTCCTGCACGTTGGCTTCTTTTTCAAACTATTGCTTTACTTTGAATATTTTTTTATTAAAACATATAGAACTTTTTCATTTTAATACATGTATACTCTTCCACTGTTTGTGCTTTCAACTGTTTACATGTAGATATTATGCTGTTTAGTTGTGACAATTTAGTTACTCATGAACTTTTGTAATTAGTAGGAAACAGGAATGGATATCATTTACATATACCTATATGAACATATGTGAACATATATATGTATATATCATCGAGCTCATAAGTAACAATATATGTTTCTAGAGTAGAATTTGTGGGTCAAAAACACGTTTTATTTTAGGAATATATTAATATGGAAATATTAATATTTAACATCAACATTAAATTAAATTATTAAATATTAATAGGAATATGACCACATTGTCCCTTGTAGAGTTTGTCCCAGCAGCGCTTACAAAACTATCTATGCCCAGCTGCTTCCATGCCCAATGGACATGATACCCAGGGTCCTTCTCCAATTTCCACTGTCCTTTCTGCTGCCCATGTTCAGGGCAGCACTGTGGACATAGAAAATGTTTGATGCCCCAAAGGATTTTCAGTGTAGGGTGTGGTAAGCAGAGTGCTGACCTGTAAAACCTAACTCCTAAGAAGGGGATCCTCGTCTAATGAAATAAATTTTTGTCTTGCGTCATATTCTTTGTTTTCTTGTTTTATGATTCTCTTCCTATTTCTTCTGGGACCCTGGAAGCAGGTGGGTGGCAGCGGCTGTCCTCACAGCGGACAACAACTGTGGCTCAGCATGGATGGCAGAGCAGGCAGGTGCAGGACCCTGGCTCAGCCGTTACTCATGGCCTGGCTCGCCAGCGTCTCGTTTGTCATGATCTGGGACTAAGCAGACCTTTGCTTTCTGAAGCCACTGTATTTTGGGGTTTCCTAGTCATTGTGGAGAACGCTGTGAGATATACATGTTATGGACTTCCTTCATCTTTCCCCGTCGGATAGGTAAGAATGGATCCTGAGGTTCACTGCTGGTTTACATTTCTCTTTCAGATTGGAGACAAAAGTCTGCATGCCTGTTTAGCACTTGCACTTAGGTGTCCTGAGAGAAGGCCTCCCACCTTGGGGCTCCTGGCGTTGGTGCTGTGGGTGGTCACGGCGGCGCCTCAGCCCATCTCATTGTCTGGGTCAAGAAGAATCTCTCATAAACACTTTCTCTGCACACTGTCGGCAGAACCCGGTGTTTGGTTTCCCTTGATTTCATAAGACAGTTATTTTTGATGTTAAGCTCAAGTTTGTTCACATTTGAACACGGCTTGGCTCTTCCCTCCATCTCCACTCCTTCTGGCCTCTTAGTAACTCCCTTTAAGTCACTGACCTTCAACCCGACTGTCTGACTCAGGGTTCCCTCTGGGAATGCTGCTGGTGGCAAAGCTATCTTGCTGGTGACAATCTAATGACGCTTAACTGTTTAAGTCTTACCTTAGAAGACGAGTCCAGTGGGTGTGGAATTTGAGATGGCTGCTATTTTCTTTGAGCACATGTAAGAAATCATGTGTATATGTGTGTGTGTGTGTGTGTGTGCGTGTGTGTGTGTGTGTGTGTGTGCGTGTGTGTGTGTGTGCGTGTTTGGCTGAGAATTGTGTCCGGGGCCTCACAAATGCCAGGCAAACCCTCTCCCACTGAGCCACACCTGGTGGAGACCATCTTTCTGTTACATTCCAGCTTCTACAATTACAACTGAAAAGTCAACTTCTCCTTTGAAGGGAGTGTCTCCCCTCTACTGGATATTTTAAAAATTTGCCTTATTGTAATGCAATGTCTACTTATTGTAGTTTTTGGTATTATTTTTTCCAGAGCTTAAAAAAGAAACACCAAAAGATAACATTAGTTTGAGAATGCAAAACCCTGAAAGAACAAAGATGTTGTGACTTAAAAAGAATAAAATAACTCATTTTGAATTCAGTTTTTAAAAATTGGAGTCCAAAGAATAACTCATGTATGCCTATTTGTTTCTTGTGTGGCAATCGTGTCCTAAGAGGATGAGTAAGAAATATATTTTGTGCCAGTGGAAATAAATATTTGCTCCTATGTTGAGTGAGGAGTGCGGTGAGACAAAAGGGGAAGGTGATTTAGAAGAGGAAATGTCAAAAGCCGTGAAGAAAGAAAACCAGTTGATGATTGAAATGGCCACATCTCATTTTTATTTACAAATTGGATGGTCTGTGTGAGGCTTGGACTCCCCCAGATTCTAGGAAAGAGAAGATGCTTTTGTTCCAGGGACAGTCCTTTGGTTTGCTCAGCCCAGAAGAGCCTCAAAGGATTTCTCCATTCGACCTTTGACGGAGATCATGGAACTGCCAGTGAGCATGAGAGCTGAGCAGGATCGTGGCTGCAGATACAGAGCATGTCCCCATCAGAGTCACGTCTTCTCCCTCACGTGGCTCTGGTGTGCACCACCCGAGCTAGTTGCCATTGCTCCTTGTGACGGTGAACGTGGGAGGAATGCCCATTGAGCAGCCTGCAGTGTCCAAGAAACCCACACTGTGGTGACCCCAGGAGAACCCTCCAGAAACATCCCACTGGCTACAAAAGCCCACAGGGAGAAGACCCAGCTCTGAGGCAGGCCCATCCTAAGGCATCTGGAGTGTGACGCTGACTCCTTCTGGGGCATGGGACACCTAGGAGAGGAAAGCTTTGGGCTTGGACTCAGTAGTGCTGGATTCACTTGGGATTCCACGTCCACATACCCTCTCCTCTTCTTATCACTCATCTCCAAAGTGAGGTTTGTCCGTGAAGTCACCAAGATGCCCCCAGCCCTGCGTCAATCCAGCTGCCTGGCACTCGCCACCCCAACAAGCTCCCTTCCACTCAGCATGAGCCACACTCTACCCTGTTGATTTTTTTCCACTTTCTTTCTTGGCACCGTGGTCCATACTTGGAATGTGTTGTCACCGTCTCCTTGTTCAAATCCTGTTTGTTCCTCAGGACGATTCCAAGCCAGGACTCTTCTGTTCTGCCACCCACTCGTGTTGTGCACGGACTTGGTAAAGGGCCCACCAGGTGGTCTTTCTCCACTACTGGACACAGAGCCAGGAGATGCCTCAGGCTTTGAGCACAGACCTGTGTCTGAGCAAGCCGTGCCCTTAACACAGACCAAACTCTCCTGTGTCTTTCCACAGTGTCAGAATAGCAACAGAGACACAGGCTACACCACCTTCCCTGGTGGCAGTCCACTGAATAATCATGGGTCACCCGACAGCCATCAGGCAGGCGATCACAAGTTCATAATCCAGTCTAAACCAGTGATATTTATAACACTAAAGTCACTCTCGTACTTCACACAATGACACATATGTGGGTCAGAGAGGGGCTAAGAAAGGGTTAAGCAGCCACAGGAGTCTCAGTCCTGAACCGAGAGCAAAGGCAGAGAGCAGGTGGAATGCAAACCCACTGCAGGTGGTCCGTGGGACTGGGAGCCAGCTGAAGACCTTGGTCAGGCTCAGAGCTGTCTCAGTCCAAGCACTTGCTCTAGGCCATAGTCCAGAGGATGGCCATTTCAGAGAGTCAGCATGGAGGGCCAGCTGGGGATGTCAGCATGGAGTGGGCCATGTGTGACTGTCACACAGGCAGGAGCAACCTGGCTGTGCCTACAAGGGCAGAAATGGTGCTTCCGCAGAGTGACAGTTTTCCTGGGTAAAGCTCCTGACAGGGACCTGGTAGAGGGATCAGTTTCTGTGCTGTCCGTTCTTAGGGTGCTCCTCTTTGTTTGGGTCTTAAGCGAATGGTCTGGTGTGTTCAGTAAGATCCAGGGCCTGCGCTTTCTGACGGGACTTCCATATACCCACACATCCATGTGCTTCTGATTTAATTCAAGTTCAAGGGTAATCATTTTTATCAGCAGAATTGATTTATTTATCAGATTGTGCCTTATGTTTGTGTGGGGCAGATGGTGGTTGTATACTTGTACAAGCATGGTGCAGCGTCATTCCACCTTCGCACTAGGACTCAAAATAGAGTGACTCATGGCAAAGTATTACTTAATAAAATGGAACCACTTACGGCAGGCACAGCCTGAAAACCACTTTTCTATACATCATGGACTAACTCAGGGCAGGCAAAGCCTGCTCTCCACAACCTGGATTTGAGTTTACAGTATTTAATAAATGTGAGTATTTATTCTTAGATACACTGTTTCCATCCTATGGACCACAACATCTTCTAATGTGAAATGAGAATACCATTGCATTTGGTTTACTTATTGTGGGTAAAGGGAATCTTGCATGACTTCATGCCTGTCTGGTTAATTGGAAAACTACCATAATCAAGGTACTATCCTCAGGATATATAAAAACATTCACCACACTCATATTAGATATACTTAAAAATTAATAGGAACTTTTCATCCATTATGGTAATAGATTTTCACAATAATCCTGTCAAGCACCTACTTTCAATAACTAATTTCTTTTTGTGGGTTTGAAAAGGAACTTTAGAAAGGTTAATAGCCTTACTAAAGTCACTAAAGATTAGGCAACAGGCTATTGCCAAACCCGTGCACTTAACCACTACCCTATCTCTCTCTAAGTTGTTCTGCTTTCCAGAGTGTTAGCTACTGCCAGTTGTTGGCATCACTTGTGTTCTGGGAAAAGAACCTTAAAGCTTCTGATGGCAAACAGACATGTGCTGCCCGCTGATCTTACACGGGCTCTGTGACCCCTCCACACTAACATGCCTTTACAAATCCCCTCCACACTAACACGCCTTTACAAATCCCCTCCTGTGGGATTGAGGTGGACCCACTGGGCCCTGTTATCCACACTCTGGGAATGATTGAAGTGAAGCTTATCGCCACAAGTCATAGGTCACATGCCTAATCATTGAGTTAAGAGACTTCAATGTGTGACCCCAGTACCCAATGCCTGACACTCTCTGTGTACCCAGGTCTACAAAGGAGTGCCACAGCAGAGCAGAGGCTGTGTTTCCAACTCGTCATTGTCTGCTATACATCCTGCTGCCTCTGAACATGAAGAACAGAGACAAGATAGTTCCTGGCTTGCTTCATGACATTGAAAGGAATTGTGCTTCTTCCTGTACACTATCTTCAGTTTTCTTGTCCATCTCAAATAAAGCAAGTTGTCCGTGTTTGTACTTCATGGATGTTTCCTCTTTGTCTCAGTGAGGACTCTTTCAGAAGCAAGCACAGAATCTTATGTCAAACTCTTTTAAACAATATCCTGGCTCTGATCCTAGGAATCTCACGAGGAACACTGGCTTCAGGCACCAGCTGATCTGAATGATCAAATGCTGCTGCTGACCTCTCTCTCTACCTCCTGGTCTCCTTAGGGTCCTCATTCAGGTTGGTCTCACTCTCAAAGATGTTTCCCTGACAGTTACTGTCAGCTCTAGGTTTATTCAGCCGTGGCATCTTTTTGTTGGGAAAGTTGCCGTCCTCCTTCCCAGAGTGTTGGAGCTGAACAGGGGGGAGGAGACATTTGCCTTTTCAGAAGTGATTTTATGAGCTCCATTGATACATCTCCAACTGAGACGGGAATGGATTGTCAGTGAAGACATAATGCACAGGAGAAAGCAAAGGAGCAGGCCCCCCGTGTATACACCATCAGGATTAGAGAGCCATACCTTCTCACTGAAGCTACAGCATGTTCAAAATCATCTCTCTCTCTATAAACATCTAATAAGATTATGTGCACACATGTGTATAAAATATTGGTCTTCACACAGTTTTTCAAACCCATTGTCTGCCTCCAGATGGTTCGGAGTCTACATGGAGGAGGCCTCCGATCCGCAGCTGGGCTCTCCGACCTCCCAAGGTGAGCGCTCTGCATCTGTGGCCATGAGGGCTGCGTCTGAGGTGGGGTGTCTCCTTCCCTCACTCTTAGCTCTGCTCCAGACTGGCCTTCTTTGTTGTTCCTGAGAAGTCTGTCTCCCGCCAAAAGTCTCATGTTATAGTTTTGGGGGTCCTGGGGGAAGCTAGAATGTCCTCTGGGAGAGCAAAGCAGGACAGGCCCCAGGAGAGGCCCCACCTGGGTGCCAGGGCAGGAGCAGGTGCAGCTGGGCCGTGAACTCTGGGGTCCCAGGGAAGCCCAGAGACAGCAGAGTGCAGGGGAGGCTGTGGGGCAGTCCTGGCCTGTGCCTCACTCACTATACACCTCCACCCAATCTGGGCAAGCACGCGCAGATGAAGTCTTGAACAGGTGGTCATCAGTGTGTCCCTTCCACGGAACAATCGTGACAAAACTGGGGCTGTCTGGGGCTGTCTGGGGAGTGTGAGGCTCCACCTGGCAGAGGGATGGGTTCTGCAGTCTCATTTCTCGTCTGTCTAGTTCGCTTTCTCTCTGGGGATCCACAACACCGCAGAAAGAAGCCCAGGACACTAACACGTGACCGAGGGAATGGCATGAAGAATGCCCCGGAACCCTCTTGCTTGGGGAGACTTGGTCTGTTCCCATAACCTTGGTGGCTCCTGCTGACTATGTCAGGATGGAAGCTGTCCCTGGCATTGAATCTGGCATCTGGTTGCTCGGGTAACCTGGCAGTAGTGGCCCTGAAGAGGCTGACTTGCAGGCACACAGGGTAAGGAGGACCCCTGGAAGCCCTGGGGAGCTCAGGAAAACTGGCGTCAGGAAATGCAGGAAGTTGGCATCTGGGCCCCGTCTCAGAAAATAACAGGCACCTGGTCACCAAGTGGCTACTCAGGCCAAGCCTGCAATTTCCAGAGATGAACTGTGAGTGTGAAGAGGGTTCTGGTTCCAAAGAACCAGCCAAAGTGAAAAAGAATCGGGAGTGAGTCTGCTCGTGAGCATGACCTGACTTCGAGTTCCACAGGTTTTGAGTATTATTTCAAAATTAATGTTTAGAGGGTATTATTTTATTATGAAGGAAATAAGAACAAAACAATGATCCTAAGCCTAACAACCAGGTTTCCCTGTTGGTAAGTTAAGAGAAAAGGAATAATATATGCCCCCCCCCACAAATATTTACTGATTTTATTCTGTGTTCCAGGCACTGGGCAAGCACTGGGGAAATAGTAGATAGCAAAAAAGTCCAGAGTCCCTGCCAGCACAGAACTTGTGCCCCAGTGTCTGGGATAGAGATAGGAACAGAAAATGAAGAAATGATGAGCAAATTAGAAAAGAGGGTAATGGCTGAGTCGTCCCCAGGGCCCGTGTTGAAGTCCTGACCTACAACACCTCCAAGGTGTGGAGGCAGGGTTTTCAGAGGAGGTTGAATTAACAAGCTGGTGTTGTGTGGGCCCCAATCCAATAGGGCTGGTCTCCTTCTAAGAAGAGGAAGAGATGGCAGAGGTGCACACTTACAGAAAAAGGCCAGTCCACGAAACAGCAAGAAGGCAGCCGTCTGCAAGCCCAGGCGAGGCCTGAGAATGAAACGCTCTGCCAACCCCTCCATCAGGACTTCCAGCCTCAGGAGCTTCGAGAAAGGAGAGTCCTGTTGTTTAACTGCCAGGGACCAGTTGTTTTGTTATGGCAGCCATGGCAGATTAACATGATTATTCTCAAACTTTTAAGGACAACTGAGAACAAAATATAAAGGGGGTGGGTGAGGGGCCGGAGGTGCGGGTGGGTGTGAGCCAAGCAGGAGGAGGTATCCCCAGGACAGGCTTCCAGGCGGGCCCAGGGCCCAGGTGGGGCTGGGGAGGAATAGCTCATGCACAGTCAGGGTCTATGCAAAGATCGCATCGACTCTGAGAGAATCAGTGTTTTTTAATTGACAAAAATAACAGCAGTCTTGTGGGTCTTCTTTATTGTGTTTAAGATGGGCAGATAGGTACTTAGGTGAAATTTGATTTTTAAAATGGCATTGAGTGTCTCAGGCGATGGAGGAAGTATTCCTTTATGTTTGTTAAAGTCTTATTTTATGTTCCCCCAAACTTAATAGACTTATTCCTAAAACTCTTTCACTTCCTTCCCTGTGTTCCTAAATATTTTATTTAATGATCGATATTGAAAACGATGTCATTTTCTTCCTGCTATAATGTCAAATGAGCAGGGTGACACTTTCTCTGTAGGCTCCCTGGAGGGAACAGTGACCGGACTGAGAGTGTTCACTCCTTACTCTTCCCCTTGGGGACCAGGTTGAGTGGTGCCCATGGCTCCTCTTTTCCTTACGGATGTGTTAACAAATTCTTCTGCCTGCATGACGGACTAGCAGAAGGGAAAAGATGGGCAGTGGATGGCCGAGGTGTCCACTCTTCCTGCCCCTGTTCCCCATGTGCTCTTTGTCCTTCTCGTGGGACTTCCTTCTGTGTGCCCCTGACTCTCCCATCAGGTCTTTGGAAGCCCAACCCTAACAATGCGACTGGGCGTCTTCCTCAGGGTGCCCTGTGCCGTCCTCCAGGTACTGCCCGGTAAGTGCCAACTCCTGCTCCTTCTTGTCATCATTTTGCTTTTTTCTTTCCCCAAATCAACAACTGTCGGAAAGCTAAGCACTAGGGAGCTACACAGAGGTCACAGGATACCCCCAAATCACTTATTGAAAAGGTTAGAGTGAGGCCCTGGGTTTGACCCCCAAAGATCTGATAAAGAAAGAAGAAAACATTAAAAAAAAGTCAAAAAATTTTAACAAATTCCCTTGGTCGCTGGATGTTGTAACTGTGTGAAAATGAAAATCTCCTTAGTTATCTTCCATTCCTTCTCTTCCCCCAAATAAACTGGATGACGTGGTGTGGAGACTGCGCAGCCCCTGACCACAGGCCTCTTGCCCTCTCACCCAGCACTGACCTTGAGTCTATCGAGGCTCCATTTCAAACATCTCTTCATTTCCAGGCCTCACCAGGGCACTCAGTTTTGAAAGACCCTGCTTCCTCCAGGGTGGGATCTGCCTGAAGCGGGGGACAGCCAACTGTGAGTCCTTCAGAGGACCCTGCTGAGCTTTCACTGTCTGCTGCAAAATAAGGAGCAGCTGATGGAGGGGCCCAGCCCAAGGGGCCTGGCCGTGCTTCCGCACTGTGGCCCCATGTCCCAACGGAACCGAGTCCCCAAGTCTCCTGGCAGACGGGTATCATCAGCTTGGGTCAGAAGAAGGTTGTTCCAATGAAGGGGAGGTGGAAGGGAGAAAATGGCAAGGATTCGACTTATGGTGAGTTTTAAAGTCCACCAAACATTTCTACTCACATAACATGCTTATCCCTAAAACCATCTTGGTCTATTCATGCCATTTCACGGGTGTAGAAATCAGTACTCAACCAGCTTAAGTGACTTGACAAAAACCACAGAGTTAATAAACAGAAGATTAGAACCTAAGGCTCATCTGTCAGCTGCTCTGACACCCCACTACACTGAAGGGAGGTGGGGAGAGAATTCAGTCCTGGGGGGTGAGGAGGTCTGAGGACAGGGGCTGGCTGGGATCCAGCACTGCAGTGTCTATGGGCTGAGCAGGAGAGACCTGCAGTGGCAGCGCAGAGCTGTGGGGCCTCGGGGGTCGGGACGGTAGGAGGAAGGCCCCCTGCACAAGAGCCAGCTTTGGTCTCCTGAGCCAGCCGTCTCTCCATTCCCAGCATCAGGGTCTGGTGTGGGAGAGAGCTTCCCCATGTCTGGGATTGACAGCGCAAGGTTGGGTGGGACAGAGACTGAGGTAGAAAATACCGCAGGGTGCTCAGGAGGCTGGGAGGTGAGGAGGGAAAAGAAGACATGAGCATTCTGGCCAAAAGTAAGCAATAATGTGGAAAAGAAAGGCCCTAGGCGGGTGTCACCATGAGGACATGGACCAATGGATGCACAACTAGAGAACCTCCCGTTCAGGTTTGCAGATGCACCTTGGCTGACTATGGGCGACACGACTGTGTTTGTAAGGACACCCAAAGATGCAAACCCGGACCTCCCCTGCTGTGTTCCATTGGCACTGACTTCCCAGGCCGCCTGCCTATAGGGATGGACACAGGAGCTGTGTTTTCTGTACCTGTGCTGTTGGTCACATCATGTCCTGTCAAAATGGTTTCTCCTCCATTAGAAGAGGATCTGCTATTACAGAGGAGTTTGGGGCCAAATAATAATTTAAAAGTAACTCAGCCACTCCCTTATTTGGAGTTCTTCACCATGAAGTTAAAACCTTCTTTCTGTTCCCGCCTGCAGCTTTCACCACACACCACTTTACTGTTATCTGCGTCTTTGGAAAGACCTGGGCCGTGCCTTGTGCTTCTGTTCCTCTCCTTCCTTTAAAGCACAAAGAGTTGTCCTGTAATGACACAGCTGACCCCTGGAGGCAGGGGAGGAAGGTGAGGTCCCGAGAAGGAAACCTGGGGCCCTTCTCCATGGTAGGAAGGAGGGGAGGCTGGGGCCCAGCATGCTTTGGGCGTGGGTGTGGTATCACGTCTGCCTTGACCTTTCCACATGGAGTCAGCTCAGTGACGGACGGTGCCAAGAGCAACCACAGTGCTCTCCCTCCCAGAGAAGACTTACTGGTCAGCGTTCATGCAGACATTTTGCTCAAGAAACATCGACTGAGCATCAAACAGAACAATTACAAGAGTATCAGGGGAGAGGGATGTGAAGTATTGAGGGGTCTGTGACAAGGTGTCCCAGGAGGGCCTAGGACTGATACTTGAGAGACAGTCCAGTACCTAACTCTGGCCGTGTGGGCAGTGTGAACCTGAAGCCATATTTGATCTTGGCATCCCTGGGAACCAGTACATCCCTGAAACCAAGAGGCAGATTTTAGAACATGCTGACCTGAGATCCTACTCAGTTCCACTTGATAGCACTGTTACCCCTACTGTTTATTTCTGTACTTATTGTTTGATTTTAACTGACAAGTAAAATTTGTATATGTTGATGGTGAACACGTGTTTGGACATGCACACAGTGTGAACGGCTACATCAAGCTACTTAACAGATACATTTTCTCTCATGCGTATTTTTTAACTCTGCTCATTGATTAGCAGGAAGCTATGAACAATATCTGGTCCTCCTGTAATCTTTGCCTACAGAGTTAGTCTCAGAGTCAGTTGCTTAGAACAATTTACAGCAGTCCTACCCTGAAGATGCCAGTTTCCTAAACCCGCTGCTGTGTTCCCGAGGTCCCAGAACATGCTGGGACACAGTGGCATTCTAAGTGAAGCAGGAAGCTCTACAGGGAATTCTTCCACACATCAAAGATGACTCAGGGGCTCCCTCCACTGGCCCGTGCCTTGGGGCAGCTACCCATGTAGAAATTCCCGGGATGGAGGCCCAACTACCCAGCTGGGAGTCCCAGAGTTATAATGAGGAAGACTTCCAGAAGGTAGAGGCCAGTACGTCTGCCTCTAGCTCATGAATCTCCACACTCTTGGTTCTGCTAAGCCAACACGTGTATTTAATAGACGCAACTTATTCCTTTCTTCACATGGACGCCATCCCTGTACCTGGAGGACAAAAAGGGAGGTCCTGGAGCTGTGGTCTGGAGACCTGCCTCCCAGCGCAGGACTGCTCTGTTTCTGTCCCGGGTGTCCCCAGGTTGACACTTTAACCGCTTCCTGTCCTCATGGAGAGCATGAAGGCAGCACAGCAGCTCATACCCACCCTATGCTTAGCCTTAGAGACACTTGTGGTGTCTTGTGCCCTCTGTTTTCTCTATGGCTGCTTGGCTCCTACATCCCTGTTCTCTAGACAGCACCCTCAGTCCATGTCAGGGACCAGCGCAGGAGAAACAGGGCCGAGTGGAGGTGTCAGAGGTGCTGGGCGTCACCTGGCCCCACGGGGAGCCTGTGAAGGAGCTTGCTGCTTAACAGTGTGAGAAACACCTCCCATCTGCTGATTGACAGGGAGGGAAGCAGCCAAGTGAGGGGAGGTAAGGCAGTGGGTGAGGCTGGGGACCAGAGGCCCTGAGGCTGATAGTCAGAGGGAGGCCTGCAAGTGATGGCCAGAGTTAGAGTGTGGCCCTGGGTCAAGGGCAGAAGGCAGAGTAGGGAGGGCAGGTGTCGTCTAGGGTCACAGGACAGGGAGTTTGGTGTGGTGAATCGCAGGCCATGTTGGACTGAAGAACAGTTTCCACTTCCCTGTTTGTTTCTCAATGCGTTTCTAGTGGCAAAGGGAAAAATTAAGCAAGTCCTTAAAAGTACAGGGGAACTCTTCTCATTATTTACATTCTGCTGGTAAGCAGAGTTCTGAAAATTGAATATCAGAAGGAAAACCAAAAGAGTAACTGAAGTCAAAATGTTGAAGAACTGTGTGTTTTCCGTGTTTTTTGCAGCTAGATTCACAGAAGCCTGGAAATGTCAGCAACCTATGTGTCCCTCCATGGAGAAGTGCCAAGGAGATGTGGTATCTGCACATTCACAGTGGAGATATTTTCAGTCGTACAAACTTGAGTGAGCCCAGAGGACACTAGTTAATTGACAGAAGCCAGGCTCATCTTAGTCATGTGGAATCTAAGTTTTTCTCATGGAAGTAGGGAGTGGAATAATGTTCTAGCAAGAGGGAGAGATGAGAGGAGGGATTGAGTGTTGGTTGATGGAAATAGTGGGTTACTATAGGCCACAAGCTCCTGTGTTCTACTGCATAGTGCCCCTAGTCAAAAGTAATGTATTGTGCATTTCAAAATAGGAGGAAGAGAAGATTTTGACTGTTTCACCCCAAATAAATGCTAAGTGTTTGAGGTGATGTGTACACTAATTACCTGTCTTGATTACCTGACTTGATGATCATTCAGCATATACATGTATCAAAAAAACTTGATAATAAACATCATAAATTTGTACAATCATTATGTGTTAGCTAAAATAATTAGTAATTACAGGTATGTCTTCTGATTTAAAAGAATATTGCCCGTTCACTTTTTATTCTCTTATTTTTTAAAAAAATATTTTTTTTAATTTAATTTTTTTATTGGTTGTTGAAAACATTACAAAGCTCTTGACATATCATATTTCATACATTTGATTCAAGTGGGTTATGAACTCCCATTTTTACGCCATATACAGATTGCAGAATCACATCGGTTACACATCCACGTTTTTACATAATGCAATACTAGTGCCTATTGTATTCTGCTACCTTTCCTATCCTCTACTATCCCCCTTTCTTCCCCTCCCATTTTCTCTCCCTACCCCATCTGCTGCAATTCAATTCTCTCCCTTGTTTTTTCCCTTCCCCTCACATCCTCTTATATGTAATTTTGTATAACAATGAGTGTCTCCTTCCATTTCCATGCAGTTTCCCTTCTATCTCCCTTTCCCTCCCACCTCTCCTCCCTGTTTATTGTTAATCTTTTCCTCTTGCTATCCTCCCTGCTCTGTTCTTAGTTGCTCTCCTCATATCAAAGAAGACATTTGGCATTTGTTTTTTAGGGATTGGCTAGCTTCACTTAGCATAATCTGCTCTAATGCCATCCATTTCCCTGTAAATGCCATGATTTTGTCATTTTTTAGTGCTGAGTAATACTCCATTGTGTATAAATGCCACATTTTTTATCCATTCATCTATTGAAGGGCATGTAGGTTGGTTCCACAGTCTAGCTATTGTGAATTGTGCTGCTATGAACATGGATGTGTCAGTATCCCTATAGTACGTTCTTTTAAGGTCTTTAGGGAATAGTCTGAGAAGGGGAATAGCTGGTTCAAATGGTTTCCATTCCCAGCTTTCCCAGGAATCTTCATACGCTTTCCATATTGGCCGCACCAATTTGCAGTCCCACCAGCAGTGTACAAGTGTACCCTTTTCCCCACATCCTCGGCAGCACTTGTTGTTTGACTTCCTAATGGCTGCCAATCTTACTGGAGTGAGATGGTACCTTAGGGTTGTTTTGATTTGCATTTCTCTGACTGCTAGAGATGGTGAGTATTTTTTCGTGTACTTGTGGATTGATTGTATGTCCTCCTCTGAGAAGTGTCTGTTCAGGTCCTTGGCCCATTTGTTGATTGGTTTATTTGTTATCTTATTTTTTAATTTTTTGAGTTCTTTGTATACTCTGGATATTAGGGCTCTATCTGAAGTGTGAGGAGTAAAGATTTGTTCCCAGGATGGAGGCTCCCTATTTACCTCTCTTATTGTTTCTCTTGCTGAGAAAAATCTTTTTAGTTTAAGTAAGTCCCATTTGTTGATTCTTGTTATTAACTCTTGTGCTATGGGTGTCCTATTAAGGAATTTGGAGCCCGACCCTACAATATGTAGATCGGAGCCAACTTTTTCTTCTATCAGATGCAGAGTCTCTGATTTGATATCAAGCTCTTTGATCCATTTTGAGTTAACTTTTGTGCATGGCGAGAGAAAGGGATTCAGTTTCATTTTGTTGCATATGGATTTCCAGTTTTCCCAGCACCATTTGTTGAAGATGCTATCCTTCCTCCATTGCATGCTTTTAGCCCCTTTATCAAATATAAGAAAGTCGTAATTTTGTGGATTAGTCTCTGTGTCCTCTATTCTGTACCATTGGTCCACTCGCCTGTTTTGGTACCAGTACCATGCTGTTTTTGTTACTATTGATCTGTAGTATAGTTTGAAATCTGGTATTGCTATACTGCCCGATTCACACTTCCTGCTTAGAATTGCTTTTGCTATTCTGGGTCTTTTATTTTTCCATATGAATTTCATAATTGCTTTATCTATTTCTATAAGAAATGCCATTGGTATTTTGAGTTGCATTGCATTAAACCTATAGAGAACTTTGGGTAATATTGTCTTTTTGATGATGTTAGTTCTGCCTATCCATGAACAGGGTATATTTTCTCATCTTCTAAGATCTTCTTCTATATCTCTCTTTAGGGTTCTGTAGTTTTCATTGTATAAATCTTTCACCTCTTTTGTTAGGTTGATTCCAAAGTATTTTATTTTTTTTGAGGATATTGTGAATGGGGTGGTTGTCCTCATTTCCATTTCAGAAGATTTGTCGCTGATATACAGGAATGCCTTTGATTTATGCATGTTGATTTTATATCCTGCCACTTTGCTGAATTCATTTATTAGCTCTAGTAGTTTCTTTGTAGACCCTTTTGGGTCTGTTAGGTATAGAATCATATCATCCGCAAATAGTTATAGATTAAGTTCTTCTTTTCCTATTTTTATGCCTTTAATTTCTTTTGTCTGTCTAATTGCTCTGGCTAATATTTCTTGAACTAAATTGAATTGAAGTGGTGAGAGAGGGCATCCCTGTCTTGTTCCAGATTTTAGAGGGAATGCCTTCAGTTTTTCTCCATTTAGAATGATGCTAACCTGAGGCTTATCATATATAGCTTTTACAATGTTGAGGTAAGTTCCTGTTATCCCTAGTTTTTCTAGAGTTTTGAACATAAAGGGATGCTGTACTTTGTTGAATGCTTTTTCTGCATCTATCAAGATGATCATATGATTCTTGTCTTTAAGTCTATTGATGTGGTGAATAACATTTATTGATTTCCGTATATTGAACCAGCCTTGCATCCCAGGGATGAATCCTACTTGATCATGGTGCACAATTTTTTTGATATGCTTTTGTATTCGATTCTCCAGGATTTTATTGAGGATTTTTGCATCTAAGTTCATTAGAGATATTGGTCTGTAGTTTTATTTCTTTGAAGTCTCTTTGTCTGGTTTCGGGATCAGGGTGATGTTGGCCTCATAGAATGAATTTGGAAGAGCTCCTTCTTTTTCTATTTCCTGAAATAACTTGGAAAAGTATTGGTATTGATTCTTCTTTGAAGGTTTTGTAAAACTCCGCTGTATACCCATCCGGTCCAGGGCTTTTCTTGGTTGGTAGTCTTTTGATGTCTTCTTCTATTTTCTCCTTTGTTATTGGTCTGTTTAAATTGTGTGTATCTTCCTGACTTAATCTGAGCAAATCATATGACTTAAGAAATTTATCAATATCTTCACTATCTTCTATTTTATTGGAATATTGGGTTTCAAAATAATTTCTGATTATCTTCTGTATTTCTGTACTTTCCGTTGTGATATTGCCTTTTTCATCCCATATGTTAGTAATTTGAGTTCTCTCTCTTCTTCTCTTCGTTAGCATGGCTAAGGGTCTGTTGATCTTATTTATTTTTTCGAAGAACCAACTTTTAGTTTTATCAATTTTTTCAATGGTTTTTCATTTCAACTTCGTTTATTTCCGCTCTGATTTTAATTATTTCTTGCCTTCTACTACATTTGCTGTTGTTTTGCTCTTCCTTTTCTAGGGTTTTGAGATGAAGTGTGAGCTCATTTATTTGTTGGTTTTTCCTTTTTTTGAGGAATGTACTCCAGGCAATGAATTTCCCTCTTAAAACTGCTTTCATTGTGTCCCATAGATTCTGATATGTTGTGTCTGTATCTTCATTTATCTCTAAGAATTTTTTGATTTTCTCCTTTATGTCTTCTGTAACCCATTGATCATTCAGTAACATATTGTTCATTTTCCAGGTGATGCAGGATTTTTCCTTCCTTCTTTTATCATTGATTTCCAGTTTCATTCCATTATGATCAGATAAGATACATGGTATTATCTCCACACCTTTATATTTACTAAGGGTTGCCCTATGGCATAATATATGGTCTATCTTTGAGAAGGATCCATGTGCTGCTGAGAAGAACGTGTATCCACTTGATGATGGTTGATATATTCTATATATGTCAGTTAAGTCTAGGTTATTGATTGTCTTATTGAGTTCTATAGTTTCTTTATTCAACTTTTGTCTGGAGGATCTGTCCAATGGAGACACCGGTGTGTTGAAGTCACCCATAATTATTGTGTTGTGGTCTATTCGACTCTTGAACTTGAGAAGAGTTTGTTTTCTGAACGTTGCAGCCCCATTATTTGGTGCATATATATTGGTAATTATTATGTCTTGTTGGTGAATGGTTCCTTTTAACAGTATATAGTGTCCTTCTTTATCCCTTTTGATTAACTTAGGTTTGAAGTTGATTTTATTCGATATGAGTATGGACACTTCTGCTTGCTTCCGAGGACCATGTGAGTGGTATGATTTTTCTCAATCTTTCACCTTCAGCCTGTGTATGTCTTTTCCTATCATATGAGTCTCCTGAAGGCAGCATATTATTGGATCTGTTTTTTTAATCCAGGTTACTAGCCTATGTCTCTTGATTGGTGAATTTAAGCCATTAAGGTTTAGGGTTGCTATTGATATATGTTTTGTATGTCCAGTCATGCTTATTTATTTATTTATTTATTTTAATTTGGCTAGTTTTCCTCTTTGGTTATTTTCCCCCCCTTTACTGAGTTACCTCCCACTGTTAGTTTTGGGTGCTGTTTTTCAATTCCTCTTTTTGTAGTGTTTTGCTCAAAATGCCTTGCAGTGCTGGTTTTCTGGCTGCGAATTTTTTAAACTTTTGTTTATTGTGAAATATTTTAATTTCATTGTCAAATATGACTTAATTTTGCTGGATACAGTATTCTTTGTTGGAATCCATTATTTTTCAGCGTTTGAAATACGTTGTTCCAGGATCTTCTCGCTTTCAACGTCTGTGATGAAAAATCAGCCATTAACCTAATTGGTTTACCCCTGAATGTAATCTGCCTCCTTTCTCTCGTATCTTCTAGTATTCTCTCCTTGTTCTGTATGTTGGATATCTTCATAATTATGTGTCTTAGAGTTGGTCTATTACGGTTTTATATGTTTGGGGTCCTGTAGGCTTCCAGGATTTGGCAATCCATTCCATCTTTCATATCTGGAAAGTTTTCTAAGATTATTTCATTCAACAGGTTGGTCATTCCTTTGGTTTGAACCTCTATACCTTCTTCTATCCCAGTGACTCTCATGTTTGTTTTTTTATGACATCCCATATCTCTTGGGTGCATTGCTCATGATTTCTTACCATCCTTTCTGCGTTGACTATATTCTTTTCGAGTTCATAAACTTTGTCTTCATTATCTGATGTTCTGACTTCTATTTGATCTAGTCTATTTGTAATATTCTCATTTGAATTTTTAATTTGGTTTATGGTTTCCTGCATTTCTAGGATTACTGTTTGATTTTTTTTAAATCTCTATCTCCTGGTAGAGTTCATTTTTTCAATTTGAATTTGCTTATGTAATTCATTTTCAAAGTACTCTTTCATTGTTTGGACTTGCTGTCTACTGACTTCTCTAAGATTCCATTCCATCTGAGTCAGGTATGCCTTGAGTTCTTTCTCTGTCCATTTTTCTGATGCCTCTAGGTTCTCCTATATATTTAAGTTGTCCTGCATTGTTTGTAATACTTTTTTCCCTTGTTTTTTCATGGTGTTCACGTTACTTTCCACTCTGTTTAACTGCTGTGTTTCTGTTTTCTCCTATAAATTTATTTTGGTTTTGTATATCTCTGTGGTCTCTCCTTTGTGGTGGGAGACTATGCCTAGAAATGTTGGGCTTTATTGTACTTTAAAGCTGCTTCATTCAATTCATATAAGGCTTCCGGATTCTGTATGCATATAGTGATTTGTTGTTTGGTTTTAGGACTTTATGTTTAGGTTAGGTGCTATGATGGTATGAAGGTTGGTATGTCTTGGGTACTTTGGAAGATTGCTCTACTGAAGGGGGATATTAACAGGCGATTGGATCAGGGTATTTAGTAATAGCTAGGTATTTAGGAGCCCTATAGACAGCCTCGAAACAATCACCTATTTGCATTTAGACAATTAAAACGCAATGGAAGATGTAATGCTTGGGATGAAAGTTGGGGGGAAGGGAAAGGAAGGAGCTCTTAAAAAGAAAGAGGGAGAGAGAGAGATAGGTAGAATAGAGTAGAATGGAAAGAACAATAAAAGTTGAAAAGGGAAAGAAAGACGGAAGGAAAAGAAAAACAACTAATAAATAGAAAATAAAAAATAGAAATAAAAAAAATGAAGTCTTAGAGATCAATTTTCTTCTCTTCCAGTAGGCAGATCTGTGCCCTCCGAGCCGAGTTTCTGCCCTCTATGTGCCGGCAGCAATCCCTGTAAGGTGGCTCCTGGGCGTCTCTCAATCCCATTAGTCCAGAGCCTTTTCTGTTCTCCGGACACTCCTCCCCTTTCTCCTGTCAGCCAGCTAGACCCCCCCGCTCACTGGAGGTGCTCTCCAAGGATCTGGTTACACTTGCAGCCCCCTGCGTGTCCTATTTTCTGAACGACTGAGCACTATGTCTGTCATTCATCCAAACCCCAGGGCTGTGGAGCGGTGCTCTGGGAACCGACAGTTTAATTTATCTGGACCCCTTTGGTGGGCACTGCTGCAGTCTGGCTGGGCACAATTCAGGAGCCACTTGTCAAAAGAAATGAACTTTATTTTTAGAACCACACACACCAAACAAAACAGCTCCTCAGGAAAACCTTCAGAGCCCAACTGCCACCACCAGCTTCCCACATGCCTCTCAACCTCCCCCACTCCTCCTTCTCTTGAGGCTGATTGGCTGGGTCGTATGGGCGGAGCCAAAAAAGTCCCCCAATGAGCAGCTCTGTAGTCTGAAAGGGAGGGGAAACAGCCCAATGAGCATCATCGCAGAGGAGCCAATCAGCTAGAAGTTGCTGGGGCCCCTGTGAGCCAATCATCAGATGGCAGTCTGAAAGTTTGCTGGGGCCCCTTCGGCTGTGGCTCTCAACATCTCCCCCTCTCTGTTTAAACAACAAGCATGTGGCTTGGGGACCGTGCCTGCCTTAGGTTGTCCAATACTACATATGGTCCTTACCCGTCTTCGGATGAGCTGACCTCAAGGCGTCAGCCTCCTGTCTTAGGTTGGTACCATTGCAATTGGATCTTACCTGTCACTGACTACCAGTCCAGTATACAGCCACACCTGTGGAGAGGTCTTTGTACCAGCGGGGGGTGGTGAGGTTCTTTGCCTCACCTTTGTTGGCCCCCAAATTTTAGCTGAACGATCATGACAAGCAGAAGGGAGGAAGATACACCAAGCCAATTGACGGCTCCTTTTGGAAAAACTGTACCACCGATGACATCATCAGCAAAAATACCCCAACACTACCACAAGTCGTTGCACCAACAGATAGTTCACAATGCATACAGGTGAGTTCACAATGCATACAAGTGATACAAGTGATAGTCCAGGCAAGTTCTGCAAGCAGTTCAGTGATGGCTATTGCAGAAGCTGTAGATTGGTTTTATCTTTGTCTTCACCGGCACTGGGATGAAGATAGGAATTCTGGCAATAATGGCTAAAGAAAAAATTATGTAACATTCCAGAAGGCACTAAAAGAAAACAATTTTCTTAACAATTTACATTATCTTGAAGAGAATTATTAAATATAATGAAAAGGAAAGTTGAAAGTAAACAAACAGATCTGTTAACCTCCTTTTTTGTTCATATATTAAAACAATCCTCAACAGTTGTTTACCCAATTTAAATTAAACCATTTAAATCACGTGAATAAAAAAATATTTGGATCCATTTTTTCATGAGCGCTCATCATATATGATTTATGGACATATGTACGTACAAACATACAACATAAAACACAAGTGTGCACACAACACATAACATAATAGTAAAGGCCTTATAACTTTTTACAGGTGAAATCTCCATTGCAATGTTTAAAAACTCTATAGTCAAAAAATAGAACTGATCAGCAAAACATTAACCTAGGTCTGTATGAGCTCAAAAAACAAAATAGAACTTTATGATGTGGGAAAGGGCAATAATAAAATAGATATTGAAAAAAGCATCCTGGTTCTGTCGCAGATGTAAGGGTAGTCAAACTGGAGTTCTGTATATCAGCTGTTATGGATTTGAGCCAAATCATCTTCTTTTTGGTCTGTAGAAATCGCTTTAGTTAATCTTTCTGGAATCCAAATCGGCTGCTGTTCTCCCTGTGGAAACACACAAACAGACCCCTGATTCCAGACAATCACTGGGTCAGGACCTTTCCATTGTCCTGTTAGAATATCCTTCCAAAGTACCTTGGGCGTATGTACACTTTTTGGACACATATGCCTTTCCGAAGCACTAAGTCCCGATGAATCCAAATTTAAAAAGTTTAGAGTAAAAAGGGTTATTTTAAGTTTATTTTTGGGGAATATATACCCCTTCCCAATTCCTTCTTTTTGCTTTAATAAGTACATTTTAATAGTTTGATGAGCTCTTTCAACTATGCCTTGTCCCTGTGTATTGTATGGGATTCCTGTGATATGAGTAATGCCAAATGATGAGCAAAATTGTTTAAAAGAGGTAGAGGTGTAGCCAGGACCATTATCTGTTTTTAACTGTTTTGGAATGCCCACAGTGGCAAAATTTTGTAAGCAATGAGCTATAATATCTTCAGTTTTTTCTCCAGCATGAAGGGAGCCCATCAAAAATCTGGAAGAAGTATCAACTATAACATGCAAATATTTTAACTTTCCAAATTCTGGCAAGTGTGTGACATCCATCTGCCAAATATGGTTAGGTATCAGTCCTCTAGGATTGACTCCAAGATTAACTTGTGGTAAAAAGGTCACACAATTTTGACATTGTTTTATTATTTGTCTAGCTTGTTCCTTAGTTATTTTAAAATGCTTTTGTAAAGTATCAGCATTGACATGGAACCTTTTATGAAAATTTGTAGCTTCTTCTAGTGTAGAGAAAATATGTATGTCATGTGTAGTTTTATTTGTTAAATCCTTGCCCAAACTAAGGGCTCCAGGCAATCCTGAATGTACTCTGATATGTCCTATAAAGAATGGATCTTTTCTGTCCCAGATTAAACTTTGTATAGTGGAAAACAAAGAGAAAACAGTAGAGGAAGGGGAAATCCTACCAGCCTCTTCAAGGGATACTATAGCATTAACTATATACTGACAGAAAATAAATTAAATACAGAATCTTTAAACATCACAAAAGCTTGTAAAACTGCATTAAGCTCTGCCTTTTGAGCTGATTGTTTGGGTACTAAAAATGTAAACGTTTGATCAGGGGTAACTACTGCTACTGTACCATTATTTGACCCATCAGTGAATACATTTGGAGCATTCATGATAGGGGTATTTCTTGTCATTTTTGGAAAAATTACAGGATGCGATGACCAAAAAGACAATAAAGGATTAGATGGTAAGTGGTTATCAAATGAAACATTAGATTTGCACATGATTATTGCCCAAGTATTTAACTCATTAGCTAACTCATCAATTTGATTCATAGTATATGGAGTAATAATTTTATTGGGAGAAATTCCAAACACTCCCTTTGCTGCTTTTATTCCTTTGAGTATTAATTGTCCTACAGCCTCAGGATACCTAGTAAGAATAGTGTTAGGAGAATAAGATAAATGTATCCATAATAATGGACCTTCTTGTCAAAATACTCCTGTAGGAATATTTTTTGTTGGTAGTACAATAAATAATAAAGGCAAACTTATATCAATCCTATCCAAATGCATATTTTCCATATATGTTTCAATGATTTTTAATGCCTTTCTTGCTTCAGGCATTAACATTCGGGGTGAATTTGGATCTGATGGATCTTTTAGGATATCAAATAAAGATCCCAACTCTCCTGTTGGTATACCTAGATGAGCCAATCAGCTAGAAGTTGCTGGGGCCGCTGTGAGCCAATCATCAGCCGGCAGTCTGAAAGGGCAGGGAAACAGCTCAATGAGCATCACTGCAGAGGAGCCAATCAGCTAGAAGTTGCTAGGGCCGCTGTGAGCCAATCATCAGCTGGCAGTCTGAAAGTTTGCTGGGGCCCCTTTGGCTGTGGCTCTCAACAGGGCACGCCCCCGTGAAATGGCGGCTACAGTCACGTCCACGCCACTGGCAGTAGTGTGAGTTGGGGTTCGGGAGTCCCCTCTGATTCCCTCGGCCCCTACAGTCATGCCCACGGAGCTCTGGGTTGAGATTTTTGAGGTTTCCCGGCTGTATGTATCTGGTGGGGGTGGGAGTCACACACCTGCTAAAGCCAATTCCGCTGGGAAGGAATCCCTTCTGCCCAACTTTGGTGATGTCACCTCTCTGCTATGGCAGGCCCCAGACTCCTTGCCAGAGTGTCCCAAGGGAGGGGTGGATCTGGCCTGTCTCTGGTCTGACCCAGTCTCGGTTGGTTTCAGTTCCGGTTCACTGTTTCATGAAGGCTTGGTTAGCGACCTCTTCATTTGGTCCCTATGTCGCGCCCTGGTGAACCTCCTCCTACTGTGCTGGTCTCCGCGCAGCAGCAGAGGTTGGCAGGTCTGGACCTCCCCGCCTTGTGGCAGAGATTCACTCCTCTGGGGCAAACTATCACCTCCAATAATCCTACAAATTCTCCAGCAGGTCTCACTTCAGCGGGATTTTGCTAGAAGTCTCTCAGCAGGTAGAATCTGAACGTATTAATGCATCTCTCTGTTCCCGTGTTTGAGGAGGTACTGAAAGGGCAGCCTCCCCGCCCGACGCCATGTTGGGTCTCCCGCCCATGCCCTTTTAAAAACGGGAAGGAAGATGGATTCAGAAGATCTCAATGAGGTCAAGACCGATCTATAAAAAAGCTGAAATCAAACATCTTGTAGCAAAAGGCAGAATTTTTGGAGGAGAGCCGTGGGGCAGAGCTGGATAAGGTTGTGGGGAGGTTGTCATTGTCCTCCACTGTCAGCTTCCTGATTTGCATTTGCTGGTTTTAGGCTTCCACTGTCTGTCAAGGAGCAAGATCTCTTTCAATTCCATTTCAAAGGGATGGCTCCACACCTGACCAAAGCTTCAGTCCTTGCCCTTTCACAGGAGTAGCCCATTGAAGGAAGAAAACGTCAAATGTCCTGTGGGCGATCGGCACATAAGCAGTGGATGTCTGCTGCTATTCATGGATTTGGGGTCTCGCTGGAGGCTGAGGAAGTTGCTGTGGGAAGACCTCACCTTCTTCCCTACCACCTCTGTGCCTGGAGGTGGCATGTGGCTCAGACCAGCCTCGATTGTCACAGCAACAGCCCAGGTCATGGGGCTGTGCCCTGCATCCACAGAGCAGACAGGTTGGTCCCACTCCTCCATGGCCCCTCTCGACCTGATTGGCAGAGGCTTCTGGCCCTATCTGCCCTGAGCTCTACCTCACCCTCTTCCGGGCTGCGTCCCTTCCCCCAGGACATGGAGGTGGACCTGGCCCTGCATGCCCCCTTTTCTCGCACTCTGTGCCTCAAATTCGGCCCCACTCCTTCCATGAACCTATCTCAGTTTCCCACGTCTGTCTTACTCCAGGAGGAGATTGAGCGCAAACTCTTTTCTTAACCAGCTCTTTTTTTAGAGAGAGAGAGAGAGAGAGAGAGAGAGAGAGAATTTTCTAAAATATTTATTTATATACTTTTTATTTTTCGGTGGACACATCTTTATTTGTATGTGGTGCTGAGGATCAAATCCTGGCCGCACGCATGCAATGCGAGCGTGCTAATGCTTGAGCCACATCCCCAGCCCTCAACGTGCTCTTTTGATTTAAAAGTTCTGATGCTTCATGAAATTAAGACCATCTATTAATGCAATTAGATTAAACATTAATATCAATATTTATATATTCTTGTTTAATTCTAAAGGTTTTTAATTATTTGATTTGAAAAAAACTGACATGTGAATTGGATACATGGAGTGATTTTTCTCTGTAGGAGTGATTTATTCTCCAGGAAGCTTAGTAAAATAACATCATTCATATCACTAGTTGCAGTTAGATGAAATTAATAATTTTGTGATAATGCAGAAGTCAGAAATAAATTCTGCATCACCTAATACATGTTAAAGAGTCACCCAGGTAGAAGGGAAGTGATGACCAAAACATGGGTCACACATTCTAACTATGGGGAACCAGTCGCAGAGAACAACTAAATAAAATGTATGACATGGTTTGACCTCCACAGAGAAGGATCAAGAGAAGAAGTTGGATGTTGGCCAACAGGGGAAACAGGATGCAATTTGTAATATGGAATCACTCAAAAACCAGGGACAACGTGAAATTTTAGAAGATAGCTGGGGGGAGGAGCCAGTGGACACTGGGATGTGGACAGCAGCCCTGAGGAGGGGACTGGAGTAGCCACATCCACAGTTTAGGAATGATGTGGAGGTTTGCAACAAGGGCCACAAAACCTCAAACGAGTGGACGTGTAAGACCCTAAAGAATGCACCTGACCTTCTAGGGAGTACCCCGTGGTAGACCTTCATGGTTCACACAGAGGTGAGCGCGTGTGACTTGCTCTGTGCTCCCTGGGGTCACTGTCCTGGTTACCCATCTGTGGGTGGTCCGTGGAGCCCCGTTCTGGCCTTCTCACACAGGAAGACCCTTATTTGGGCTAAGACAGACCTCAGAATTCCAGTGGAGAGCATGAGGGAAGAGGACCTGTTTCCTTGGGCTGTCTGGGAATGGGTTCATTCTGGTGGTCACTGCCATGTCTGGGCCCATCTCAGTGTCTACTAGATTGCAAATGATTCCACTTGTGTCACTGACCCTCTCTTTGCACACTGTGGTCTCTGTTGCTCTAGGTCCTGGACCATCTACCAGTGACCAGACAGCAGGAGTAGCACAGATGTCCTGACACCCCTATCTCCAGTCCTGTGCTCTAGGATCCCTGGGGAAGTACTGGGTGGAGTCAGGTGAGGACTCAGGGGCTCACACTAGGCACCTCCCAGGGGCTCCTGTGTGGTGGACTCAGGGACACACGGCCCAGAGGTCAGGGGTTTTTCTTGGGGAGGGAAGGAGAGGATCAACAGGAGTGAGAATCACATCCCACCCCAGCAAGACGGAGTTGGCCCTTAGACACGGGTTTTAAGCAGGAGCATGACATCTTGGTTGAGAAGAGGAGGACAAGCAGGGAAGGGTGGGGTCGTGTGTGTGTGTGTGTGTGTGTGTGTTGTGTGTGTGTGTTGTGTGTGTTGTGTGTGGTGTGTGTGGTGTGTGTGTGGGTGTGTGAGGTGTGTGTGTGTGTTGTGTGTTGTGTGTGTGTGTTGTGTGTGTGTGTTGTGTGTGTGTGTGTTGTGTGGTGTGTGTGTGTGTTGTGTGTGTGTGTTGTGTGTGTGGTGTGTGTGGTGTGTGTGTGTGTATGTGTGTGTTGTGTGTGTTGTGTGTGGTGTGTGTGTGTTGTGTGTGTTGTGTGTGTTGTGTGTGTTGTGTGTGGTGTGTGTGGTGTGTGTGTGTGTGTATGTGTGTGGTGTGTGTGTTGTGTGTGGTGTGTGTATGTTGTGTGTTTTGTGTGTTGTGTGTGTGTGTGTTGTGTGTGTTGTGTGTGTTGTGTTTGTGTGTGTTGTGTGGTGTGTGTGTGTGTGTGTTGTGTGTGTTGTGTGTGTGTGTGTGTGTGTGTTGGGTGGCTGTGTGGTTCACAGGGCAGCAGGGAGCTGTGGCCATGCTGGTCCAGACCCTGGGATCTGGGGGCACTGCTCCAGCCCTCCTTTCCCCACACCCAGATCCTGCCCTCAGTGGCCCTGCCTGAAGCTCTGAGGCTCAACCCCTCAGCACCCTGGAGCATGGCCATGAACTCTGGGTGGCTTGGTCACTGCCTCCGACCCCTTCAGTTCGGGGTCTCCTTGGAAGCTGCACTTTACAGGCGCCGTCAGGTTCCCACAGCGGAAGGCATCCACCCGGGTGCCTGGGCCAGGTGGGGCTGAGTCCTACTGGTGCCTGGTGTGTCTCTGGACCCCAGGTCTGTGTGCCCAACCCAGCTCCACTAGTGTGCTACATGGTGGGGACAAAATTGCGTCACCCTGAGGGGTACTCTGCTTTTCTTCCTATGTGTGCTGTCCCCACTAAGAACCCTTCCTTCCATTCCTAGAGCTGTCTGTGTGGAGCCTCTGCAGCCCAGGCCCTAAAAACGAGATTACCCTCAGTGTGTTAGGAAAATCCCACACTTTGAAGAGAGAAGGCGGTTTCTCTAGAAGCTGTAATGGCCAACTGGAAGCAGACAGTGATTGCTTTGCCACCACATGGGAGAGTCTTTGAGAGTGAGTCCACTCTAGTGAGGGCAGAGCTCAGAGACAGGAGAGGGAATCAGGGGCACCAGCTGCATTTCAGCGTTCTCACACTCTGTGGTTGAACCAGTGTTCACCTTGGAATCCCATCTATGAAGTCCAGATTTTGTTTAAAGTGCATTCATTGTCGATAACCCAAAGGAGAGCTCATGGGGCACACAGCAAGCTTCCAAGGAGCAAATGCACAGAGGCCTTGCTAGAAGGAATTTATTAGGGCTGGGAGGGAAATTGATGACATGGCACAGTGAAACAGCAGCTCCCTTCTAGATGTCAAAGCAAATTGTGACTTAAGAGCAGCAAAGCCTGTAAAAGATGCCATTCAGTCTGCAGCTTCCTACGGCGCGCTCCAGGATCCCACACATGATTTTACAGGAGCACACCACTCCTGCCTTTATACCTGCAGACACAGAGAAAGTGTCAGAATCAGTGCTGGGCACTAGGAGAGTCTGGGGAGGTATAGACTGGGTGGGGATTTTCGTCCTGTAAGCGCATTACAGAGAGTGGCCTGTGCAGACTCAGCCTATTGGAGTAAGGCACATGGCAAGCAGCTCAGGTCACCCACATGGTCAGACACACACTTCTCCTGCCTTCACTCCTGCCCCACCACACATATGACTGAATACTCCTTCACACATATTTCCCATTCCTAAATGTTCCTCCAGAGAGAAACAAGAAAATTGTCTCCCTGAGACTAAGGCGACCCATTTAGATCCAGAAAGGACTGGTCAGTAAGTGTCTTCATGCACTAAACCTAGTATGGGTACAAACCTATCTTAGAACCAAAGGTTTTTGTAGGAAAGAAGTCCTCTGCCAAGAGTTATCAGGCACTCACTGTTCAATGAGAAATTTGAGGGCTCTGGGGCTTAAGTGAAGTCACTTCAGTGACTGTGGCTGGCCTGAGTCTGGGGCCCATCTGCCGTCCTGCCTTTGGACTCTGTGTGTCCTACAGGAAGGCAGCTCTCACCTGCATCCTGAGCCGAGTTTTCATCCCCTGTAAAGGAGATGGTTGCCACCTGGTCCTCTTGTCCTGGCTGCTGCTGGTCCGGGGCCTCCTCAACTCTTGCTCTGAGGGGCTCAGCCTGGGCCTGGAGGGCCAGCAGGAGAAGGGCAGCAAAGAGGGCGAGGGTCCTCATGGCTGGAGTCACCTGGGGGAATGGAGGCAGGGGCCTGAGAGTGTGGAGGAAGACGTGGGCTGCATTTGCAGGTGTGTGAGGAGCAGGTTCACAGCCCGTGGCGGTGTCTCCATTGGATGGGAGAAGGGGAGCCTTGTCCTTGAGGTCCTCAAGGCAAACTGACAATGACGATTAAGACTCTGCTAAGGTTTTCTATTTCCCACTTAGATTTCCCATTTCCCTTTAGATCAAATTTTCCTGTTTAATATTTGAAAAGCAGGATCCTCTGGAGCACAGAGGAGTAGAAGGTGAGCTCTCCTGAGCAGGGCTCAGGGCTGACTCTCCCTCTGAAGGGGGTATTGAGTCAGGGGGTGAGCAGGCTCCTGCCTGAGCAGGAGTGGAGCTCACAGTGGCCTCATCAGGGGTGACAGGAGCTCAGCAGGATCCTGGGCAGAGAGTGGCCTAAGCTGAAGCCTGTTGGTGTTTTCCATCTTTTGGAGCAAGCAGTGGCTACTTAGAACCTGTGTCTAAAGTGCACCACCTGATGTAGAATGTACACTGTTGGACCTTTGTCTCACATCAGATGGATTTGAAACCTCAACACAAGACCCGAGAACACAGGACGACTGGAAGGACACCTAGAGGTGCCTTCTTGACCCTGGACTGGGCAGGGAGGTCTTGCCTGTGACCCCAAAGGCAGAGGCAGCAGAAACCAAGGTGGAGCTATGGGGTGGCCTCAGACCAGGCAGCTTTCCACACACAGGAAGCCACCAGCTGGATGAGGAAGCACACCAGGAAGTGGGAGAAAACATGGGGAAAGCAGGAGTTCACACAGGATTCATGTCCACAGACACAGGCAACAGAGCACGTCAGTAGCCAAACCAAATGACCTGGTTGAAACATGAGCAGCAGACGTTAGTGGACATTTCTCAAAATCAGGGAAAGTTTGAAGGAGCCAGTGTTCTGAGCTGGACAGAACCTGTAGGGTGCGTGTGTCTGGAGCCTTTGAGCTCCTCAGTAACTTAGCTGAGAGGTGCACCCCTGGGCAGCTCTCAGGGGCCTGCAGAGGACCCCTGCAGGGCCTCCTCACAAGGGGTTCCTGCACAGGAGGACGTGCTATCAGGTCAATGAGCTGATCAGAGGGCAAAGCTCTGGAGCTTTCAGTTACTCACAGATCCTCAGCGAGGCTGGGCGACAGAAGCAGGCAGAGAGCAGTTCTGAGTCCCAGGGCTCCTGAAGCCACAGCAGCCACACACTCACAGGACACACTTCCCCTATTTAAAGGACACTGGGTGGGGTGTCGTCATCTCTATGTGTTTCTATTGGGCACTTCCAACAACTCTTGCACAAGGGCGATTGAACAATTAGTTGTGGTGGTGGGGTCAGAAGAGGGGCCCAAAGGGCCATCTTACCTTTGTCCAGCTGTCTTTGCCTGGTCTAGGTGGTGACCAAGCTCCTTCTCCCTTCCTCCTAAGGTGGTAGACTCTCTGGCTGAGGCTGAAGCACCCAGAGCAGAGGAACATTAAAAGGTGTCAGGAAATCATAGTCTGCAGGTCATATTCAGGCTTTGCTAAGATGACTAAGCTAAGATTGCCAAGACCACCCAAGAGGGTTTAAAATAAGCTCTTGATCAGCCTCTCCAGGGGCTGGGGCCTCACCAGGAGAGCCAATTAGAGCTTTTGGCCAGTGGGGAGCCTGGGCCCTGGGGAGCTGGTATGCCAGTCTTGCCTTTCTTGTGGAACTGGGCAGGCCACACTGGAGTTTCCCTGACTGATGGATGTGCATGCAGCATGCAGTTCCCAAGGAAACCAGCATCTACTTGCTTGGCCAGTAGAAAGGCAGGCTAAAGGACTGTCTGACCATCTGGGCCAAGCACTCATCAGATTGATGGCCCTCAAGGAGGCAGCCAAGATGGTAGAGAATTTGTCCTTAGCCATTCTCACCTGGGGTTGTGTGCTCAAAGACATTGTACCTAAACTGGAGCTGAACAGTCTCAAAATGTCTCTCAGTGGAAAAGCACTAGTCTAGTTTGCATGAGTCCTGGGTTGACTTGGCAAAACTGAACATAAAATATACCTGTTGTATGTAAGGTGGTGAAGACTGACATTTATGCATATATACTGTTCCTTACCATCTCATGCCTCCTCATGGTGTGGTAAATGGGACCAGGTTCCTGGAAAAGAGAAATGAAACTCACAACCCCTGAGATACTAAGTACCCATGTCAAGTTTGCTAAATTCAAATACAGTGAGTGACCCTCTAGGCCTTGGGGTTGTGCATATATCGAGGCTAGTGGACCATCTCAGAAGCCTGCTTTATCTCTGTCAAGGTGGACACGTCAGTCTGAAGAATTTGCAGGAATGTGTGAGTCACAGGGAGGCTGAGGGCCTCAGTCCTGTGTCAGATAATGAAGGCCAGGTCTTCAGGGAGGTTACACTGCAGGGACCTAGCATGTCTGTGTTGTGTGGGGCCAGCAGATGTTGGAGGAATCTGGGCACAGGTCTCAGTACAGCACAGGGCCATATTAGGAATGGGGTCTCAGATGATGGTTTTGGGGGCCTTGTTGCTGTCTGGAGGGGCCCAGCAAAATGTGGATGTGGAGAGGAGCATTGGTGGTGTGTGCAAGAGGGATATCCTGGCAGTTGTTACAACCTCGGGTGGCCCCCAGAAGTTAGAACATAAAGCAACTCCAATCCCTAAGTGTTTCCCCACTGAGGCAGGAGAGAGCGGCATTATTGGGAAATCCAGTTAGACTGGCTGTTGTAATGTGTGGGTCTTCCAGTTCCACGAGTTTTGCATAACTCCTGGGCATCTTCCCAACTGGCCTAGGCCTTGTGGCTTCCTTACAGTAGGGGGCAGAGCTACTGGGGCCTCACTGAAGGCAAACAGTGGTCTCAGAAAATGCCATTCTGTGGGGTCATGTTCTGGATATTTAGGGAAGCGTGAGCCCAGTTGTGTGTCACTGGACATGAACGGCACTACCTTAGCTGCCTAAGATATCCCCAGCCTCTGCAGATATAGAAAGAATGCAGGTGACCATTGAGTGAGATCTGTTGCTGTCTTCATTCTGTTTCCCTTGATGACCTCTAGGTATGATGTTTTGCTCTGAAGCAGTGACATTCCACCAATAGTCTCATGGATGCAGGTGTTTAGTCATCTGGATGTGGGGGTCATCTTCCCTTCGGGCCACTCATGAAGGGAAGTGGAGCATTGTGTATCCAGTGCCTAATGCAAGCCTTCGAGGCCAGAACACCTTGATTTGCAGCCAGGGATGCACAAGCCTGTTAACTGCTGTGGGTCTTGCTGGTGCAGGCTTTATGGTGCTCCGGAGTCACACAGGGTGCTCCGGATCATATGTGGCATTTGTTGGTGGCTTGTGCACATCCTGGAGACTGGGATGACTGCGTGGGAAGTCTCAGGGATCTCTGCATGTGAAGCTCCTAGCCTGGGGCCCTGAGCCTGGGTTTATCTTGCGCAGCATCACTGACCAATGCAGAGGAGAGCCTGGCCATCAGAGGGCCGGCTGTCCATCTGTAAGACTTGAGCTGGGGTCGAAGATCTCTGGCTGTTTTTAGGCATTGGAGCCAGAGGGTCCATTTAGGGAGTAAGGATTGAAATCCAGGCTTGAACTCAGGTCTGGGGGCTCTTGGCCTCCTTCTACCAGCTTTCCAGCATACCTGGGATTGTAGGCTGGGTACAACATCAGACCTGGAAGGCCTGTCTTTACAAACTGCCTGACGGGCACCCCACAGCAGCGCCATCACCCCACTGCACAGAAGATAGCAAGCAAAGCCCACCGTAAACAATGCCACCTTCCTCTTCTGTGGGCTGTCTTCCCAGTGCTCCCTGTCAGCATCCATGGGGACCAACACTTGTTAGTGGCTTCCTGTGCCTCTGGCATCAACCAGGCCTTGAATGGTCCTTCTATATGGTCATCATTTCATGTGGTCAGTGTCCATTCTTTGAGGGCTGCCTATTCTTGTTTGGTGACCCAGCTGAGTCACCTGTGGGACTCAGAGCCATCATCTCCTTGGCTTGGGGGTGGGGTGAGAGGGAGCTAGTAAGTAACCTTTAAACTTTGTGAAACCCAAGCTTCTGTGAAGGATGCATGTTTCTTGGGAAAGTAGGTCCAGCCAGAGCCCCTTGGACCTGCTCTTTGCCTGCAGGACTGAGCTCTCGGGCCCCCAGGTATTGTAGCTTATTCTGTCCCTGAGGGGTCCTCATTAAATGTTGGAGGGCAGAATGCATGACATCTAGTACAGCTAGGGGGTATTTTATTATTGGAGAAAATGTAAATGTTATTATCTCTATGGGAAAAGACCCTGAGCCTTTCTCCATGGCCATGGTGATCTAGGCTCAATTGTGATGAGGTGCAGTGGCCAAAGTTCAAGAGTTAGGGAGGGTTAGGCTCTTGGAAGGAGCATGCTGTGCTTGGGGTCTGTGCATTCTTCAGGCTGAGTAATAAGGAGGTCAGGACTCCATGTTTTAACTGAGGAGACCATAGGCTGGGCAACCCTAGGCAAGGTGGACGCAGTGTGGGGTCTCCTAGGCCATCGTAGCTGAGGAGTGGAGGGGTGCTGATCTGAATGGATGATACTGTGTGATCTAAAAGCAGGAAGACAGGAATATCAAAGTGTGGTGTTCCGCTGGGTGTCTGCATGGGAGAAACCCACAGAGGCTGAGACAGTGACTGTCTCTGCTCCTGGCTGCAGAGGGAACGGTCCCCACTGTGGGGGGGGGGGGGAGACGCCGAGGAAGTCTGTTTTCCACCAGCAGAAAGGTACCACCCCCAGGAACAAGGCAGTGCCAGGCCTTATGCCATTGCTCAGGGCCACCAGCATTTGCAGTCACAGGTGATGTTGGGCCAGGGGTAAGGGAAGGGACCCCTGAGGATTGTGGCCCTCCTGCTTGTCCAGAGCCCTGAGGATGGAGGCTGAGTCATACCTCTGCCAGCACGGAGGCAAGAGGCCTATGAACCTGGAAAGAAAGGAGACACTGCTGATGTCCTGGTGTAGGGACAAAGAGGGGTTTGGACTGCCTCACTTTGAGGAGGGACGTCAGGGGACTGTCACTCAGCTCTGTGTGGAGCCAAGAGCCAGCAGGTATAGTCATGGTCACAGCGATATGGCTGAATCACCTGCCCTATGGTCTAAAAAGCTTAGGGGCTGTCGCCCCATGGGTAAGGCACCAGAGACGCATTGCTTATAGCTTATCGGGGACGTCCACTAATGTGACTCAAGCAGGTTCAGGGTCCTTCCTGAATGTTAAAGAAGTCACATAGCCTTTGGTCCAGTCACATCAACAACCCATGTACATGACCTGGCAATCATAAATCTGAACCTGAGTGTGGCTCTGGGCCATGGCATCCTATTCTACCCTTCAAACTAACCATCTCTGCAAAGTGGCTGAACCTAACTTTCTCTCTGCATTTGGGGTAGTTCCCCCACCCCCAAAGTGGGGGCAGCTACTCCTAGGGAGCTGGATCACGTGTAGGTTCCTCATTCCCTTCCCTCGGCTCTCCCAGGGGACTTCCCAGGTCAGCAGACATCCATGCTGCCTGCACTGAGGTCAGTTCCTGTGTGTTTGTGGGAGGGGCTGAGTAACAGGGTCTCCCTGTCCTTCTGTCCTTTCAGAGACCCAATGTGTCAGGATGGCTGCTTCTGCCGGCACCATTTCCATTAGACCAGAGGCCACGGAGAGTCCGAGACGCAGCGCACAGCTGGACTCTGCTCACAGTGGCAGTGGGGCAAGGTGGCTTTACCTGCAGCAGACAGGTGCTTTTCTAAAGGGCTTGAGGAGCTGGGCCTCCAGGATCTCCGCCCACCAGTACCACGATCGGCCATGCTGTCCATGGGTTCCAGATGGCATGTGACAGTGATGAAGGCTCTATTCCTGAACACAAAACTCAGGACCACTGGGACCAGGGGACCAGCCTGTGTGACCTCCTCCTGGGACAGCTGAAGCTGAATCTTGCTGGGGACTCCAGTGAACTGTGGGGGACATCGTGGTGATGGAACATATGTCCTGGGCAGAACGAATGAGGGCATAAAAGGCAAGCAGAGAGGACCTGCTGCCAGGTGGCTGGTGTCCTAATGGTTGGGATTTGGTTGACTACAAGGGGAATTTGGCAGCTTGCTCAGGAGCAGAACACTTGACAACATTGTCTGTTCCTTGAACTCTGTGTGGGATTACAGCCTTGGAGGGAAGTTAGCAAAGTGTCTTATCCTGTGGCAAGTTGAGGCCGGTGTGTCCTGCAAAATAGCGCCCTGGGACCCTTTCTATGTCCTCTGGTAAGGACCTGTTGGGATCAGCTCTCGGGGGAGATCTGTGGCATGAAGGCCTCTGTAATAGGTGATTGTACCCCTCGCTCACTGCATGTGAAGCATGGGCCAGGCAGGTCCCTGGGAGAGGACATGGCAGAGGTTTTTAATTTTTTATGGTCAATTCTTTCCATCATTGTGCACACAGGTGGCATTTTGTCAGGGAAAGTGATTTAATTTGAGGTCTATGTGGGAATGTGTCTTCTACCAGTCTCAGGACCTGCCCCAGGTGAGGACAGGATTTGCTGTTTCAGTGTCCAGCCCAGAGCCGAACCATGGCTCAGCCTGACAACTGGCTATCACACACACATGTGGTCAGTAGAGATGCTGGATTCCAGGGAGCTCCCAAGAGCCAGGCTGTGGGCTGGGCCCCGAGAAAGCTGCTGCAGGAGCTGTCTGGGAGGACAGCTTCTGGGGCTCTGTTCCTGAACCCCAAACTCAACCATCCTACCTCTTCCTTCTCTGTGGCAGGGAGTGTCTCCCATGGTGGGAGCTGTGTGTGGTCCACGGGCTCTTTGGTAGGCTCTGGCTTCTGGTCATGTGGTCCTCCCTCAAGGATATGTGGGGGCTTAGGGTGCTTCTTTCCTGCCTTGCTTCCTGCTGTGTCAGGACATGCTCAAGGCTGTGCAGCCAATGTGGGCCATGGTGTGAGAGCATCAAAGGCCAGCATCAGTGAGTGCAAGGGCCTGAGTCCTTGAGTCCCTTACTGAGCCACAGAGAACCTAGGAACAGCTGTCTGCACTTCTTATTTAAAAACCAGGGCCCAAGCTCCCTGGAAGCATGTCGTTGAAGGTGGGTGTTCTGTTCTGTGACTCTTGGCTCAGGCATCCCTCCTCCTGACAAGAGCATTGCTTCTGTATCTTCTCTTATTTACTCCAAAGAAAAATTCTGCAAAGGGAACACTCTGACTAATATCCTGGTTGCAGATGTTCAGACAGGGGAGATGGTGAGCAGCGTGGCCAGTAGGTTAACCAAGGTCACGTACCAAGGAAGAGGCAAGTTGAGGAGAAGGATCTGTGCAGCCTTGACCACAGATGGGGGATGTCAACCAGGATGCCTCATGAGAAGGGGAAGAAGAGGCAGGGAGAGGGTCTCTCTGTCCACACCCACACCTCGACTACACAGGGCCCCACGAGAGCACACTGTGCATGTGACCAGCCATTCAGCATGATGACAAGGCTTGAGGTCAGAACACTCTGACCCAAACAAGAGAATCTGGGTGTGCACAGCAGGAATTTCTGTGCTGCCTGTCCCAAGACACTATGCTGTCCCTTGGCTTGTGTGGCTGTTCTGCAGCTTCTTTGTGGTGGCAGGCTCTGGCTCCTCCTGATGAGCTTCCCATAGGTATCAGTGGGTAGGGTGTGCCTCTGAACCCATCTGACCTCCCCATGGCAAGGTGGACTCTCTCCTGAGACCCTGGGATGGAGCAGTTATATCTGATGAAGATGCCTGTGTCCTGGTTCTTCCCCAGCATCCAGCCCTGTCTCCTCTTTAGTTATCACCTGTCTCTGCAATTGAAACACCAGCCAAAAATCCTTTCTTGATTTGAGTGACAGGGGCCAGCATTTAGTGTTGAGATTGCTTTAGTGGGGGAGACAAAAGGTAGGCAGAGGTGATATGGACCTGGTAGGCTGTGGGGCATGTGATCGTTTTGCAAACTAAAGGGACAGCAAATCATGCAGAAAGCTGGTGGTGCCCAGAACAGGAAGCAGGTGCATGAGCCCCCAAACAGAGGCATGTTGGGGCCCAGGCAGGAGCCACACAGCAGTGTACAGTGTGCCCTGAATTCAGAGGGCACAGAGTACATTGGGCCAGGTCCTGTGGCATGGGCCTCAGATACTCCTATCTCATTCCAGTGCTATGATTGCTACTTCTTTGCATACCCTGCTGGAGGACTGAGATCTCAGGCCCTAGATGTGGTCCTCTGTCTCTCTGTGCCTGCCTCCACCTGAGTGTATGCTAGGTTCTCAGGCTGTGCCCAGGTCTCACCGCTGTCTCCTCTTCCCTGCAGGTGACCCTAAGACTATAAAGCCTAGAATAGGCCAGAATGCATGTTCTGCAGGGTCTTCTTCTTTTTCTTCCTGTTCTGCTACTTTATCTTGCCTAATTTCCGGGACTGAAGTAAAGAAAGAAAAATTTACTACGAAAGTCTTTGCAACACTTGTAATTCCATGTCTTTCTGTAATGCCCATGCCTGCCGATCAGCTCCTGTGCTTGCCAGCAGGATCCAGGCCCAAGCATGCAAGCTGCTCTTCAATATGCCTGTGGATGAATTGACATTTTATAGTCAATATTTAAGTGAGTCTGAACACTCCTAAGAATTCTGACTACATCCTCTTAGGGACAATATTCTGGAAAATTTATGGTTGAGTGTGCATATGGAAGGTGAGGGAGAAGAGAGTTCTAGAAGGAACAAGGACATGACCCTGAGGTCCTGCTGCTCCTGTTGCAGACTCAGTGCAAGTCCAGTGGGAAGATGGCACTGGGCAGGAGCCACAGGCACAGCAAGTGTGTGTTGGGGACTTGGTGGGAGCCTCACAGGGAGCAATACTTGGAGAGTTCGCATCCCTCTTTCTTGGTCCCTCCACTGTCCTTGTCCTCTGAAGACTGTGTCCTGTGTTCACACAGGGATGAAGCTTTGGAGCCTCCTTATCCTGCAGAATCCCTGGCCCTGAAGAATCAGTGACCCAGCCAGGGCCTGCCCTCCCCTCCCTTCCCTCACGGTTTCACCTGCCCCTCCCAAACTCTCTGTACATTTCATATTTGTTGTCAGCTTTGATATTCCAACAAGATAGGAGGGAAAATACCCTGGGTGTTTTAGGACAAGGAGGCCGTTGCTTTGATGCTTGTTCCAGAAGGAAGGTAAACGTCATGTGCTCTTGATTCTAGGCCTGTGGACTCCCTGACCAACGTAAGCCTCTCACATGCTCCCATCATGGGAGACACTCCCTGCCACAGAGAGAACACAGGAACAAGAAGTCTCTAGCCATGATGGACCATAAATAGTTACAACCAGCTTCCTAGGAAAAGCATGTCCTGATACATTGTGTTCGTTTGGAAATGTCAGTGGTCAAAATCCTCCAAGCTACAGACATTAAAACTGTTTCAAAAAACTTGCCCCTCTGGAGCAGGATGAACTGATTCTAGCCCATCCCCAGTCCTGACTGAGTTCCCAGATGGTGGCCAGTACCAAAGTGCCAGCCCTGTGGTACGTCATCCTACAATGACTTCTATATCCCCAAAGGGCACTCCTTCTGCCCATGGAGTCGACCAAACCCCAAGGGCAAGAGTGTGTGTTAACACCTGTGAATGGTTTCAGGCCCCTAAGTGCTGGTGGGTTCTTCAGCAGAATCAGGGGAATGGGGCAATTTCACAGGCCTGCAGAGAGGTGGGCCTGATGCAATTTTTTTTTTGATCAACTTTTAGTTCCCTAACATGTTGGTGAAGTGGGATTGACTCTTCTCAGTTCCTTTCTCGGGTATAAAAAAATAACAGACTCTGTGAAGCGACAAAGATGCTAGACTCTGGAATATTTTGATGGACAACATCTCTTGCTACACACTCCTGGGGATGCAGGAACAATATGTGACCCAGGTGAGGTGCAGAATCTTCCCTCAGGGACAGATTCAGAAGGACATTTTTTTTGGTCTGGGTGTGGGTTTGCTGGCTCAATGGGGAAGGAAGTAGATGTTTTCTCCAGGATGCTAAGCTCCTAGGCCAGGTAGAGTTGTCCTTGAGTGGCTTTGCCATCACAGGAGACCTGGGCCAAGAGCATGATCCAGGCAGAAGAAAGAAGCAAAGGTAAGGGCAACATTCCCACTCGTCCCGAGTCCTGGGACCAGCCTCTCTGTGAAGTCAGAAATCCTGTTGAAATCCCCAGGCCCGGGAAGCAGCTGCTGACACAGCTGGAGGGTTTCTGAGGGTCAACTCCAAGACTCACGCTAGTGCACAAGGTAAGCATGAAAAATACCAAACACAGAGAAGTAGACACACAGACCTTAGATTGCACAAGGGGTAAATTAAAAGCAGAGCTTAGTTGATGTGGGTGCAGCCTGGTCTTCAGACTCCCCTGGTGACTCAGTGCTCTGCCAAGTGTGAGAAACACCTCCCATCTGCTGATTGACAGGGAGGGAAGCAGCCAAGTGAGGGGAGGTAAGGCAGAGGGTGAGGCTGGGGAACAGAGGCCCTGAGGCTGATAGAGGGAGGCCTGCAAGTGATGGCCAGAGTTAGAGTGTGGCCCTGGGTCAAGGGCAGAAGGCAGAGTAGGGAGGGCAGGTGTCATCTAGGGTCACAGGACAGGGAGTTTGGTGTGGTAAATAGCAGGCCATGTTAGACTGAAGAACATTTTCCACTTCCCTGTTTGTTTCTCAGTGCGTTTCTAGTGGCAAAGGGAAAAATTAAGCAAGCCCTTAAAATACAGGGGAACTTTTCTCTTTATTTACATTCTGCTGGTAAGCAGAGTTCTGAAAATTGAATATCAGAAGGAAAACCAAAAGAGTAACTGAAGTCAAAATGTTGAAGAACTGTGTGTTTTCCATGTTTTTGCAGCTAGATTCACAGAAGCCTGGAAATGTCAGCAACCTATGTGTCCCTCCATGGAGAAGTGCCAAGGAGATGTGGTATCTGCACATTCACAGTGGAGATATTTTCAGTCATACAAACTTGAGTGAGCCCAGAGGACACTAGTTAATTGACAGAAGCCAGGCTCATCTTAGTCATGTGAAATCTAAGTTTTTATCAGAGATGTAGGGAGTGGAATAATGTTCTAGCAAGAGGGAGAGATGAGAGGATGGATTGAGTGTTGGTTGATGGACAAAGTTGGTTACTGTGGGCCACAAGCTCCTGTGTTCTACTGCATAGTGAGCATAGTCAAAAGTAATGTATTGTGCATTTCAAAATAGGAGGAAGAGAAGATTTTGACTGTTTCACCCCAAATAAATGCTAAGTGTTTCAGGTGATGTGTACACTAATTACCTGTCTTGATTACCTGACTTGATGATCATTCAGCATATACATGTGTCAAAAACTTCACAATAAACACCATAAATTTGTACAGTCATTAGGTGTTAGCTAAAATAATTAGTAATAAAGGGATGTCTTCTGATTTAAAGAATATTGCCCATGCACTTTTTAAAAACAGGAAGGAAGATGTATTCAGAAGATCTCATGAGGTCAAGACCGATCTATAAAAAAGCTGAAATCAAACATCTTGTAGCAAAAGGCAGAATTTTTGGAGGAGAGCCGTGGGGCAGAGCTGGATAAGGTTGTGGGGAGGTTGTCAGTGTCCTCCACTGTCAGCTTCCTGATTTGCATTTGCTGGTTTTAGGCTTCCACTGTCTGTCAAGGAGCAAGATCTCTTTCAATTCCATTTCAAAGGGATGGCTCCACACCTGACCAAAGCTTCAGTCCTTGCCCTTTCACAGGAGTAGCCCATTGAAGGAAGAAAACGTCAAATGTCCTGTGGGCGATCGGCACATAAGCAGTGGATGTCTGCTGCTATTCATGGATTTGGGGTCTCGCTGGAGGCTGAGGAAGTTGCTGTGGGAAGACCTCACCTTCTTCCCTACCACCTCTGTGCCTGGAGGTGGCATGTGGCTCAGACCAGCCTCGATTGTCACAGCAACAGCCCAGGTCATGGGGCTGTGCCCTGCATCCACAGAGCAGACAGGTTGGTCCCACTCCTCCATGGCCCCTCTCGACCTGATTGGCAGAGGCTTCTGGCCCTATCTGCCCTGAGCTCTACCTCACCCTCTTCCGGGCTGCATCCCTTCCCCCAGGACATGGAGGTGGACCTGGCCCTGCATGCCCCCTTTTTCTCGCACTCTGTGCCTCAAATTCGGCCCCACTCCTTCCATGAACCTATCTCAGTTTCCCACGTCTGTCTTACTCCAGGAGGAGATTGAGCGCAAACTCTTTTCTTAACCAGCTCTTTTTTTAGAGAGAGAGAGAGAGAGAGAGAGAGAGAGAGAGAGAGAGAGAGAACTTTCTAAAATATTTATTTGTATATTTTTTAGTTTTCGGTGGACACATCTTTATTTGTATGTGGTGCTGAGGATCAAATCCTGGCCACACGCATGCAATGCGAGCGTGCTAATGCTTGAGCCA